>NC_136961.1:4892112-5102112 GCF_032717465.1 Coenobita brevimanus
TTGATAGTCAATTAAATCTTTGTCTTTTCACTCAGAACTCAAATTCCTTAACACTATGCACTGTTTTTTTTTTCACTGCACAACGCTGTAAATTCCCGTGTGGTCTAGTGGAGAAGTTCTAGGCGTCTAATCACTGTCAGAGTCTGAGAGTAGCTCATGCAGGTGACCTAGGAGTGAGTCACTGGGTCATGGTGATGGTGTATCCACTGCAGACGACTCTGAAGAGAGGCGGAAACGCACGTCGAGTGGTGACTCCACCGTGCCTGATGTGCTGGGCTGCGTCTCGGATCATGAGGGCCTGTCTTGGGGAGGCAATGGAGTGGAGCCAGGGCTGGGCACAGCGGAGGTCATGGGCCTGATAAAGCTGTGAATGGTTGACTGACGCAAGAAACGACGATTTTGACGATTAATGATGTGCTGCCTGAAAGCGTGCATCATTAATCGTCACGCTTTCCCAAGGGCCCCATCTCCCTGTCGCAGTCCGGGTGCTCCAGGTAGTCCAGAACGAACTCTAGGTGTTCCCGGAGTGAGCTTAGCTTGGGGATAGCTGGAGTAGTGTCATGCTGAGAGGAGTCCAAATCATCGTCACCGTCCTCATTGGAATCTTCAAGCTGGGCACTGACACCTGCAACTGAAGATGCGATCTCGATATCAGACAATGTCTGATACCCAGGATCACCCTCATCGTCATCCAACCACTCATGCACTTTGTCCACATCAACATCATCTCCATGCATGTGTAGATGTGCATGGAAGTCATCCACGTCAAACCTTAGGAAATCGTGCTCCACATCCGTTCCGAGAAACAGACGAGACCAACCATTTTCTAGAGTCTTGACAGGGATTTCCTTCCATGCAATGGCCCAGTTGTAGATGGCAGACTTGATGTCGCGGCGAAGGTTTTCCAAAGTCCGCTGACCTCGCGTGTCCCGTCCCTCCCTGAGCTCGTCCTCATCCTTGAGAACAACCATCACCTCATCCAGGAACTTCCGTCGGTATAGCCTCTTCGTTGCCACGATCACTGCTTGGTCCATTGGTTGGATGAGGGCAGTAGTATTAGGTGGCAGAAACATACACCTAATGCGCCCATTCTCAGCCACCAACTCCTTGTCGCACGGGTGGGCAGGTGCATTGTCAAGGAGAAGGAGGGCCTTTACCTGGTTGCGTGGGATTCCCAGTTTCTCTGTCTGGTAATGGATGACCTCCTTGACGAAATGGCGGTGGAACCAGTCTTTGTAGATCTGGGCTGTGAACCATGCCTTCAAAGAATGGTACCAGACAACAGGAAGGACATCCATCACCCCACGAAGACACTGAGGCTGATTTGCACGGCCAACAATAACGGGCTTAAGCCGGTGCATGCCGTTAGCATTGGCACAACACAAAGCAGATATCCATTGCTTGCAGAGCTTGTGGCCAGGTACAAGCTTCTCCGTCTCCTCGGCTAGAGTGTTCGTAGGCAAAGAGCGATAGAATAAGCCAGTTTCGTCAGAGTTGTATACTTGACTGAGTGAGGCCCTCCCTGTCGATCAAGCGCTTCACCTTGTGCCGAATCTCATCTACTCCATCCTCGTTGGCGTCCAAAGCTTCGCCATGAGACTTACGGTTGGTAAGGCTATGTCGTAACTTGAACGTGAGGAGCCAACCTTTGGATGCCTTGAAGTCTAGGGCGTCGTGAAGCCTTGTGAACTTCTTAGCAGCAGCCTTCAGCTTCGTGCCATGCACCATCACACCAGCAGCACGTTGCTGTCAATACCAAATCAACGTGGAGCGGTCGACTTCTGCATACTTGGGAGTATACATCGCCTTCCTCTCCACGTTGTGTCTGCTTTTCGACGAGAAGTCAGCTGCGTACTGCATGAGTTTGTCGCAGGATCTCTTGATATCAAACAAAGTAGATCGGGCCAGGTTGAATTCACGAAGGATGCGTGAGGAAGACCATCCCGCATCCACCTTGTCCAATATCTCCCTCTTCTTCTCCAAAGTCAAAACCACTCTCTTCCTCTTCTCAGGCGGCGGAGCAATCATCACACACATGAAGAAGAGGCATGAGAGCAGCAGGAGAGCCTGCAGCAGGTAAGGCACCACCACAAAAGCGAGCACGTGGGCGGCCAGGACGACGAGCGTGCACACACATCGAGAGATGGACAGTAAGCGGGGAGGATGCAGGGGTGCTCTAGTGGATGTCGGCGAAATGACGCACCAAAACACAGCTGGCCAGTGCCGCACGCGCCAACTTCAAATTACGGGCGGGAAAAAGTCGGATTTTTTTCAATTTTTTTGTGGTTTTTGGCCCATTTTGGGAATATTGGATCCCGGGACGACGAAAATGTCCGGTTATTGGGGATGTCCGGAAATTGGCCGTCTGGATATTACAGGGATTACTGTACATATATATATATATATATATATATATATATATATATATATATAATCTCATCTCATCAGCCGTTTGAGTGTCCACTGCAAGACCTGCCTATCCCAACCGAAGCAGGGATGATACAACCAATGTATCTCTACCAAGTGGCTTAGGCTGTCTGATAGAGATTGTATGTAGGGTGAGAAGTGCTTGTAAGTGTATTGTAGTGTTGGAGTGGCTTTGGATGTGTGTGTACTGTGTAGTCTGTGAACCAAGTGTAATCGGCCCACGCAAGCCGACTGGGTACAAGCATACTTTATAGTATGAGACACTGGTTCAACCACAGCACCCCTGATGTCCGCCAATGCAGTGCGTGGCCAGAAGAAAGCTCTCAAAGTTTATTACCCTGGCGGGGCACGAACCCTCATTCTTCAGTGTACAAAAATGCACACTTTACCACTGTACCACAGAGGCTGTATATATATATATATGTATATTTATAGATAGATAGATAGATAGACAGACAGATAGACCATCATCATCCGGACCTCTTTTCCCACCCTAGGGCAGGGTGAGGAGTAGCAACGTCCAGAATTCCCAATTTTGCCCATTCCAATAGGCCACACTTCCATTCGCTCATCATTCAAGTCCCCAGAATCCTGGCTCTGTTTGATAGGCCAAAAAAACTTTCACCACATTCTGTAGCATCACATAAAAGCATCCGATAGGAGTTTTTCCGAACGTTGATCATGCACTTCTCACAACATTCATCCGGCCAGCTTGATCTCTTGTCAGTCCCCTAGCCTCACTGACTTCCACACTTCTCTTCCTCACTCGCTCATCCACCATAACCCTCCACCTTCTCCTTGCCCTATCTCGCCTCCTCCCTCCTTCCAATTCACTCAGATATCTCTTTTTTGTCACTATTGTTATCCATTCTCTTCACATGACCGTGCCATGTCAGAACACTTTTCGATTCTGGTGTCCACAGACTTCCTCATTCCGCATCTTTTACGAATCACATTATTTCGTATCCTGTCCACTCTCTGTACTGCACATACATTCCCCAGCAGTCCCATCTCCACTGCTCTCAGTCGTGACTTTTCATATTCATGCCACACCCTAGTCTCAAACCCATATGTTAAAATTGGCACTGACACTCCTTCATGTAAGCCTCGTGCAGCTGCAACTCTCAAGCCCCTGTTTCTTATCAAGGCCTTCATAGCACCAACTACTTTCTTTCCTTGTGTCACTCTAGTTTCCACTTCTTTTGTACATTCTTTTCTATCATTGTACCCAGTTATTTGAACTGTAGCGTGGGTTGCCAGCGCCCAGGGCAAAGAAAGTATTGAGCCCCCTAACCTGTGGATTTACGTGCATAAATCTAAGTGAATGGAGATTACTAGGGTATAAGTATGTGATGGAAATATTTGTGTTTTGAGACGGTTCGAGGTGTAAATAGAAGAACAGACGCCAAAAAAGGCCTGCCTCGAAAGTATCCTCCTCGGATTCGTTTTTCGGTGGCTTCCATCTAATTTTCTTACATAATTCTTCTCACTAATGTAGATAAGTAAATAGAGATCACTAGTGTGTACGTTTGGGGGAAAGTGGCTGTATTGAGATGATATTTGGCATGAGGCGGTGGCTCAATCGGTAGAGTGGTGGCCAGCAGTCCTACTGGACCCAGGTTCAAATCCCCGCTGGGCCAGGGAACAGTTTAAAGATCTGAATTTCTTAAAAGCAGACTTTACCGATCTACCAGAAGACCCGCCGACATGTCGTAAAAATACCCCCGTTAATACCAATACACCAGTCCTGTATGAGATAGCCCTAGCATGTATTCAATATGGACGGTGGGTGTTAACGCCGAAATGGTGACATGTTGAGGTGCATGGTATGTAGGAGGACTACTGGGCCTTGATTGCAGGCTGTGAAGCCTATGCCCAGAGTCGGACACATAAAAAAAAAAAAAAAATCTTGTTAGAGCAGACGTTGAATGTGGTCGGCTTAAGTATCCTGCTCTGTTCCCACGTTTTCCTTACAGAATTTCCCCACTTAATTCTGCTTACTATTGTTATGCAAGGTAATGGAGATAAATAAGTGTGAGTTTGGTGGGAGAATATTGTTGTTTGGAGTCTTGGAGATATTTAAGGCATGTCGGTTTTTTTTTCGTGTCCTTGCCGAAATCTTGTAAACATTCTGCCCCCGAAATGTTTAGAATGTTCGTATATTACGCATTTCCGTCGATTTGTTGGTTATTGATTTTTTTTCTTATCCGTGGTGGGTGGTAGCGACCATCATCCAGTCACTTGATGTAGTGCTGCCTACTTCTTCCTTAGCCTTTATCATTCGTTTTCTCTGCCTGCCCTCCTCTCTTCCTATTTCTCCCATCTTTCCTGTCACTTCTTATTGTTTTTCTTTCCTTTACAGGTGGCTTTACACTGAGTGACAAGCCAAATGGTTTCCTGTAAGCCAAGAAACCATTTACAACGCTGGGTGGTAACCATATAACCTAACCATACGTGCTCCCTACGTGTCAACAAGTGGGTTGGTGCAGGGTCAGTGCCCCTCCCCGTAAAACATATAACTCAAAGTCAAATGGCCACCCCTTACGGGATTATGGCGTCTGGCGATATATATATATATATATATATATATATATATATATATATATATATATATATATATATATATATATATATTGCATAGTTGAAACAGAAGAACGAATAAGAAATGACTACTGCGTCAGCAAAACAATTAACACAGAAAAAAAACAAAAAACAAAAAACTAACCTGTCGACACGCCAGAACAACAAAAATCACCGAAAGATCGAACTCTTATCGGCACACGCACGCACTGGCTACAGAATCATGTTTTTCTCTGTGTTCGTGTTGCAACACTAAACTGGCGGGAGGCGACGGTATTTTGAGATTTCGACGGATCTTAATTTTACGTGTGTGTGGACGAGCGAATGAGAAGACAAGTGTTGGATGCAAGAGTGTTGAGAGGGTGGGGGAATGGAATCTCAGACCATCACTTATAGCCAAGGTAAGGCTGCAAAGAAAATGGGTGAAGAGACGAAAGGGAAGACAGGAGGAAACAGCTCCTGTGAGAAGAGTGGAGAAGTTGCAAGATAGTGAGAAAATGGCAGAGCCAGAGTATAAGAGAACAGTGGAAGAAAGACTGGGAAGGTATGAGTTAAAGCAGATGGAAGGGATGGAAGATGTATGTAAGATATTCACGGAAGAGATAGGCGCAGCGTGTTAGGCGGTTTGTGGAGTAAGGAGATGCAGGGGTGTGCAAGGGACAACATGGTGGAATGATGAGGTGAAACGAGCTGTGCAACAAAAGAAGGAGGCATATAGTGAATTGTTAGTAAGTAGAGGTAGGGGAGAAGATGAAAGAGAGAAGAGAGAAGTATATGTGACCAGGAGAAGGAAGGTGAAGAGATTGGTGAAGGAGAGTAAGAAGGAAGTGGATGAAGAGTTTGGGAGGAATCTGAGTGTAAAATGGAGGGAGAGTAAGAAATTGTTTTGGAAGCAGGTAAAGAAAGTAAGACAGTGTGAAAGGGGAAATAGTAGGGGAGTGAAAGATGAGAATAATAGATTGTTGGTGGAGAAGAGAGAAATTGAGGAGATGGAAGGAGCACTTTGAGGATTTGTTGAATGTAGAGAGTGAGAGCAGTGCGAGTATAAGTGGTTGGGGAATCGCTGCGAAAAGAAGAGATGAGAGGAGGGAGGAAGAGATCAGTAGGACGGAAGTAGTGGAAGCAATGAAGATCACGATGGGAAAGGCCCCGGGAATTGATGAAGTGTGTGGTGAAATGCTGAAGTATGGGGGTGAGATTGCTGGGGAGTGGATATGGAAGTTTTGTAGATTGGCTTGGGAAGAGGGAAGGGTTCCAGAGGACTGGAAATCGGGTATAACTGTTCCATTATACAAAGGAAAAGGGGAGAGAGAAGTATGTTGTAACCATACGAGTATTTGCCTTCTTAGTGTGACTAGAAAAATATATGGTAGAATACTCACTGATAGGGTTAGGCATATAACAGGAGCTAGTTGGAGAAGAACAAGGGGGATTTAGGAAGGGAAAAGGGTGTGTAGATCAGATATTTGTTCTAATGCCCTGTCCACATTGCGGGCAATGCCCGCGGGCACAAACGAGCAGTTTGCCTGTTGACGGGCTCACCGCTTGTTTCCGCGGGCAAATGAGTAAATTGCCGTCAAGATGTTTAGTGCAGAAGTATCTAGAGAAGGGAAAGAAAGTGTATGCTGCCTTCATGGACTTGGAGAAGGCATATGATAGAATAGATAGGCAAGGTATGTAGATGAAATTAAGAACATATGGAATGGAGGGGAAATTGTTGAGTGCTGTACGAAGGAGCTAGGGCGACGGTGCGAGTGGATGGTGAGCTGAGTGAGTTCTTTTATCTAAATGTGAGACTAAAACAGGGATGTGTGATGTCTCCATGGCTGTTTAATATATACATGGATGGGGTTGTAAAGGAGGTGCAAGGTAGGGCAGTAGATGTGGGGGTGGCTCTAATGAATGAGGGTGGGATGTGGAAGATTCCGGTGTTGCTGTTTGCTGATGATACAGTATTGTTGAGTGAAGATGAATGGGAGTTGCAAGGTTTGGTGAATGAATTTAG
Organism: Coenobita brevimanus; assembly: GCF_032717465.1. NCBI lineage: Eukaryota > Metazoa > Arthropoda > Malacostraca > Decapoda > Coenobitidae > Coenobita > Coenobita brevimanus. Next base: position 4,899,125 of record NC_136961.1, read on the forward strand.
GACAGTGTGTAGGAAGAGGAATCTGAAAGTTAATGTAAACAAGAGTAAAGTTATGGTGTTTGAGAGGAATGAAGTCACAGAATGCACAGTGAGGTAGGATGGTGAGGGTGTGGAGAATGTGAGTGCATTCAAATACTTGGGTAGAGTGATGAGTAAGGATGGAAGTTTGGGGGATGAAGTGCGTGAAAGGGTACAGCGGGGAAGGAAGGTTGTTGCTTCACTGAAAGCAGTGATGAGAAATAGGGAGGTGAATATGGACGTTAAGAAGTCACTACATGATAGTAATGTGATCCCTACCCTGACGTACGGAAGCGAGGCATGGACCTTGCTGGAGGGGAACTAGTCAAGAGTGAGAGCAGTGGAAATTAGTTACTTGAGTATGTGGAGTGATATGGAGGGACAGGTTGATACATGAAGAAGTGATGGAACGTTGTGGGTGGATGTGGATGTGGCTGAGAAAATTAGGAGAAATACACTGAGGTGGTTTGGACATGCAGAAAGAATGGAGAATGAAAGACTGACTTAGAGGGTGTATGTAGGTGAAGTGGAGGGAGGGAGTGGGAGGGGAAGACCGAGAATGAGGTGGAGGGATGGAGTTGAGAGGTACTGAGAGAGGGGAGAGTGAGCTGGGGGGAGGGCAGTCAAATAGTGGGTGACAGAGCGACTTGGAGGCGTTTTGTCTGTGGCCACCCTTTTCGGGATTAAGGCGTCGGGCTATAGATAGATAGATAAATGGATTAATTTAGTGATCGGATTGTCGCCACATTGACAAATAATGGAGGCCACAGCATGTTTCATAAATACAATTTGTAACACTAGTTTCTGCAAATATTTGTAGAGGTGAAAGAATATGTCATTCTGAGTAGAACATCTTCTATACACATATGCATTTTAAGTTATACTTTAGGCGTGAGGTGGATTTTAAAAATTACGCAACGTGTCAGTGTCACACATCACGGAGACGAGGCGGGCAGAGGAGGATGAGCGAGCCCTTCCAACTTGGTGAAATTATGATTTTTTTAATTATGATTTTTTAGGCAAGTTATGGAACATTTCAGTACCGGTATCTTCAAACGGGAAATCACGCTATTAATAGGCATTATGTAATTCACCGATAAGGATTACACGAGGACTATATGGTTGTAATTAGCGAGAAAAATAATGTAAATGTTACGTGGCAACATTTATTCGCCCCGTCATGTTGAATAACTGTAGAATGTTCGAAGATTGGGAGGTTTTCTGTATGGGGGGGGGGCGCTATTATTTAATCACTACTTTGACTCTATTGGATTACGTTTATGTGAAGCTACAGAACGTGATGAATGTTTTTGGCGTATCCAATAGAGCCAGGATTCCGGAGGCTTGAATGATGAGTGAATGGAAGCGTGGCCCATTGGATTGGGCAAATTTGGGCTGTCTAGACATTGATACTCCTCACCCTGCCCTATGGTGGGAAAGGAGGTCCGGATGATGATGATGATGATGATGATCATTACTTTATTATATATATATATATATATATATATATATATATATATATATATATATATATATATAGAGAGAGAGAGAGAGAGAGAGAGATACATAATTATATGAAATTTTGCGCCCCTAAGAATTTTGCGCCCGGGGCAACCGCCCCTGTGGCCCCCCCCCCACGCTACGCCACTGTTGTCTGACGAATTCCAGTCTCTCTCCATTCACTGTAACATCACATTAGGAGTCACCTTCTCTCTCGATCACAATCACTTTACTCTTTTCTACATTTCCTCTCAAGGCACGAAGCTCACAGGTATCAGCAAAAATCTGCACTAGTCAACTAAGTTCTTGTTTGGTATTTGCAAGTAGCACTGCATCATCAGCATATAACAAATTTGAGATATTCCATGCATCACCATTCATTACCAACGTCATGCCTCTCTCCATTACTCGTGTTTTTCCTTCTCTGATCACCCCATCCATCCATCCATATATATATATATATATATATATATATATATATATATATATATATATATATATATATATATATATATATATATATACATACATATACATACACACACACACACAATATATATATATATATATATATATATATATATATATATATATATACATACATATACATACACACACACAATATATATATATATATATATATATATATATATATATATATATATATATATATATCACTCATCTTAAATGTCGGGACCAACTGCCTAGCCCCGGGGTCCTACGCTTCTTAAGGGCAATGTAGGATTGGATGATGGATGGATGGATGGATATATATATATATATATATATATATATATATATATATGGAAAGTACATACTAAACACACAAGCCTATCTGATTATTGAGGCACATGAGCTTGGCTGGATTAACCGCTGTATATTAGGAAGACTGGAGAAAGGCACTCCCATTTGTTTTTCACCACGTAAGTCGTCCTGTTTTCTTGCTTTTTATATTAATAAGTATTGTGAAGCCCAGTTCATACAAATATGAGGTAGTAAGCTGCAGACGACTTTCCAGTGACACTTACAATGTTCTTGAGTTTTACAGTGCGGTCATAACGGACGTCTGTTATCTCCTATTCCACACTAAGCTGCAGGTTAATGGATCATGAATTAATGGATTTCTGAGCTAATCGCAACTTTGAACACGTATACTTGGGAAATGGAGATCAATGCTCTTATCTAGTTTATCAAGACGCTCACACATCAATGGGGCAGTCTCTGTTATTTCTATCAGCAGTCTTTAAAAACATATTCATGTTTCCTTCTTTCACTTCAACATTCCACAATCTCATTTGTTGTGCCAGATCCATTTCCTCTGCAGAAGAAAACTAATGTTTATTCCTTTCAAGCCAATGATGACCATGTTCTAGTGTTCAAGAATATTTACCAAGGAAGAAAACTTGGCTCAGCGGGTTACAACAGCTAGTAATTCGTAAGTTCAAGTTTCTCTGCGAGAGTAAAGAAAGTAATTCCTCCTTCAATTTAAGCACCCGAGACAACACCTTTCCTTTGATCACCACGTTCCTTTTGTGTGGAGAACCACAAAAGAAAAAAAAATACATATTTTTTCACAAAACAGAGAAAACAATCATGACTTTATTGTTCTTCTTTTGATACAACTTTTACACTGTCATACAGAACAGATTTCAGTTTGTATCTTACAGTTTTTTCAATCAGTGCTTCGAGATGCAAAAGACAGTGAGTGTGTGTGTGTGTGTGTGTGTGTGTGTGTGTGTGTGTGTGTTCTCAGTCATGATAGATCACCTTTCACTGACCCTACCACTGAAGAAGCACCATCCTTGCAGGTTCCTACACATGATTTCCATGTCAAACCAACACTCAGCATGTAATTACTAACCGCAGAAAATATATATTGCCCTGAAATTTGCACTAGTTCCTTGGAGCATATGAGCTAATCAACTATGTTGTTATCAGCAGTATTCCGGACGAACACTAGCAAATGTGCTTTTTCTCCAACGTCTGTTGATTTATCAACTTGTAAGCATTATTTTCTTTTTTCTTGTATAAGTCCATTGACATTTCATTCGATACCAAATGATATTTCCTTGATTCGTCTACCAGTGGTATTTTCTGAGAAATGAAATTTCGTCACTTCCTTTTTTCAACTTCGGATCCAAACAGTGTACAGCAAGATGGAAGGATGAGAGATTCAGTGACTGTATTATACAGTACCTCATAGTTTTTCCTAATAATTCTGCTACTAAATAGCTGGCTTCTTGAGCCGTTTTACTAGTTTCACTTGCTTTTCCCATAAAAAAAAAAAATCGTTGTTTGTTATAATTTTTAACTTTTCAAAGTAATCCAGGGCTTTATCAGAAAGGTGAATATGATGTGATGGTTAAATGTCACCTAATTTTACTTGATTATGGTTTCATTTGATAGTCCAGTACCACAAATAACACATGTTGGTTTAGGGCCATGTGGAGAGGATGGAGGGTGAAAGACTGACGAAGAAAGTGTATGTGAGTGAGGTGGAGGGGGGAAGAGGGAGGGGGAGGCCGAGAATGAGATGGAGGGATGGGGTGGAGAGGTCTATGAGAGAGGGGGGTGTGAGTTGGGAGCGGGGCAGTGAAATGGCGGGAGACAGGGCGACTTGGAGGCGATTTGTTTGTGGCCACCTCAAACGGGATTGAGGCATCTGACAATAGATAGATAGACAGATAGGTTTAGGGCTAAATTTATCATCATCCGAAGTGAACCTTTGTGCCAGGTAGCTGTCTTGGTATGAGCAACGTGGTTTACTTTTGCTAGCCCTTGCCTGTGTCTTAGCTACACTTGGGCCAGCAGTATTAGGACTATCATCATCACTTTATTACGTCTCATTCAGTAGCTTTTTCGACATATTTACACCTTTTAACCCCTTAACCACGGGGCATCACTTTCGTGACGCTCGGCCACAATGGATCATGCCGCGGGGCATCACTTTTGTGATTCTGTGTTATTTTGAATTATCCCGGGCTCTCAAGTGGTGGCCTGTATCATCTATCAGTACTGCCAATGTCCAACACTAGTCAGCACTCCAAATCTCATCTGTACTCCCATCCATTGTTGACAATTTAGCGATTTTACCCCCTTCGTGACTCCCCTCCCTACCTGCCCTCCATTACCCTGTCCTCTCACCTCCCACGCCATGCTGTGCTACGCAAAGTTCCCCCGGATTTTTCCACAGATTTCATCCATTGAAATAAGCCCTATGCCCTATACTTATACAAAATAATATATACCAAAAAAAAAAACAGGTAAGTGATAGTGTTATACACCAGAAATTGGCTAATTATCACCTGACAAAACCTCACGTGCATTCATTCGCTACATTACCACGGTAATTTCCCCTTTGATTTATGCCTTGTAATCGATGTCTGTAATAAAAATATATATCAGAAAGGAAGGGAGAATCCTAATTGACATTTACATTCACCTGGAACTACCTATTTCTTTATGTATTGCCGAGATTTTCTACCTATAAAAAATTAGCCTGTAAGTTAGCAGCAGTCAGCCTAAAGTGTCATTGTCAACCCTTCCCTTCTCAGATAAGCCACGGCATTTAGTTCCTTTTCCTCCGCTGTAGAGAAACGATGTCGCACTCGTGCCCCGCCATTCCTGCCGCTTCTGCGCCCATTGCAAAGGGCCCCGCGACCTCTACTCCTAAGAAAAGTAGTGAGGCAAGCAGGAAAGGCCTTAGTGACTCTGCATTGGCACGTGAACTGGCAGATTTGTCCATGATTATGATGGACAGTGACTATGATGATTTGGGTGAATCTTGTGATGAGCCGGGTGAGGTTATCGTGCCAGAAACAGCAACAACAAGTGCTACAGTGTGTGAATCAGTGTCTAGCTCCAGGGGAAAGGAGCCTTTAGTGCAGCAAGGACAGGAATTTGGGAAGGGAGTGAAAAGGCGGCGTGTTAGCCCCAGAACAATGCTCCCACGTGACCCAGCCCGCCATGAGTCACGAGTGCATTCACCTCCCCGTTCCCCAAGCCCCACTTCACTCATTTCTTCATCATCGTCGGCTGAGTTATCTCCGGAGTCTTCGTCGTCGGAGTCACCACCAGCATCAACAGTGAAGGCAGGCCGTAGAGGTAGAGGTAAATCAAGGAGAGTGAAAAGTAGTGTAGCTAGTAGGGTACGGGCTGCTAGTGCTGTACAGCAACCTAGGGTCAGTGCAAGTGACCTTGACCGAGATAAACCTCCCTCGCAGCCAACCTCCACCACCACCACCCGCCCTACACCGCCACGACAGGGAATCCTGGACGCCTTCGCGTGGACGGAAGGGTCAGATTTTGTGCTAGAAAATCTAGTTTTTGATGAGAGCTCCTCAGGAGTTCAGCCTTTCTTCATTATGGACGAAAATGCTGAGTGTGTCGACTACCTTTTGGCCTTCCTAGATGACGAAGTCATGCAGCACATATGTGATGAGATCAACAGGTATGAACCACAACGTGCTGCAAGTGGTACAGGTGCAGCCAAGATGCAACAGTGGTCCATGCTGGGAGTGCAGGAGCTGTATGTGTTCTTTGCCCTCATGCTTCTCATGTCACACTCCAAGAAGCATGAAATGGAAGAATACTGGTCCATGGACCCCTTACTACCCTCACCCACCTTCAATAAGTACATGGCCAGAGATTGCTTCAGGAACGTCATGGGAAACCTGCACTTTGCCGACAACGATGTACCTTCCCAAACCGACCCACTCTGGAAGATCCGGGAGATTCTGAGCAGAATGAAGGATAAGTTTATGTCATTCTTCCACCCCTTTCAGAAGGTTGTCATTGACAAATCCTTGGTTTTGTTCAGAGGACGTCTTCGGTTTGTTCAGTACATTCCAAGCAAACGCCATCGCTTTGGAATTAAGTTCTTTGTGCTGTGCGAAAGACGGGGTACATCCTTGACTTCGTCATATATTCAGCCAGCACTGTCGATCTGGATAAAACACACCCCCTTGGCTTCTCAGGCTGTGTAGTGAAAGTGCTCCTAGAAAAGTATTTTGGTGGGAATCATGTGCTGTATACAGACAACTACTATACAGCACCGAAACTTGCCAAATACTTTTCTGAGCATGGTATTGGCTCCTGCGGCACTGTGAAAAGTAATCGTGCCCACTTCCCCAAATTCCCAGAGGCGGGAACCTCGCAGCGAGGAGACGTGCACCTACGCAAGTGTGAGAAGATGCTGGCAATACAGTGGCATGACAAGAGGGTCGTGCACATGCTCACCACCGTACATAAGGGGAAGATGAGAGACAGTGGGAAGGTCGACCGTAGGACAGGCGAACCTGTGATGAAACCTGATGCTGTGTTGGACTATAATATCAACATGCGTCTGGTGGACAAGTCCGACATGATGATTGGTGAGATCGACTGCCTCAGGAAGAATACTAGGTGGTACAGGAAAGTTTTTCTGCATCTAATAGATATGACGATGCTGAACGCCTTCATCCTGTACAAGATGAAGGTCAAGCCACCCAAGTCCTTCTCCCTGAGGTTGTTCGCCAGGACTTGTGTCCAGCAGCTGCTGGAAAGATATGGTAGGGTGACAGCAGCAACTCCAAGGCGCCATCCAGTAACACTTCCCGACCGACTTGAGCGGAGGGAGTATATGGATCGGCACAGACTTGAGCTTATGCCTGCCACAGGGAAAAGGAAGGCTGCGATTCGCAGGTGTCAGGTATGTGCGCATACCACCCGCCGCACACCTGAGCATAAACGCACCTCTTGGCAGTGCGCTGAGTGCCAGGTTCCCCTCTGTATTACCTGCTTCTTCGATTACCACAGCCAGAAGCAGTTCTAACAGTGCAAGTGTGGAAGCAGAATGATTTGGAAATAATGTGTAAATAATGTGTAAATAGCAGGTGAAAGCAATGGATGTTCAGTTCATATGATTGAACAGTGTATTATAGTTTTATCTTACTGAAAGTGACAGTGAATAACATAGTGTAAGTAAAACAGAAGGGTAAATATTGAAAATAGAATAGAAAATGTAAATAGTAATGTCAGTAATTAGTAATATAAGAATATGAGTACAAATAATTTATGTTATAACAGTGAAACTGAATCCGTGGCTCTCTACGTATTTTACTGAATGAAAATTTGAATGACTTCAATGACAATAAACTAATACGACTGAAGGAAACTTATGGAGAAAGACTCCAGATATATATAAGTGTGATATAGTAATAGAAATATAAAGCGTGAGGGGTTTTATGAATAATAAATGACAGAGCACCTAGAGCGAACTAGCGCAAGTGCGACGATCAGACGCGCTCGTAATTTCCATTGCTTTCACAGTGTTTTTTTTTTTTTGGAGTATGGATCCGAAACTACTTGAAAATTATAGAATAGTGTTTATAGTGTTTGTATCTGGCTGTGGTAATCATATTACGGGTTGTCGGGAAGTGTAAAGTGGAGACTTCGTTACCCTACTTCAGAGGTCTCCACAAGTCCTACGGTAACAGATGAAGGCTCAACAAACATTCCAGGAGAAAGCTGAAGGTATGTGCCATAAGCATATTTAATTTTATTATTCTAGGACTAATAACTGATTTTTGGCAAATATTTTTTGAGAGCCTGTCGGAGCCCGAATAACCCCGCGGGACACGCAAAACATTGGTAAACAAGCCTGCGGTGTAGGGGTTAAAGACAGACTTATCAATTTTTTCCAGATTTTGAAGAAAAATAATTTAAAAATATAGGATATCACTTCCCTCAGCCACATTCAAGGCCACACTGATTAACTGCCAGACTTGCACTGCACAGTGTATTATTACCGCTTGACTGTTTTGCGTTAAATAATAAGATGCCTCTAAACTTCCTTTGATTGTAGAAGCTGACTACCATATGTCAGAAATCTGCATATAATTATTTAAATTTCAAATGAGTGTTACATCAAAATATAATGATTAGTATTTACAATAATAAAACTGGCACTACTGAGCTGGGAACAACACAGTTCGAGCTGTTGTGAGACTCGTACTGGACTCGTCTGAGCTGTACCCCTGTACGAGTATGTCTCATCGATTCATGTGAGGAATGCTCGAAGCGTGACATAATTATATTATATTCAGTGATTTGATGCAAGGTGTCCAGTATTTAGTTTTTCGTGAAGATTGTCCACCAGCGGTCCAATAAGAGGTTACTTACATCAACAAGAGGAACAGTCCTTCAAAATCAGTCATCCTAGATCAGAAGAAATGGCAGTTTATTTATTATTTATTAGTACACCAGGGTATAACGGTGGTAAACTAATGTGCAATGGCACACAGTTTGGGAATCTCTGATTTATCCCTTGCATTAGCCATACCCTCTTTATTTCTTCAATAGACAATGACTCTCTCTCTCTCTCTCTCTCCCATGGCAATAAATGAATCCTTCGACTCGGCTTATTCGGTGTGTTTGAAGGGTTCAGATCTACTGGAAATCTGGGAGTGGTGCCAAACCTACTCAATGTGTGACTTTATAATATAATCGAAACAATGCATTATTTAAATTCATTTTTCATATATTCATGTTTTCGCAGTCGACTCCTCTCTATTGATATTTTAAATTCATTTGTACACATTTCACTAAGTCCTGAGCTTAGGGCTCTAACAGACAGAAATGTATAGCAGACATCTGTGGTGACCAAGAGTGCGATCTGCCACATTCCCAGGTTGGCTAGAGGCTGGTGGATTGCTACTTTTAACCACAACAGTACTGTCGATCAAAACACTATTGGTGCACACTTTCTACGAAAAAAAAATCTGACACTATAGACGATGGCTGTTGCAAAACCTTCAAAGATTCTACCCAGCATTAATAAATCTGACTTCCTATAAATGGTACACATGTCACTTGCGTGACAAATCCTGTTGAGTACTGCTAAGACATGCACATACATATGATAATCTATTAATTACCATGGAACATCAAGATCTACTGTATCCTGAGCACAGAATATCATCGTACTCCTCCAACATGATATTCCTTTTTGACTGACTGTACAGCTTAGAAAACCATTGAATTTTAAGGAAAAAGCTGGTGAGAAGACAGACATTTGATTGGTATGGTGAAATATCGGAAAGAAGGAATTCTCAAAAAGGAAAATGAACCTGAACTGAATGAAATAATCACTGAGGTGTTCCTAGCGAATTCTACTGTGAGTGTTATACAGTGGAAAGACTTCCAACTGAATCAAACAAATGTACTGTACAAGGCATCGGTAGGACAGTGGACAGCATGCAGTTGCCTGCTGACCTTGTGTGAGGTGTTGCGGGTGGTGTCTCCAGTGATCCTTGAGTCGTGGTGGGCATCCCTGTTGTTGAACACGTACTGGCCTCGCTGAGGCCATCCCATAACCCATCGTGCACTATTCGTATACCTAAACGCATACAGAGACAAGATAATATTAATCAGGGCACCGGTGTACATATCGTTATGTTTATTAAAAGCAGAGGACATCAGCTTTCTTTGAGAACAGGCACGCAGTCATAACTGAATTATTCCAGTAACAGTGGCTGGATTGCTCAGATATTTATTCCACAGGATCCTATAACATGTGAGAATCTTATCAGTGCTGCCTCTAAATTAACATTACTCAATCATCTTGACCTTTCCTGCCACCTAAGGATAAGATGAGGTGGGATCCAAAAACAAGGAAAGAGAAATATAAAAATGGAAAAACTGTCAACATGCTCTGTCAAATGGGTGACAGTCATTCACAGATCATTCAAGACCCCAACCTTGGATATCTAAATTTGCCTTGCATACCTAACGATATACGAGTCTTTCTGTGTAGTTTTCTTTATACATGCCCTTCATACACCCATATCAGTTACTCATTTCGTCCAGTTTCAAGACCAGAAAATGGGTGATACTCCATTTATAAGTGTTTCACATTAAATACTTCACCCAGCTAGCTGGACTTCCTGGCGATTACATTTGTCTCCTTAATCTCCATACTCGCGTACTTACATATCCAATTACCATTTTTGTCCAACTTGTTGACCTACAGTGACTACTTTCATCTTCAGTCTCACACGTAATACCAATTTCGTCATAGTACTTATATCCATTCTCTTCACATGACCATACCATCCAGACTCGCTCCTTTCTACTCATTTATCAACAAATTTTTTTACTCCATGAACGAATCAAATTGTTTCTTATCTCTTTTTCACTCTATGCACTCCACACACATTTCTCAACAACACTGTTTCCACTACTTGGAATATTTACTTTTCTCTCATAACATTCAAAATTCTTACATCCATATGTTTAAGTAAACACATACACCTTTGTGCTATTGTCTTTCAGCTTCTGAACTCAGATTTTTTTTTCTAGGTCTTCTTATCATAAATTACCATTCATCCTTGTGCCATTGCATGGAACGTCTTCTTCAGTAACACATTTATACAACGCCAAGTGGCCTTGTTTCCAGGAAGGCACAGATTACCGATATATGGAACCAACCCTATGAACAGTGAGAACATAATAATACTACACTGTACACCTTTCTAGATAAAACATGATTATCACAAGGGCCAAATGCATCAGCCAACATAGAGACTGTTGAACTTTGATCAAAAAATAGGTAAGGTAAACTTGCACATCAAAAACATAATCACATTAAAACTGCTCTTGTTAATGCTAGCAGTTCGAGAAAATTTTTTTTTCTGATTTTGAGGATGTTGCCTTAAGTGAAGACTAATATTAAAAGAATCATGGCTAAATACCCAACAGAAAGATTTTGTAGCTGAGATTGATCTACCAGGTTATAACTTTTTCAGTAGTGAAAATAATGATCGAGCGGGGTGACGTATTATTTTCCATTTAGATGGGACTTCATCCAATCATAATTTCAAAACCATATAATCAAAACATTAGTAATGTTTACATCCAGCTTAGAAATGAATCCCCAAAGATAATGGTGCTTGGGCTATTTTATCATCCATTCACACATTCTCAAGTCACTGGCAATGTAGTTTACAGTCAGATCTTTGATTCCAGTTGTACCGTAAATACTGTAAGTTGAGGGATTCAAACTTACTTCTTGCAATTGGGGTGAAATGCTATCCTTTCACTCAGGATTAGAAATGTGTAACAACTTGCAAGAAAGGTCCAGGCATCAGTTTTTAGATCATTCATCAAGAGGAGGAGAAAAAATTAAAATTTTGTTTCAGTAACATTAGAAAACTCAGTTGGTAATGATATGGTAAATGACTTTAGCACTAGTGATAACTGTTTGGTCAAATTTAACCTTAATATCAATGATGCACTGTTAAGGTTAGTTATCAGAGAGTGCCTGAATACGCGGGAGTTCATAAAAAGGGCAATAGTGGGTAGCAGTGATCGGAACCTCGTTATCCAAACATCCATGAAATTATTCACTGAAATTCTCAACAAAGCATCCATGTTATGTGTTCCAGTGTGTAGTCTACGGCTGCTATGAATATTGAAAACAAATAGTGAAACACTGAGATTGAACACTGTCTATTAGCAAAACTAGTATACCTTGCACAGAAAAAATATAATGCGACATGGGATCAAAGAGATAAAAGTAAAGGATGCTCGTTGTTTGAATGCAGAAAAGAATAATGCAAATGGCAATAATGAAAATAATGAAAAAAACAATACCAATAATTATAGTAATAATAATAAAATTAATAATAACAACTGTCATTATTATTATTGTTACGTCCTCGTCCCACACTGACACAGGCTCCAACAGCAGTAGTACAGTACAGGAAGGACGTTGCCCAGTGAGTTGTTCTTCCTAAGGTCAGCCTTTAGGTGTACAATAGGCCAACAGTACGCAAGATCAGCTGAGGCGAAAATAAACACTGGCTCCTTAAAGTTCACTGTATTTTCCAAATAATTCCACTTAATGCTTTCCAACTTCTTTTCACTTTTCTCACAAGCACTGGAGCTATACACATTTTACTGATTGCATATTGCACTTAATGTTTAACAACACTTCACTCTTAGTACCCTTAATGCTTGATAACACTTCACAGTTTTTCACAAGTACCGAAAATAAAATTCACTGACAGTAATTACACTTAATCCTCGCCAGCAACACTTTACAAACTTCATAAAACAGTGTTACACCAAAACCGACTGAACATCACTCAGACTGAACTGAAAACCAACTGCATTCGAAATAGTCTCTTCCCCATCTTTATATAAACTTGCATTGTTCGAGAATCATCTACTTCTCCACAATTTGGGAACGTGCTGGTCTTGCATAACAGCCCCTAACAGCAGTTATCAACTAGGAGACATCAAAACATGCCAGAGTTTTCTTACATTACATAACACTCGCATTTACCATGCGAACTTAAATTACATAATTTAACAAGCAAGCACTTAAATAAAACATTATAAAGAAAAAGAGCACAAATATTAATGTACAACCTGCGAAACAACTACGCTCAGAAACAGCATGCAAATTGACTCGTACCGGAACTTCAGGAAACATCGAGAAAAATCTCGGCTACCTAACGGGGAAATCTCGCTTCTTAACATTATTATCAAAACAAGTAAGACAAACTTTGCGGCTCACGCTGTAGTGTCGCAAATAAAACCTATCATTTTTTTTTTCAACTGAAACATAATTCTATCTACCTATCTATTGCCAGACGCCTCAATCCCGTTTGGGGTGGCCACAAACAAATCGCCTCCAAGTCGCCCTGTCCCCCGCCATTTCATTGCCCTGCTCCCAACTCACACCCCCCTCTCTCAAATACCTCTCCACACCATCCCTCCATCTCATCCTCGGCCTCCCCCTCCCTCTTCCCCCCTACACCTCACTCACATACAGTCTCTTCGTCAATCTTTCACCCTCCATCCTCTCCACATGGCCAAACCACCTCAGTGTGTTTCTCCTAACACTTCCTATCACATCCACATCCACACCACAACGCTCCATTATATCCTCATTCGTCAGCCTGTCTCTCCATGTGACTCCACAGGCTCCTCTTAAATAACTCATTTCCACTGCTCTCACTCTTGACTTGTGTCCTTCCAACAACGTCCAAGCTTCACTTCCATACGTTAGAGTTGGTATCACAATACTGTCATGTAGTAACTTTTTCACTTCCATGCTCACTTCCCTGTTTCTTATCACTGCTTTCAAAGAACCAGCAACCTTTCTTCCCTGCTGTACCCTTTCAAGCACTTCATCCTCCAAATCTCCAACCTTAGTCATCACACTACCCAAGTACTTAAACGTACTCACATTTTCCAATACCTCACCATCTAACCTCGCTGTACATTCACTGACTTCACCCCTCTCAAAGACCATCACTTTACTCTTCCCTACATTCACCTTTAGATTCCGTTTCTTACACACTCTCCCAAACTCATCCATCAAGCCTTGCAGCTCCCCTTCGTCTTCACTCAACAACACAGTATCATCTGCAAACAGCAGTACAGGGAGTTTCCAAACACTATCCTCTCTCACTAGGGCCACTTCAACATCCACTACCCTACCTTGTACCTCTTTTATTACCCCATCCATGTACAGATTGAACAACCATGGAGACATGACACATCCCTGTTTCAACCCAACTTCAAAGAGAAAAATTCACTTAGTTCACCATCCACACGCACTGCAGCCTTCGCACCATCGTACATACTCTTCACAGCATTCAACAACTTCCCATCTACTCCATATATTCTTAACACTTTCCACAATCCTTGTCTATCCACCCTGTCATATGCTTTCTCCAAATCCATGAAAGCTGCATACAACTTCATTCCCTTCTCTAGAAACTTTTCCACTAAAGATCTAAGAATGATTACCTGATCTACACAACCTCTTCCCTTCCTAAAGCCTCCCTGTTCTTCTCCAACTAATTTCTCTGTTCTTTCTCTAACTCTGTCAATAAGTATCCTACCATACACTTTTCCTATTATACTAAGAAGACAAATGCCCCTATGATTACCACACACTTCTTTTTCCCCTTTTCCTTTGTACAAGGGAATAATTATACCTGACTTCCAATCCTCCGGGACTCTACCTTCCTCCCAGGCCAATCTGCACATCTTCCACATCCATTCTACTACTATCTCTCCCCCATGCTTCAGCATTTCACCACACACTCCATCAATTCCTGGGGCTTTCCCCGATTTAACTTTCTTCATTGCTTCCACAACTTTTATCCTACTGATTTCTTCCTGTCTTCTCACCTCCCTCCTTCTCCCAGCCATTCCTCAGCCACTTATACTCGCATTACTTCCATCCTCTATGTTCAACAATTCCTTGAAGTGTTCTCTCAATCTGCTCACTTGTTCTCCCTTCTCCACTAGTAATCTACCATTTTTATCTTTCACTCCCCTCCTAACTTCACTTCCACCCGGTATTACTCTTTTCACCTCTTTCCAGAACATTTTCTTACAGTCCCTCCACTTTACACTCAAATTCCGTACAAATTCCTCATCCACTCTCTTCTTACTCTCTCTTACTAATCTTTTCACCTCTCTCTTTCTTTCTACATATAACTCTCTCTTCCGCCTCCCAACTTCTTCCAAGCCCCTATTTCTCATCCATTCATTGTATGCTTTCTTCTTTTGTGCCACAGCCTGTCTCACCTCTTCAGTCCACCACGCTGTTCCTTGCACCCCCCTTCGTCTTCTCTTCCTTCCACACACCACATCACATGCTGCACATATTTCTTCTGTAAATATCCTACACACACCTTCCACGTCTCCCATCTGCTCCAATTCATATTTGCCCAATCGTTCCTCCACTTCTCTCTTATACTCTGCCTTTTTCTCATCCTCTTGTAACCTTTCCACTCTCCTTGCAACTACTCCTTCCTCTCGTCTTTCCCTTCTTCTATTCCTCCATCTTACTTGAATCAAACATAATTAAGATGGTAATAGGGCCAGGAAGAGACCCACTATTCGCAGACAATGGAGAAGATGCTGGCAATGAGCCTGAAATCATTACAATGCTAATGCTTTCTTTGTACCCGTATTTGCAGTAGAAAGTAGGCTACAGATTCAGTTCTTTCAGCTTCTCGTACGGCTTTAGAAGAACTTAACAAAATTTGTGATATTTCTATTAGCGAGAAAGACGTATGACTTGCTGTCACTAAACTAAAAGTGAATAAAACACCGAGGACAGATAAAAGTTCTCCAAGCCCAGTAAAAGTTGTACGGAATGAAATATGAGTGGATGCTAGCAAACATAGCCCCAGTAATGAAAAGGGCAACAAATGACAACCAAAAAATTACCATCCAATTAGCTTGACATCTGTGGCTTACATTTTTTTATGTGTCCAGCTCTGGGCATACGCTTAACAACCCGTTCCTTGAGGCCTACAATTCCTCCAACGTGCTATACACCTCCACATGTCCCCACTTCGGCGCTAATACCCACCGTCCATGTTGAACAAATGCTAGGGCTCTCATACAGGATTGGCATACTTGCATTAGCGGGGATGTTTTTACAACATATCAGCAGGTCACTGATAGATCAGTAAAGTCTTCTTAAGGAAAATCTAATCCTTTAAAGTGTTCCCTGTCCAAGCCGTCATTCGAACTTGCGTCCACTGGGATAGCAGACCACCTCTTAATCGACTTGACTAAGTATGTCAAATACGTAGAAATAGGCCTTTCTCTTCAAAGATTCACAATGTAGGTTTTTAAATAATCGTTTTTACCTTTTGAATCTTTTGGATTTTTCAGTGATTTATTGAACGTATGCAATGAAGCCAAAAAAACTCATATTGTCTATCTTCATTTACAAAGAGCACTTGATAAAGTTCCCCACAAAACTCGTTCAGAAACTATATGCAAATGGTTTCATAGGCAGGCTGCTTGTGTTGATCAAGTATGGGCTTGTGGAACGTAAACAGAGTGGCAATTAATGGAAGGGAATATTACTGGAAAGACGGTACTACGGGAATACTTGAGTACAGTGTTGAATATTGACTACTAATTTCTTTTTAATACACCAGAATAAATAAGAAATACTGACGAGGGGCTATTATGTAAAATATCCATACTTCTTAAAGGTACCAAGTCTGCTAGTATATCAGAAAAATCGTCACCAAGGCAAGAAATTTATATTAAAATCGACATGTTAATCGGATTCTTAGGTAGAACATTAAAATGTAAATCGAAAAACTCTTTCTCACTATGCATAATTCATTAGTATGCCCACACTTAGAGCTGTGTCCAGTAGTGGTCACCCCATTGCAAAATATATATATATATATATATATATATATATATATATATATATATATATATATATATATATATATATATATATATATATATATATATATTAAATAACAGAACGGTGGAAGGAAAAACAAATGAATAAAAAAAAAAAAATCCATTCACCAGATTACTGGTGTCCTCTGTTCATAAAATATCTGTAACAGTTAGACTTGAACAGCTGTGGGTTGAAATTTGGAGGGAAACAACTCTGGGGAAGCGAGTTCCAGAGAGATGCAGTTCGGGGAATGAAAGAATTCTGATACGCAGAAGTTCTGCAATATGGCTGAGTGACATTCCAGTCATGAGCGTTACCAGATGCCCGTGTAGCACGAGGGAAGGCATGGAGAGGTGGCACCATGGACGCAACTTCGTATGAGCATTTGCCAAAAAAATATCTGTAAAATAATGCAAGGGAGGCAACATTCCTTCTTACTTCCAGGGGAGGTAGTTTATTTGTAATGGCAGGGTTGTTAATGATTCTAACAGCTTTGTTCTGAATTTTGTCTAGTTGTTTTAATGCCACCTCTCCACAACCATTCCACAAGGGTGAGCAATATTCAAGCTGAGAGCGCACATGACTCTTATAAATTATAGCTAACTGCTCATCAGCGAAGAAGTTACGGACTCTGTACAATAATCCAAGTTTCTTTGAGGCGGATTTAGCAAGTGATCTGACATGAGAGGTCCTGCTGAGAGCATTGTTAAGTGAGATGCCAAGAATTTCAATACTTTTGTGTATATATATATATATATATATATATATATATATATATATATATATATATATATATATATATATATATATATATATATATATATATGGAGCTTATTAAGAGAGTAAAGCGAAGGGTGGAAACAATTTATACCTAAATTAAAAGAAAATACATACAACAGATTCTTTGAAATGCTGAATCTCTCCGTTAATACATGTATACAAAATCTTCGATGGACATGATAATATGACTTTCAAAAACACTCTCAGTAGATGTTTCAAATTACTGTATTACAGATGTAATAGGCACAGAATCGTTGGCAAACAGTTCCAACCTTACGGAGAACTATTGATACTGTATAGAAAACTAACTGACCCTGCCTCAGCCGGGATTCGATCCTGGGTCCATTAGGACTGCAGGCCGCCTCTCTACTGATCATTAAAAATCGTTCGATTAAGCACTTGCCTTCTGACCCACAGCTATTAACGTCACTCATGAGTAGTACATTTCTGATTATATATATATATATATATATATATATATATATATATATATATATATATATATATATATATATATATATATATATATATATATATACTGTACATATATACACGTGTGTGTGTGTATGTATGTATATTACAGTTTAAAGCCTGGAGAAACATGTGATGAACGACACTGATATGCGCATATTGTTAATTTACTGCTATTTTCAATTCCAGTTTAAGATGGTGCATGACTTTCATTCCATCTTTCCCAAGAAACTTCCATTACATTTTTAAACATTGATGCATGGTGGCCGTTCTCACTTCTTCAAATCGGTTTTAGCTGAAGGGTTTGGTGGGCAAAAAAAAAAAAAAAAAATTTTTTTCGCTAGTTATAAGCTTCTCTACAACAAATAACCTGGTGTTTGCTTTCCTTTGTATTCCAGTGTACTCATCACTTGCTTTGCACATTGAATTTAACTTTTTGTTACTGCATCTATGTAATTCAGCTGCCTCACCAATTTAAATCTCTCCTCATTCGGCAGCACATCAGAGTCATTTTGTCTTTCTAATTTCAGAAACCTGATTTTAATCTTTGCTCAAATGCTCAAGGAAGTTCGATAATATGTTACCATTCAAATTTTCTGTAAACTTATTGTTGCCGGGCCAACTGAATATCTCGGAAAATATCGTTCATTCTTAGTTTCATAAGAACTTATGGAAGCACTAAGGCATTTGTTAACCGAGCCCCATTCATTCAAGCAGCCTAAACAGTGACGAAATTATGATTGAATTTACAGAGTGAAAGGTGTGTCATGAGTGCTACAGTGACTGGTGTGTGTGTGCGTGTGTGTGTGTGTGTGTGTGTGTGTGTGTGTGTGTGTGTGTGTGTGTGTGTGTGTTATTCACCGGGTCGGTCAGGATCACTTGATGGTCGTGATGATCAGGTTTTACCCTCCCTGAAGGAAGCTGAGAGCTCATATAGTCCGATCTGAGGGCAAGGCTGTGACCTTCACACACGCACACACCCGTCCCCTTGCTCAAGGGGGACAGTAACCACCCACTTCGTCAGCGAAACTTTTCGCAACCTGAGCGAGGCGCGAACTCCCGTCCACCAGTTGGCAAGCGGGAACGTTACCACTGCACCAGTGTGTGTGTGTGTGTGTGTGTGTGTGTGTGTGTGTGTGTGTGTGTGTGTGTGTGTGTGTGTGTGTTAGGTCAGGGACAAAAGTTCGCATGTTATTCCATTGCATCTAATTCACACTCAGGCCATGATCATCACTTTCTTCCAACAGGCAGCATAGCAGAGGTAATGATCTCTAGGCAGAGAAACATAATGAGCCTCTCATTCTGAACTATTAACCGGCATTGGGAAACAATTAGTTTTAAGCGGTGAAATATTAACCTAAACTTTTGTCCCAGGCTGTACATAGCAATCCGAGGGCCTGAGACAACATCGTGGTCCCTCGTGCCGCCTTACCTGGCCTTGAACTTGAGTGAGCCCAGTTCCATCAGCACTGCTGGGTCAGGCCCTGAACAACCCATGGTCGTCTCCCGCGTCCCACCCGTTGCACGCTTCCATCGGCCTAGGAGGGAGAGCAAGGCAAGACAAGCAACACGTATTATCACATGTTGCTGTCAGATATTGTAAGTAAAGAAAGGATGAGGTCATGTTGGAAGCATCAGCAGGCATCTGGGAGATGAACAGCATGAAGAGGGCAGCGAAGAAGAGGGTATATGGTAGAAGGAACTAGAGAAATGCTGAAGTTAAAAGAGAGATTGGTCACTAGTAGGATGTACAAAAATCATATTAGAGATGATGGGCAAATGAGATTATGTTAGTGGTAAGAAAAAAGAGAGAGGTAAAAGAAGGATTTGATGTTAACGGTAAAAACAGGGTAACTAGAAATACTGGAGTGGCTGGGTATGTTACAAATAATCATAACAATGGGAAACATTAAAAATAAAACAAAAAAAAACAGCATATACACTATTATAATATGGAAAAAAGAAACTCAGTTGAGAAGGGAAACGTTACAGGTAGGAATATTAGACAGAGGGGGATGCAGTAAAAATGCAAAACGAAACTCGGAAGCGTTCAGAGAGCGCATACCACCGCCCATGACATTGCCATTAAAAAGGATCCAGATCCGGATCCGTGGATGCAGGATCAGGATCAGGATCCGCCCCCAAATTTAGTAAATTCTTTCTTGGTCCATGACCCACCTTTCCACAAAATTTCATTGAAATTCATTGAGGACTTCTGGAGATATTGTGCGGAATACTCCAGATCCTCTTCCCCCCCCCCCCATGTTATCATTTCTTCTTTGGCCCATGGCCCACCCTTTTACAAAATTTCATCAAAATCCTTTCAAAACTTTTTTAGTAATGACGAATCCGGATGCGTGGATATGGGATCCGGATCCGGAACTGTCCACAAATTTAATAAATTTTTTCTTCGACCATGGCCCACCTTTCCACAAAATTTCATTGAAATTAATCGAAAGCTCTTGAACATATTGTGCAGGATACTCCGGATCTGGCGGATAATTTTATAATTTCTTCCTTGGGTTATGGCCCATCCTTCCACAAAATTTCATGAAAATCCGTTCATAACTTTTTGAGTAATACTGCAAACAGACACACAAACAGATAAACAAACCAACGCGGGATAAAACATAACCTCCTTGGCTTAGGTAACACACAGGCATCAGAAAGAAAAATGAAATTGAAAGCTGAACTTCTAATCAGAAACAGTAAAGAAAAAACGTAAAGAGTTAAACTTCGGATGAGGAAAAAAATAAGTATCTGGAAGACACATTAGAAAGATTACATGAAGGGAGTTTGTGGCGGCGGATCTGTGATTAAACTGAACAAAATAATATTGCTGAGATGATAGGTTGACAGATATCTAATACTTTTTAAGGTAATGCAAACCTGGGCTGAGTGAAAACAAAAGATTGGAGATTAAGTTATCTGAAAAGGTATACGGTGGAGGGGGGGGGGGGGAGAGAGAGAGAGAGAGAGAGAGAGAGAGAGAGAAAGAATGGTAATGAACATGATTAAAATGTCTCAGGTGGAAGACAGCAGTTAGTATCAACAGTGAAACTTCAGAACTCCCTCTCATTTATTCAGTCACTTGCACATAACTCACTCTCTCTCTCTCTCTGGTGTCCAAGGACTTGACGTACCAACTTCAGGTGATACTTCGACTGATTTTGAGGAAAGAATTGTGTATCAATGAGGGTAATTTTTTAGCCGTTGCAGAGCTTCAGTTACCGATGTCCATGTGGACGCAGATGGTATACCTCATGATTTAACGATTAGGCCATCAATAACACTGTGTAACAAAGAATTTGTATATTAATTTTTTTGGTCTTATTAGACTCAGTTTTCCACGCTGATTCCAATGGTGTATGATTTGTTTGTCTCTCTCTAGTTTTTGTCAACAATTGGCAATTCTTTGTTTCATGTTACCGTACGCTGATGTAATGGCTGACGTATCGTTTTCCATGACACACACACACACACACACACACACACACACACACACACACACACACACACACACACACACACACACACACACACACACACACACCATCTGCGTCCACGCAGATGTTGATATGACCATTATAGCTTCATGCAACGCGGATCAAGTCAGTACATTCGATGAGCTAGTTTCGCATTCCTAGTATGGCTGGTCGATGAGTCTTTGGGCTGTTCCTAAAGGTGTTTCTATTGATGAGAATAACTAATAGACGTTCTTGCAAGATATCACCCAATACATTTTGTTATGTGGGTGGGGAATATATTGAACTGAAGATGATCAAACACAAAATCCACCTTGATACCAAATGTGCTCGTGCATACAAAGCATATTTTGGTGCAGCAATGGACGATCAAGATTAGGATTGGGCTCTGCACTACACTTCTGGTAGCTGTCGCTCGAAACTTGAAGCGTGTCTATGAGGAGCGAGAAAGAAGATGCCTTTCGCAGTACCGAGAGTGTGGCGAGAGCCTTCGAATCACCACTTCAATTGTTATTTTTGCATGGTTGATATAAGTGGTGCGAAGAGCATTAAGGGCAGAAAGAACACTGTATATTGAAATTTGCCTCCTTTGATCTCTCCGGTGCCTCACAATGATGAGCTGGCGATTCTTGTCCCTCATGCGGACAAGGAAGTTGTCTCTGACCATGAGGACATCGTCGATGACGAAAGGGAAAGTTATAATACATCGTATGTTGGAGAATGCACACTTTCTCAATCAGCAAGAATTGGATGACTTGGTCCGAGATTTAGGACTCACCAAGACCAGTGCTGAGCTGCTGGCATCACACCTAAATGAATGGAACTTGTTGGATCCTAGTTGCAAATAGAGTTATAGGAATCGCCACGGCAAGTTTGCAACCTTCTTCAAATTTTGTGAAGAAATCTCGTTGTGTTATTGTTTTGATGTCAGGGGTTTGGTCCAAGCCATGGGAGTGGTTTACAAGGAATTAAAATGGAGACTCTTCATAGACAGTTCCGAGAAGAGCCTAAAAGCTGTACTTTTACATAACAGCAACGAACCCCCATCAATTCCAGATGCACATTCTGAGAAAAAGAAAAAAGGCTATGAGAATGTGAAGATTTGTCTGACAAAGATTAAGTACTCATAGCACAACTGGAAAGTTTGTGGGGATTTCAAAATGATTTCGTTCTTACTTGGAATGCAAGGCGGCTATACGAAGTATTCGTGTTTTTTATGCTTGTGTGACAGCCGGAGCGATGCAGAACATTTCATGAGGAAAGACTGACATCTCAGAGAAAGTCTCACACCAGGATCGTGCAACCTTCTGAGAGCTCCACTGAACTCCAAAGAGAAGGTATTTCTACCACCGCTACACATACTACTTGGTCTTGTGAAACAATTCGTGAAAGTCATCGACAAGGATGGCGATGCTTATCTGCATATCCGATTAATGTTTCCCAAGTTGAGCTTGGCAAAGGTGACAGCTGGCATACTCACCATGCCGCAGGTTCGAAGAATGCTTGCATATCATGAACTCCAGGGTAAAATGACTGATGATGAAGAGTGTGCTTGGAATGCTCTCAGAAGGGTTGTGGAAGGTTTTCTTGGCAACCAGAGGAGACCAGATTCTGCATAGCTAGTCGATGACGTGATCAACACATACCACCAGCTTGGATGCAGAATGTCAAGCAAATTGCACCATCTGCATTCCCACCTTAATATCTTCAGAAGCAACTTGGACAGTCAACGAAGAGCAAGGTGAACTGTTCCACGAGGACATTCTGCTGATGGAAACCAGATATCAGGGCAGGTGGAACGAGGTGATGCTGGGCGATTATGTTTGGAGATTGTTGCGCTATTGTCATCATAGCTACAGAAGAAAGTCAAGATCAAAAGTGCATTTCTAGATACTATGTGCCCTGCATTCCTTGTGATGTTACTGCTCATTTTTTAGTTATATTCATAATATACACTAGGAAATATATAAATTCTTTGACATTCTCAGCATTCTTGAAATGGTAACAAGTTGCAGTTCCTGTCCTTGTACAATACATACGTTGTTGCATAATTCCCTAACTCTAGATTTACACAAAAAAATAGAATATTTGGAATTTACGGATTGACATTGATCAGAAATGGCATAAAAATCAACATAAACAAAAAACTGGTTTCAGTTTGTTGCACAGTGTAATCGTACCCTCGTTACGGCTGACAATTCGATCCGTGTTATTACTTAAAATCCGCCTAAGAATCAACTGAAGATACTACGTCAAGTCCAGGGGCACTCTGGAAATATATATCCACAGTTTCTATTGATGGACTACGTGGTTGTGTCCAGTAATGTAATAGGAAGATTGTTGGATGTGAGAGTTCCGAGAGGGGAGGGTGGAAGTATGTCTGACCACTACCTGGTGGAGGGAAAGCTAAGAGTAGGTAAGAGATGGGTGAGAGCTAGGAGGGTTAGGTGTGGCAGGGAGGTTTTGAAAGTGAGTGAGTTGGATAAAAGAGAGAAAATGATAGAGTATCAGGAGAAATTGAAAGATGAGTAGAACACAGGGAAAAATCAGGAAAATTGCAGTGTGGAGGAGGAATGGCAGATGTTTAAGAGTGCTGTGGTGGGGCATGCGGAAGAGGTGTGTGGTGTGAGATGTGTGGGTGGTAGTTTAAGAAAAGGAAGTGAATGGTGGTGCGAGGAAGTAAGTATGGCTGTGGTTGAGAAGAGACGTGCATATGAAGTGTGGCTGCAGAGGATGGATGAGGTGTCATATGAGAGGTATAAGGAAAAGAGGAATAGGGCGAGAAGGGCTGTGCGTGATGCTAAAGTGGCAGCAGATGAAAGATGGGGTAGGTGGCTGACTGAGAATTTTCAACAGAGTAAGAAAATGTTCTGGAAGGAGGTGAAAAGGGTGCAAAAGGGAAAGTCTGGGAAGGAAGAGCGAATAAAGGCAGAGGATGGAAGGATGTTAATTGAGATGGATGCAGTAAGGAAGAGATGGGAAGAGTATTTTGAAAGATTGTTAAATGTAGAGGAGGAAGGGGTGCCTGAGAATGTGGCAGATGGAAGGGTGCAAGGAATATATGTGTTGGGAGAGTTGAATGATTTTTTGATCACAAAGGAGGAAGTGCAGGAGGCAGTAAAAGATATGAAAAAAGGGAAAGCTGCAGGTATGGATGGGTATGCTGGGGAATGCCTGAAGGGTGGTGGACCGACTATTGTTGACTGGTTAGTAAGATTGTTGAATGTGTGCTTTGAGAAAGGTATGGTGCCAGTTGACTGGGAAAGTGCTTGTGTGGTCCAGTTGTATAAAGGCAAGGGTGATAAATATGAATGTACTAGCTTTAGAGGTATAAGTCTGTAGAGTGTTGTAGGTAAGGTGTATGGTAGAGTGTTAAATAAGAGACTTAGAGAGGGTACAGAGGGAGTGATTGGTGATGAGCAGTGCAGCTTTAGGAGAGGGATGGGATGCATGGATCAGGTGTTTGCTGTGAGACATGTGTGTGAAAAGTATTTAGCGAAAGGCAAGGATGTGTTTTGGGCATTCATGGGTTTAGAGAAAGCGTATGATAGAATTGATAGGGAGGCTTTGTGGACTGTTGTAAGATTCTATGGACTTGACGGTAGGTTTCCAAAAGGGGTGAAAAGTTTTTATGTAAATAGTAGAGCATGTGTAAGAGTGGGAAATACTGTGAGTGATTGGTTTCCCGTGAGAGTGAAGCTGCGGGAGAGATGTGCGATGTTGCCTTGATTGTTTAATATTTATATGGATGGTGTTGTAAAAGAGGTGAATGCAAGAGTTTTAGGTGGAGGTCTGAGTCTGGTGAATGTTGATGGTAGAGAGTGGAATCTGAAGCAGCTGTTGTTTGCAGATGATACTACATTGGTGGCTGATTCAGAGGAGAGATTGAGACAGTTGGTAGAGGAGTTTGGAAGGGTGATGTGAAAGTAGGAAATTGAAAGTAAATGAGAATAAGAGTAAAGTGATGAAGTGTACGAGGTCGGTAGATGATAGGGGGATGAATATAGTTTTGAATGGTGAGTTGCTTGAGGAGGTAGAGTGTTAAAAGTATTTAGGGTCACATGTTGCTGTGGATGGAAGAATAGATGCAGAAGTGAAGTTTAGAATGAATGAAGTAGGAAAGGTGCTGGGAGGAATGAAGAAAGTGTTTCGATGTCGTTTGCTTAGAATGGATGTAAAGAGAAGGCTGTATGAGGGTGTTGTGGCACCGACTGCATTATATGAGGCTGAAACATGGAATATGGGTGTAGCTGAGAGGAAAAGTTTGAATATAATGGAGATGAGGTGTCTGAGGAGTATGTGTGGAGTGACGCAAGTGGATTGAGTGAGAAATGATGAAGTGGGAAGGAGAACTGGAGTTGGTTGGGAGATGGCTGATTGAGTTGAGCAGAGGATGCTGCAATGGTTTGGGCATATGGAGAGAATGGATAATAAGCGGTTGATGAAAAAGATAACTAGATCTGATGTGAGAGGTGTAAGGCTGAGAGGGTGACCACGAATAGGATGGATGGACAGTGTGAAGAGAGCATTGGATGCGAGAGGGATGTCTGTTGAGCAAGGAAGAGTGGCTGTGCGTGACAGAAATAAATGGAGAGAAATTGTGAATGAATAAATGATGACGTAGCCCTGAGGGGATATTCTCCCGCATTTGGTCTGATCAGCTAATCAGGTCAGATGCGGGTAAGGGAATGGGTCTATTATGATGTGGCAGGGGTAAACCGCTCTGCTGTCGGGCCCTGCTGCAGATGTCACTGATTCCACTGCGCAGTTGACCCTTGTGCGGTGTCGTGTGGTGAGGATCTGTCCCTTCTCCCCTTTGGGGCTAAGATGCGAATTAATGTGTTTGAGTGGATGAGTAAATTGGGAGTGTGTCGTCCTGTCTCGGCTACCTCCCTTTCCTTGGGGGAAGCAGCCTAGGTATATAGATAGATAGATAGATCTATTTTTATCTATCTGTCTATCTAGCTATCTATCTATATGTACGACAACTCAGTACCTGGTGGTAGGTGGTGGCTACCGTCGTCCCTGTAATGGTGTCTACTTCATCCTTCACCTTTGTCATTCTTTTTCTTTGTCTGTCCTCCCCTCTTTAAACTACTCCCACCTTTCCTGTCACTTACCACTGCCCTTCTTCTTCCTTTTCAGTTGACTTTACATTGAGTGGCAAGCGTAATGGTTTCCTGTAAGTCAGGAAACCATTTACAGCGCCGAATGGTAACCATATAACCATCCCATATGTGTTCCCTACGTATCAACAAGTGTATTTATTGAAAAGTTAGTGCCCCTCCCCGTAAAACAATTAACTCAAAGACAAACGACCACACTTTACGGGATTATGGCGTCTAGCTATAGATAGATAGACTGGGACTCTGGGACAATTGAATAATTTCAAGTTTGTCCTAATAAAGCGAATTAATTAAAGTTTGGAACCTACTTCTTTCATTTCATTACAAGTTGTCCTAAGATTCACCAAGCTTTCTTTTAGTCAGTCAGGTAAGCTAGGCATGTTTTTTAATACATTTCCATTAGGATGATCCATAGCAAGGAAAATAATATTAAGTTATATAAGAAAAACTAAACACATGTGACCAGACACCAAGTGTAGCATCATCAGCAGGTCAGTGTAACTGACCAAGAAATGACCACTCAGAACCACGGTTGTGAAAGTGCAGTATTTCATTTCCCGTAGATGTCTCTTTAATATCAAAAGTTTCGGTCATTCTAAAATGTAATATTTGACTAAACTGTGTAACCACAGGGTTCCATTTATTTTCTTTAATTGCACACACACACACACACACACACACACACACACACACATACATACATATACTGTATATATATATATATATATATATATATATATATATATATATATATATATATATATATATATATATATATATATATATTGCCAGACACCTTAATCCCATACGGGGTGGCCACAAACAAATCGCCTCCAAGTCGCCCTGTCCCCCGCCATTTCACTGCCCTGCTTCCAACTCACACACTTCCCTCTCCCATATACCTCTCCACTCCATCTCTCCATCTCATCCTCGGCCTCCCGCTCCCTCTCCCCCCCTCCACCTCACTCACATGCACTCTCCTCGTCAGTCTCCCACCCTCCATCTTCTCCACATGACCAAACCACCTCAGTGTGTTCCTCCTAACGCTTCCTATCACATCCACATCCACACCACAACGCTCCTTTATATTCTCATTTGTCAGCATGTCTCTCCATGTGACTCCACAGGCTCTTCTTTAATAACTCATTTCCACTGCTCTCACTCTTGACTTGTGTCCTTCCAACAACATCCAAGCTTCATTTCCATACGTTAGAGTTGGTATCACAATACTGTCATGTAGTAACTTTTTCACTTCCATGCTCACTTCCCTGTTTCTTATCACTGCATTCAAGGGACCAGCAACCTTTCTTCCTTGTTGTACCCTTTCATGCACTTCACCCTCCAAACTTCCATCCTTACTCATCACACTCCCAAAGTACTTAAACATACTAACATTTTTCGTTTCCTCACCATCCAACCTCACTGTACATTCACTAACTTATCTTCTATCAAAGACCACCACTTCACTCTTCCCTACATTCATCTTTAGATTCCGTTTCTTACACACTCTCCCAGACTCATCCACCAAGCCATACAGCTCCCCTTCGTCTTCACTTAAGAACACAGGATCATCTGCAAACAACAGTACAGGGAGTTTCCAAACACTACCCTCTCTCACTAGGGCCACACCAACATTCACTGCCCTACCTTGTACAGTATCTCTTTTATTACCCCATCCATGTACAGATTGAACAACCATGGAGACATGACACATCCCTGTTTCAATCCAACCTTCAGAGAAAAAAATTCGCTCAGTTCACTATCCACACGCACTGCAGCCTTAGCATCATCATACATACTCTTCACAGTATTCAACAACTTCCCATCTACTCCGTATATTCTTAATACTTTCCACAATCCTTGTCTATCCACCCTGTCATATGCTTTCTCCAAATCCATGAAGGCCGCATACAACTTTTTTCCCTTCTCTAGAAACTTTTCCACTAAAGATCTAAGAATGAATATCTGATCTACACAACTTCTTCCCTTCCTAAAGCCTCCTTGTTGTTCTCCAACTAAATCCTCTGTTATTTCCATAACTTTGTCAATAAGTATCCTACGATACACTTTCCCTATTATACTAAGAAGACAAATGCCCCTATGATTACCACACACTTCTTTTTTCCCTTTTTCTTTATACTAGGGAATAATTATACCTGACTTCCAATCCTTCGGGACTCTACCTTCCTCCCAGGCCAATCTCCACATCTTCCACATCCATTCTACTACTATCTTTCCCACATGCTTCAGCATTTCACCACACACTCCATCAATTCCTGGGGCGTTCCCCAATTTGACTTTCTTCATTGCTTCCACAACTTCTATCCTACTGATTTCTTCCTGTCTTCTCACCTCCCTCCTTCTCCCAGCCATTCCCCAGCCACTTCAACTCACATTACATCCATTCTCTATATTCAACAATTCCTTAAAATGTTCTCTCCATCTGCTCACTTTTTCTCCCTTCTCCACTATAGTCGTTCTATTTTATGAAGGCAGTTTGGGTGGGACGCTTTGGGACCTCGCACTGTTAGCTCTGCTGTCACATCGCCGCCGACACACGTGTAATTATTTGTGCTCACCTCTCTCTCTCTCTCTCTCACTCTCCTATTTTAAGCTAGTAACTACTTATAAATGAATTTTAAACACTCTGTATAGATGTAATTCAATAAAAAAGCTATAGTATAGTATAAATCTCATAAGACTTGTCAGCGTTGCCTTTGAGACGTTGTCAGGTGGTGACACGAGGGACAGCCCTGCGTGAGTGGGTCATACTCGGTCAGTCTCCCGCCATGGAAGCTATTAAAAAAAAAAAAAAAACGCACCTATAGACTTTTACCTCAGGGATGGTGTGGAAAAAAAGTCGAAAACAAGCGAAAAAATTAAGAAAATACAATTAGTAGTAGTTAATATATAATATGAGACAGAGAGAGAGAGAGCGCACGTGTGTGGCGACGATGTGGCAACAGAGCTAACAGAGTGAGGTCCCAGAGGGCCCGACCCAAACTGCCTTGATAAAATAGAACGACTTTAGTAATCTAATTACTCTCTTCACGTCTTTCCAGAACATTTTCTTACAGTCCCTCCACTTTGCACACAAATTCTTTCCAAATTCGTCATCCACTCTCTTCTTACAAATCTTTTCACCTCTCTCTTCCTTTCTACATACAACTCTCTCTTCCACCTCTCAACTTCTTCCACGCCTCTATTTCTCATCCATTCATTGTATGCTTTCTTCTTTTGTGCCACAGCCTGTCTCATCTCTTCATTCCACCATGCTGTTCCTTGCACCCCATTCCGTTTTCTCTTCACCCCACACACCCCATCACATGCTGCACATATTTCTTCTGCGAATGTCTTGCACACACCTTCCACATCCCCCATCTGCTCCAATTCATATTTACCCAATCGCTTCTCCACTTCTATCTTATATTCTGCCTTTTTCTCATCCTCTTGTAACCTTTCCTCTCTCCTTGCAACTTCTGTACTCCTTCCTCCCATCCTTCCCTTCCTCTATTTCTTCATCTTACTTGGGTCTTGATTCTGGCCACCACCAAGTAGTGGTCAGAAAGTCCACTCCCCCAACCTCTATATGTTCTTGCACCCATTACACATCTTCGCATCCTTTCATCCACACACACGTAATCAATCATTGCCTTCCTTTCATGCAGTTCACCACCCAGCCTTCTCATCACTCGTCATGTATGCCTGTGGATCATTTTGTGCCTGAAGAGGGTATTGGCTATCACGAACCCCCTCCCAGCACAAATGTCCACTAAAGCGCTGCCATTCTCATTCATCTCACCAGGCAAACCACACTCACCAACTATTCCATCCACCTTCACATTCCCTGTTTTACCATTCATATCACCAATCAAAAACACTCTCTCATTCCTTCCAAACTTTTCCATGCACACTTCCACATTTGTCCACAGCTCTTCTCTCACACTGCCTGCACGATCTTGCGTTGATGAATACACACACACAATCGCTCACATTTGAATTCCAACTTTCAATCTTACCTACACAGTCCTTGAGCCAACTGATCCATACTCTCTTAGTTCTTCTTCCATCTTTTACTCACAACAATACACACTTTCTTTTGCCCTCTCATTCTCACCTACTCCTGCACATATACCCCATCCATACTCCCATTCTCTCACATTCTCTTCTATCCATTTAGCTTCAGTTACTCCACATACATCAACTTTCACACCCTCAAGCACCTGGACAATGTCTCTCTCTTTCACCTCATCATTCGCACGCTTTACATTCCACGTTGTGATCTGTACCATGTCCTTTGTCCGGTCCTTGGTCGTCATCTTTTGGTCAGTCCTTGTCCGAGGTTTCTTGTTCATCTTTTTAGTTATCTGTTTTCCGGGGAGGGGCACTAACCCTCCACCAACCCTTTTAGTCGCCTCATATGACAAGCAGGGATACTGGGGGAGTATTCGTGGGGAAATATATATATATATATATATATATATATATGCATATATATATAATATATATATATAATATATATATAATAATATATATATATATATATATATATATATATATATATATATATATATATGCATATATATATATATATATATATATATATATATATATATATATATATATATATATATATATATATATATATATATATATATATATATATATATATATATATATATATATATATATATTGAGAGCCCCCTCAATCCCGTTTGGGGTGACCACAAACAAATCGCCTCCAAGTCGCTCTGTCCCCCGCCATTTCACTGCCCTGCTCCCAACTCACCCCCCCCTCTCTAATATACCTCTCCACCCCATCCCTCCATCTCATCCTCGGCCTCCCCCTCCCTCTTCCCCCCTACACCTCACTCACATCCACGCTATTCGTCAGTCTTTCACCCTCCATCCTCTCCACATAGCCAAACCACCTCAGTGTGTTCCTCATAACGCTTCCTATCACATCCACATCAACACCACAGCGCTCCTTTATATCCTCATTCGTCAGCATGTCTCTCCATGTGACTCCACAGGCTTCTCCTTAATAACTCATTTCCACTGCTCTCACTCTTGACTTTGTCCTTCCAACAACGTCCAAGCTTCACTTTCATACGTTAGAGTTGGTATCACAATACTGTCATATAGTAACTTTTTCACTTCCATGCTCACTTCCCTGTTTCTTATCACTGCTTTCAAAGAACCAGCAACCTTTCTTCCCTGCCGTACCCTTTCAAGCACTTCACCCTCCAAACCTCCATCCTTACTCATCACACTACCCAAGTACTTAAACGTACTCACATTTTCCAATTCCTCACCATCCAACCTCGCTGTACATTCACTGACTTCACCTCTCTCAAAGACTATCACTTTACTCTTCCCTACATTCACCTTTAGATTCCGTTTCTTACACACTCTCCCAAACTCATCCACCAAGCCTTGCAGCTCCACTTCGTCTTCACTTAACAACACAGTATCATCTGCAAACAACAGTACAGGGAGTTTCCAAACACTATCCTCTCTCACTAGGGCCACTCCAACATCCACTACCCTACCTTGTAGCTCTTTCATTACCCCATCCATGTACAGATTGAACAACCATGGAGACATGACACATCCCTGTTTCAACCCAACTTTCAAAGAGAAAAATTCACTTAGTTCACCATCCACACGCACTGGAGCCTTCACACCATCGTCCATACTCTTCACAGGATTCAACAACTTCCCAACTACTCCATATATTCTTAACACTTTCCACAATCCTTGTCTATCCACCCTGTCATATGCTTTCTCCAAATCCATGAAAGCCGCATACAACTTCTTTCCCTTCTCTTGAAACTTTTCCACTAAAGATCTAAGAATGAATATCTGATCTACACAACCTCTTCCCTTCCTAAAGCCTCCCTGTTCTTCTCCAACTAATTTCTCTGTTCTTTCTTCAACTCTATCAAGAAGTATCCTACCATACACTTTTCCTGTTATACTAAGAAGACAAATGCCCCTAGGATTACCACATACTTCTTTTTCCCATTTTCCTTTTGTACAAGGGAATAATTATATATATATATATATATATATATATATATATATATATATATATATATATATATATATATATATACATATTGTTACATAGCCTATGATTTCATCATCCTTTGTGTAATTTTAACGCACAGTATGCTGCATGTTTGATCACGAGCGTGTTCTGCTTCAGTCCCTCCTTCTACCGTTATAGTAGAGTAAGTCGTCCTTTCTGTTGTTCAGAGTAGGATTGTCAGCTCTTTGTCCCCTATGGCTTCATTTGCGCGTCCTTCTTACAAGTTGTATCAAGCTCTGCTGGCCCCTATATAATGAGCTCAGTCTCTGTATTATTGCCACTTAGATCTACTCCTCATTTTGCTCACATCTCTGTCCTCCCCTGTACAGTTGTTATTATTGTGAGTGCTCAGGAAGTCTCCAGCCATCTAACTGCTGTGTAATTTGAGTATGAGTGTTATTACATTTTGTTCTTGTACTGTATAACATGTGTTAATTTGTAGGCCTAGTGAGGTTTTTATGCTTAGTGTAAAGTTTTGCTATCAGCCATCATTAATAATATTTTGTATCTGTAATAATATATCTGGCATTCACTGAGTATTATCTGGTATCTCATTTTAACAGGGCTGACTTAGATAAATTTACTCATGCTAATTTCGTGTTAATAGAGGCTATTGCAGTTAACCATATATTTAACCTGTTTTTGTCATTACATTATCCTTATGAGTCCTGAATGTTTTGTTGTTAGTTTGAGCATTAAACTTTAACTTGTAATTTTACCTAACTCTTTTATTTTGAACCTGGACCTTTACGGGACAGTAGTGATTATTAGTATTCTCACTTAAAGTGTACATTATCTTTCTCTGTTCCGTAACATAAATTTGGCGACCTCTTATCAGGATATTCAGGATATTATCGTAAGGATATTGCTTGATATTTTGTGACTGTGATTTATTCATGATGTCTACTATTACTACACTTGATGAAGCCAAAGATTTTTTGTCAAATGTGCAAACAGTGTGTGATGTAGAAAACAGAACAAAGAATGAACTTAAGCTTGTTGCTCAACAATTGGGAATTGCAGTTCACTCTCATCATTCTAAAGATCAAATTGTTGGCATAATTAATAAAAGCTTGTTTAATGTAACTCCTCTAAATGAGCAAACGCAGATTGAATTAGCTAAGTTACAGCTAGCCCTGCAGGAGGCTCGTGTTAAGGAGGCTGAATTTCAAGCACGTGCTAAGGAGGCTGAGTCTCAGGCTAAGGAGGCGGAGTCTCAGGCTCGTATTCAGGAGGCTGAATTTCAGGCAAATGCTCGTATTCAAGAGGCATAGGTACAGGCTCAGGCGCAAATTGAACTTGCTAGGATTCAGGCAGACCATGAGTATCGCATGAAACAAGGTGGAACTGGATCATCTAGCTCTGATGATTTTGATGTGGCTAAAAATGTTAAACTTGTCCCTCCTTTTAATGAATCTGATTTAACAAAGTATTTTCAGTTGTTTGAAAGGGTAGCTACAGGTTTTAATTGGCCAAAAGAGTATTGGCCAGTACTCCTTCAAACTGTTCTCACCGGTAAAGCTCAAGTAACTTATGCATCTTTGCCTCAGGATCAATCTGATAATTATGATGTAGTTAAGAGCTTGATTCTTAAAGCCTATGAGCTTGTTCCTGAAGCCTATAGAGTAAAATTTAGGACAACTTACAAGCAAGATAAGCAATCCCATGTTGAGTATGCAAAAATCAAAGAAGATCTGTTAGAGCAGTGGTTAAATTCTAAGAATGTGGATTCTGATTTTGGTAAATTTAAGCAGATGATTTTGCTGGAGGACTTCAAGAGGTGTATTAGTAAAGATGTAAGCCTATATCTTGATGAGAAATGAATAGATAATTTGTCTGATGCTGCAGTTTTAGCTGATGAATATGTTCTCACTCACAAGAGATATTCTAGAGGAAAAGGGAAAGCTGAGAGTAAGTACGTTGCCTATACTCAGAGTACAGGTAACAGGAAAGAGAAAAAAGATGATGTTTTTCAGGAAGTAAATACCAGCTTCACCTCTAGATTTCAGAAAAGTAAATGTACTTATTGTAGTAAGCTTGGTAATACTACGGAGAAATGTTTCAGGAGACAGCGTGATGTGAACAAAAAGGAGTCTTTAAATATTCAGTCAATTGGTCTAGTGTCCACTCTTGAGAGTTCCCAGAATTCTTTAACTGAGTTAACTGAACCTGATTTGAGGGGTAACTTAAATTCTCATGATGGAGCTCCTCTTTTGAGCAGTAACGTGGGTGACACTCTCAAGAGTTCATGTGCTAATTTCCTGTCTGATGGTTTTGTCAGTCGTCTGGACAATAATGACAGGAAATCAGTTAAAATATATCGTGATACAGGTGCTTGCCAATCCCTTATGCTGACCAATGTTCTAGGCTCTAATGTTAATTCCTCTGATGAAACTGTAATCTTACAAGGTGTAGGGAATAATTACTTCTCTGTCCCTCTGTGCAGAGTGAATTTAGAGTCTGGTTTTGTTAATGGTTCCATTATGGTTGGGTTGGTTGAGACACTCCCAATGTCAGGTGTAACTTTCTTACTTGGAAATGATATTGGTGGAAGTCAAGTGTGTCTAGCTCCTCAGTTGTCTAGTGAGCCAGTGGCTGCGTCCCAGGATTGTGATGTCCCTGATGTGTTCCCTGCATGTGCTGTCACTAGGGCTAAGTCTAAAGTTACTGGTGATTTAGAGGATAATGATGATGATGATGTTATCCTAGCTGACACTTTTCTTGCTAATTTGGACCACTCACCAGATGAGGCAGTACCGCGTAGTGTTGATAATTTGTCTCGTCAAGAGTTGGTTGAGTTGCAGGTTGCTGACCCTGAGTTGAAAGGTCTAGCTAACTCTGGTTGCAGTGAGGAAGAGTCAGCTGGTGCTTCTACTTGTTATTATATAAAGTCAGGAGTACTTATGAGGAAGTGGAGACCCCCAACAGCATCAGCCGACTGTGAGTGGGAGGTTGTACATCAAGTTGTCATCCCTCGTGTTTGTAGGCAGGATATCATTAGAGTGGCTCATGATTCCAGTTTGGCAGGACACCTTGGAGTGAGGAAGACTGTGGCACGCATTTTGAAACACTTCTACTGGCCAGGTATCTTCAGGGATGTTTCCTGGTATTGTAAGTCTTGTCACACCTGTCAAGTTGTGGGGAAGTGTAATCAGACCGAAAAGGTTGCACCTCTAGTTCCCATTCCTCCTTTTGAGGCGCCTTTCACCCGTGTGTTGGTGGATATTGTGGGCCCTCTTCCTAGGACTTCTTCAGGATTTTCTTATGTGTTGACCATGATTGATATGGCTACTCGTTATCCTGAAGCCATTCCACTTAGAAATATCTCAGCAAAGAACGTGGTTAAGGAAATGCTAGGGTTCTTCACAAAGTTTGGTCTGCCCAAGGAGGTACAGTCAGACCGGGGAAGTAATTTCATGTCAAACGTTTTCAAGCAGTCTCTGAAAGAGTTGGGCATCACCCAGATCACGTCTTCAGCTTACCATCCCCAGACCCAAGGAGCGTTGGAGAGATATCATCAAACAACTCAAATCGATGCTCAAGAAATACTGTTTGGAACATCAGAAAGACTGGGATAAAGGCCTTCCATTCGTTGTGTTTGCCGCAAGAGAATCTCCAAATGAATCACTGGGCTTCTCACCCTTTGAACTATTGTTTGGCCATGAAGTAAGAGGACCCCTTAAGATACTCAAGGAATGCTGGCTGTCGGAGGAAGATGACATCAAACTGCTGGAGTATGTGATGAAGTTCAAAGAACGGCTGTCCACTGGTTTACAGCTGGCGAGAGAGAATTTAGGAGCTGCTCAGGAGAAGATGAAGACTTGGTATGATAAGAAGTCCAGGTTACGCCACTTTCAACCAGGAGATCAGGTTCTGATTCTGCTACCAGTGCATGGGCAACCTCTTCAAGCCAAGTTTAGTGGTCCTTATTTCGTGGAGAAGAAACTCAGTGACGTCAACTATGTCATCGCCACACCAGATCGTAGAAAGAACAAGCAACTATGTCACATCAACATGCTAAAATTATATCACAGGCGGGACGAAAATAACCCAGTCTGCAATGTAGCTGTTCCTCCCGAGTCTGCAAGTGAAGTTCTC
Source organism: Coenobita brevimanus (assembly GCF_032717465.1). Taxonomy (NCBI): domain Eukaryota; kingdom Metazoa; phylum Arthropoda; class Malacostraca; order Decapoda; family Coenobitidae; genus Coenobita; species Coenobita brevimanus. The sequence continues at coordinate 4,935,923 of NC_136961.1, forward strand.
CCATGCAGTATGAGCCTGAGTGATAGTTTGGGGAAGAATCCTGATATCATGAATGATCTCCAGACTAAGCTTTCTCATCTAGCTCCCGAGGAAAGGCAGGAGTTTTCGGCATTACTGCAGGAGTACCCGCAAGTGTTCCGTGCCACTCCAGGAAGAACCACTGTGTTGATGCATGATGTCGATGTTGGAGACGCAAAGCCAATTAAACTGCCTCCTTACCGTGTGAACCCAGTGAAAGTTCCTCTCATCCAGAAGGAGCTTGGCTACCTGTTGGACCACAAGATGATTGAGCCCTGTCAGAGCGAGTGGAGTTCTCCTGTCACTCTGGTCCCTAAGCCGGGTGGGTCACAGCGGCTTTGCATCGACTACAGACGTGTTAATCAGATAACCAAAACAGACACTTACCCTCTCCCTCGCGTGGAAGATTGCATAGACAAGATCGGAAAGGCTAGGTACATAAGTAAGTTTGATTTGTTAAAGGGATACTGGCAAGTACCTATGACTGAACGTGCTAGGGAGATCTCATGTTTTGTAACACTAGGAAAGACTTTTGCATGTTCTGTAATGCCATATGGTATGAAGAATGCACCAGCCACATTTCAGAAGCTCATGAATGTTGTAACAGAGGGTTTGGCAGGGTGTGTTGTTTATATTGATGATGTATTAATCTTCAGTGACAACTGGAAAGATCACCTATGCCATGTCAGTAAATTTCTTGAGCGTTTGGTTCAGGCTAATCTTGTAGCTAATTTATCAAAGTGTGAGTTTGGTCAAGCTAAAGTTCAGTACCTTGGGTATGTAATTGGTGATGGACATGTTGCACCACCAGGAGCTAAGGTTCAGGTTATAAGTGATCTTCCCAGACCTAAAAGTAGGAAAGAGCTACAAAGATTTTTGGGAATGGTAGGTTATTACAGGAGATTTGTTCTTAACCTTTCTATTCTTGTATCACCACTTACAGACCTACTGAAAAAGGGAGTTAAATTTGTCTGGACCGATAACTGTGAATCCTCTTTCAACAAACTTAAAGCTATCCTATTAAGTCAGCCAGTGCTCGCTACTCCAAATTTTGCTAAGCCTTTTAAGATGGCTGTTGATGCAAGTGATACAGGAGCTGGGGCTGTTTTGCTGCAAGAGGATGATCAGGGTATTGAACATCCTGTATCTTATTACAGTAAGAAGTTCACTCCACCTCAAAAGAACTACTCAACTATTGAGAAAGAGCTTTTGGCCTTGATTTTGGGTTTACAGCATTTTTCATTTTATTTGTGTTCTGGTTTTGACCCCATAGTCATTTATACCGATCATAACCCACTGAAATTCCTTAGTAAGTTTAAAGATAAAAATCAGAGATTGACAAGATGGAGTCTACTTCTTCAGGAGTATTCATTAGACATACAACATGTCAAGGGGAAAGAAAATGTTATTGCAGATTGCTTATCTAGACTTTAGACAGATTGTTTCAGAGTAATAAGAAATTTCCTTTGTAAATTTCTTTTTCTTTGTGGGGAGGTGTTACATAGCCTATGATTTCATCATCCTTTGTGTAATTTTAACGCACAGTATGCTGCATGTTTGATCACGAGCGTGTTCTGCTTCTGTCCCCCCTTCTACCGTTATAGTAGAGTAAGTCGTCCTTTCTGTTGTTCAGAGTAGGATTGTCAGCTCTTTGTCCCCTATGGCTTCATTTGCGCGTCCTTCTTACAAGTTGTATCAAGCTCTGCTGGCCCCTATATAATGAGCTCAGTCTCTGCATTATTGCCACTTAGATCTACTCCTCATTTTGCTCACATCTCTGTCCTCCCCTGTACAGTTGTTATTATTGTGAGTGCTCAGGAAGTCTCCAGCCATCTAACTGCTGTGTAATTTGAGTATGAGTGTTATTACATTTTGTTCTTGTACTGTATAACATAAGGTGTTAATTTGTAGGCCTAGTGAGGTTTTTGTGCTTAGTGTAAAGTTTTGCTATCAGCCATCATTAATAATATTTTGTATCTGTAATAATATATCTGGCATTCACTGAGTATTATCTGGTATCTCATTTTAACAGGGCTGACTTAGATAAATTTGCTCATGCTAATTTCGTGTTAATAGAGGCTATTGCAGTTAACCATATATTTAACCTGTTTTTGCCATTACATTATCCTTATGAGTCCTGAATGTTTTGTTGTTAGTTTGAGCATTAATCTTTAACTTGTAATTTTACCTAACTCTTTTATTTTGAACCTGGACTTTACGGGGCTTTAGTGATTATTAGTATTCTCACTTAAAGTGTACATTATCTTTCTCTGTTCCGTAACTATATATATATATATATATATATATATATATATATATATATATATATATATATATAAGGGGTGGCCCTAATGAATGAGGGTGAGATTTGGAAGCTTCCGGTGTTGCTGTTTGCTGATGATACAGTATTGTTGAGTGAAGATGAATGGGAGTTGCAAGGTTTGGTGATTGAATTTGGGACAGTGTGTAGGAGGAGGAAGCTGAAAGTTAATGTAAACAAAAGTAAAGTTATGGTGTTTGAGAGGAATGAAGTCACAGAGTGTGCAGTGAGGTTGGATGGTGAGGATATGGAGAATGTGAGTGCATTCAAGTACTTGGGTAGCGTGATGAGTAAGGATGGAACTTTGGGGGATGAAGTACATGAAAGGGTACAGCAGGGAAGAAAGGTTGTTGGTACACTGAAAGCAGTGATGAGAAATAGGGAGGTGAGTATGGAAGTTAAGAAGTCACTGCATGATGGTATTGTGATCCCTACCCTGACGTATGGAAGCGAGGCGTGGACCTTGCAAGAGGGGAACAAGTCAAGAGTGAGAGCAGTGGAAATGAGTTACTTGAGAGGAGCATGTGGAGTGACGTGGAGGGACAGGTTGACGAATGAAGAAGTGAAGGAACGTTGTGGGGTAGATGTGGATGTGGTTGAAAAGATTAGGAGAAATACACTGAGGTGGTTTGGACATGTGGAGAGAATGGAGAATGAAAGACTGACTAAGAGGGTGTATGTAGGTGAGGTGGAAGGAGGGAGAGGGAGGGGTAGACCGAGGATGAGGTGGAGGGATGGAGTTGAGAGGTATATGAGGGAGGAGGGGGTGAGTTGGGGGGAGGGTAGTCAAATGGTGGGTGACAGAGTGACTTGGAGGCGTTTTGTCTGCGGCCACCCTTTGCGGGATTAGGGCGTCGGGCTATAGATAGATAGATAGATATATAAGGAATTGTTGAACATAGAGGATGGAAGTAATGCGAGTATAAGTGGCTGGGGAATGGCTGGGAGAAGGAGGGAGGTGAGAATACAGGAAGAAATCAATTGGATAGAAGTTGTGGAAGCAATGAAGAAAGTTAAATTGGGGAAAGCCCCAGGAATTGATGGAGTGTGTGGTGAAATGCTGAAGCATGGGGGAGAGATAGTAGTAGAATGGATGTGGAAGATGTCCAGATTGGCCTGGAAGGAAGGTAGAGTCCCGGAGGATTGGAAGTCAGGTATAATTATTCTCTTGTACAAAGGAAAAGGGGAAAAAGAAGTGTGTGGTAATCATTGGGGCATTTCTCTTCTTAGTATAATAGAAAAAGTGTATGGTAGGATACTTATTGACAGAGTTAGAGAAAGAACAGAGAAATTAGTTGGAGAAGAACAGGGAGGCTTTAGGAAGGGAAGAGGTTGTGTAAATCAGATATTCATTCTTAGATCTTTAGTGGAGGAGTTTCTAGAGAAGGGGAAGAAGTTGTATGCGGCTTTCATGGATTTGGAGAAAGCATATGATAAGGTGGATACACAAGGATTGTGGAAAGAGTTAAGAATATTTGGAGTAGATGGGAAGGTGTTGAATGCTGTGAAGAGTATGTACGATGGTGCGAAGGCTGCAGTGCGTGTGGATGGTGAACTAAGTGAATTTTTCTCTTTGAAAGTTTGGTTGAAACAGGGATGTGTCATGTCTCCATGACTGTTCAATCTGTACATGGATGGGGTAATAAAAGAGGTACAAGGTACGGTAGTGGATGTTGGAGTGGCCCTGGTGAGCGAGGATAGTGTTTTGAAACTCCCTGCACTGTTGTTTGCAGATGATACTGTGTTGTTGAGTGAAGACGAAGGGGAGCTGCAAGGCTTGATGGATGAGTTTGGGAGAGTGTGTAAGAAACGGAATCTAAAGGTGAATGTAGGGAAGAGTAAAGTGATGGACTTTGAGAGAGGTGAAGTCAGTGAATTTACAGCGAGGTTGGATGGTGAGGAATTGGAAAATATGAGTACGTTTAAGTACTTGGGTAGTGTGATGAGTAAGGATGGAGGTTTGGAGGGTGAAGTGCGTGAAAGGGTACAGCAGGGAATAAAGGTTGCTGGTTCTTTGAAAGCTGTGATAAGAAACAGTGAAGTGAGCATGGAAGTGAAAAAGTTACTACATGACAGTATTGTGATACCAACTCTAACGTACGGAAGTGAAGCTTGGACGTTGTTGGAAGGACACAAGTCAAGAGTGAGAGCAGAGGAAATGAGTTATTTAAGAGGAGCCTGTGGAGTCACATGGAGAGACAGGCTGACGAATGAGGATATAAAGGAGCGTTGTGGTGTGGATGTGGATGTGATAGGAAGCGTTATGAGGAACACACTGAGGTGGTTTGGCCATGTGGAGAGGATTTAGAGTGAAAGACTGACGAAGGGAGTGTATGTGAGTGAGGTGGAGGGGGGAAGAGGGAGGGGGAGGCCGAGGATGAGATGGAGGGATGGGGTGGAGAGGTATATGAGAGAGGGGGTGTGAGTTGGGAGCAGGGCAGTGAGATGGCGGGGGACAGGGCGACTTGGAGGCGATTTGTTTGTGGCCACCCGAAACGGGATTGAGGCGTCTGGCAATATATATATATATATATATATATATATATATATATATATATATATATATATATATATATATATATATATATTTCTTGATGTTGTTCACATACTGAGGAAACTCAGTGTTCGAGTAGTATTCAAATATGAGAACACCATAAAAAGAAACTCTCATCAAGAACAGCCCTTTCAGTAATTCAGGCGTTGTTTACAAAATCCCGTCTAAAAGCTGTAACAAATTTTACATAGGACAATCTGGAAAAGATTTGGAAACTAGAATCTCACAACATAAATATAGTGTAAGAACAGCCCAACAGAGAAGTGGTTTATTTCAACACAAAGCATCCAGTGATCACCATACTGACTGGACAGGCTACAAGATTCTAGCAAGATCAAAAAGCTTAGATGAAGGAAATATAATAGAATCTTGTCTAATTTCTGGCACATATGAAAAGAATGTAAACATGAGCTATGGTCCTTTTAAGTGTGATAAATTGTTAACTGAATTAATTTTAAAGCAGCATCCCCCAGACTAACACGTGATTGTTCCCTGTCATCTCCTGGTGGTGTAGTCACACCTGTGTGGGACACACCGAGCATTAATTCTCTAGGTCTTAAGTTAAGCAGCAGTATCCCCTCCTCCCTCCCCCCTCTCCCCTTCCCCTCTTCCCCCTCCCTCCCACTCCCTTCCTCCCCTCCTACTCCCTCCTCCTTTGTCACGTGCATTTTTTAATTCAGGTCATCCTTTGTTGTGTTCCACTCCCTGCTGCAGGTGACCATAAGTTAAGCCGCAAGTAAAAATTCAGGTCATCCATTGTTCTGTGTGCCACTACCTGCTGCGGGTGTGCATAAAAGACCTCTAACCTTTACGTTTCTCTCTCACTCTGTCTGAAGATGTAATATACGAAAGTACTCACTGTCGCTCCTTTCATTTCTCCTGTGGTTAGTTTGCATATATATATATATATATATATATAGTTATGCTAGGTGTTTTAGGGTCGGCTTCCTGTCCCTTGAACGCCTAGTGTGCAGCTGGGTTTTCTTCCTAGACCGGAGCTTAGACAAATTATAGAGAGAGAGGATACAAAAAAAAACTCAGGACAACAACGTTACACGTGTATTGACAAATTCTGTATGTAGAATAGGTAGATGTCTCAAGAACAGGAATCTGGGCAAATATAAGATATATGCAAGGATCATGGGCAGTAGTATCATGCAGGATACTATTTGGACAACAGTTCAGGGCAATAGGCGAATAGCACAACGAAAAGTATTTAAGGTCTTTTGGGCAGAAGAATAGGTCACGGTCTCTTTGAGGGAAATATACACTGTGCTTAGGATGGGCAACTTATTCACAGGTCTCGTAGTGCAGAGGAATCACACTACAAAGGCCGAGTCTAATGTTCACTGAAATCACTGCATTCTGGAGTGGTCTTTCTTCTTTCTCTCACTATTTCACTATCTGTTCAAACCCTGACTATCACACATTAATATATCTCGGACTTAGATTCCCTCTGATAATACACTGCCCGATATTCAGGTTGCTATTACACTGTCACTGCACTTTCACTGTCACTCACTGTCGGTGGGGTGGCGGCTTGGTTGGGGGGGCGGAGGGGGAACTCACAGCCAGACTCCTGGTGGGGGCTGAGTCCTGCCTGTGGCCTCTGTATGCAGCAGCCACGGGATCACTCGTGGGGGGTCCTCTCTCGTCTGGGGCTGTGGGTGGCGAAGGGCCCTGCACTGTCGGGGCTGGGAGCTGGAGTGCGGCCCTCAGGGCTGGGGCCAAAAAGCCTCCTGAAGTGCTCACTTAGACACCTGACGGAGGATGAGGGTCATCTGCATCGGGCTGGGGAGAGAACTCGCACGGAGGTCCTGGGGGCGGCCTCGGGGGCCCGTGGCTGCGGTCTCCTGCTGTCGGGGACGCCGTCAGGAGTGAGCTGCGGTGTCGACCTTCATCGGAGTCTGTCAGGAAGGGTCCCGCTGGAGCCGACTGGGCAGAGAACAACCCTGGAGATAGCACAGGGCCTTTCCACAGGTCCTTGGACCTGGGACCTTTCTCCTGAAGGTTGTGTTGGTGTGGGGATGTGGCAGCACCTTATGGAGGAGTGGCTACTGGCCGTCTCCTGCCATAGGACCCGGCTACTGCCTGTGGCCTTCTAGGGGCGCGGCTACTGGCTGTCACTGAAGCCCGGCTACTGTCCGTGGCCCGTGCGGGGGAGCAGCTACCAGCCTTCTCCTGAAGGAGGAGTGAGCAGCTACCGGCTGTCTCAAGGGCACCTCCTGAGCAGCTACCAGCTGTCTACTGACGAAGGCGGGAGTGGCTACAGTCCGTCTCCTGACTGCAGCTACCGGCTGTCTCCTGAAGGAGGTTTGAGCGGCTATAGGCCGTCTCGACGGTACCTTCCAAGCAGTTACCACCCGTCTCCTGGTGATGGCGGAAGCAGCTACAAGCCATCTCTTGATTGCCTCTCGAGTGGCTACTGGCCATCTCCTAAAGGAGGTTTGGGCAGCTACAGGCTGTCTCTTGGGCACCTTCCGAGTGGCTACAGGCCGTCTTCTGAAGGAGGTTTGAGCGACTACAGGCAGTCACAGGGGTGCTGCCTTGAGCTATAGGAGTAGCTCCACCCCGATCCTGTCGAGGGTCAGCTCGCCCGGAAGGTAGTCTCCTTTTCCTGCTATGGTGGTGGCGGGCGAGTTCCGGGTCATAGGGGCGCGCGGCCCGGGCGGTCTTATGTCCCTGTCGCCCAGGGTCGAGTAGCGCTCTGTCTGCCCCTCCGTAGGCTCCTCCCGGGGGTGTCGTGCTGCCCTCAGTCACTACTCCCGGCATTTAAAGTATATATATATATATATATATATATATATATATATATATATATATATATATAGAGAGAGAGAGAGAGAGAGAGAGAGAGAGAGAGAGAGAGAGAGAGAGAGAGAGAGTCTGGTGCGTGGTTCCCTGAACACTAAGAGAGACACTCGGTGGCAAAACATGATCAGGTTGGCAAGCCTGTTGCAGCTGAAGCTCATGAATGGAGCAAACACGTAACCGATGACTGGCCCACTAATACAGGAAGCTTTGTATCGGTCATATTTACACTTAAAGGTAAGTATTCACTGGAATGAGCATGATAAAATATCCAGTTAGTGAAAGGACGTAACACGAATTACAGGGACTGAAATAATCTGAAGGAAAAATATAATTCGTAAACAGTGGCTATAACCAAAGCACACGTGACAGTCGTAGACTTGAGAATATAAATAAAAATAATCCTTTACTTTGAGTTTGTGTAGTGAGACAGACAGACAGACAGAGAGGAGGTGGTAGAGGCGGCGACGTCTCGCTTGAGTAAGCGGGAAGGGATAAAGGAACACACACTATACTAGCCAACTAAGACGTGAGACACATCATGTGGATTAATGACATTATGTGTTTTGCCATAATTTGTAGCGAGACCAGAGGATGAGGAGAACACGTTTTTTCCCTCTCTTTTTCCTGCAGTAAGGGTAGAGGACTGAACGAAAGAAGAATGTGAGCCTGTGTTCGATACTGTCACACTTAGTGGAGGATGCGTAGGCTATTTCAGTAATGAAATAAAACTTCTGATTACAATATTATAAGACGGTGAGTAGAGCATTGTGCGAAGCATTAATTACATAATCATTCTTTATCTCTTCCATCTTACATTCTCGACAAGACGTCACGTTTCATGATGGACGATGTATGTTGATTCAGACACCAAAGATTTTCTCTTACTTTTCAATTTTTTAGGCAACCAAAAATGTTTATTTCTTCTCATCACATCCATATACACAGCTTGCACTCTTAGCTTCAAGTGTAAATATGACCGATACAAAGCTTCCTGTTTTAGTGGGCCAGTCATCGGTTACGTGTTTGCTCCATTCAGGAGCTTCAGCTGCAACAGGCTTGCCAACCTGATCGTGTTTTGCCACCGAGTGTCTCTCTTAGTGTTCAGGGAACCGCGCACCAGAGAGAGAGAGAGAGAGAGAGAGAGAGAGAGAGAGAGAGAGAGAGAAAGAGAGGCGTATGGCATTAGAGTAACAAATCTCCGTCATATTACTACACACACACAATATATATATATATATATATATATATATATATATATATATATATATATATATATATATATATATATATAATTTCATCATCCGTTTGAGTGTCCACTGCAGGACCGGCCTATCCTGACCGAAGTTGGGACGATACAGCCAACGTATCTCTACCAAGTGGCTTAGGCTGTCTGGTTGAGACTGTATGTAGGGTGAGAAGTGCTTGTAAGTGTAACTGTTGTGTTGGAGTGGCTTTGGATGTGTGTGTAGTCTGTGAACCAAGTGTAATCGGCCCGCGCAAGCCGACTGGGTGGAAACATACTTTACAGTATGCGACACTGGTTCAACCACAGCACCCCTTGTGTCCGCCAATGCAGTACGTGGCATGAAGAACACTCCCAGAGTTTATTACCCTGGCGGGGCGCGAACCCTCGTTCTTCAATGTATGAAAACACACACTTTACCACTGATCTATATACAGTATATATATATATATATATATATATATATATATATATATATATATATAGATAGATAGATAGATAAATAGATAGATAGAGATATAGATAGATACCCTGGAGAGAGAGAGAGAGAGAGAGAGAGAGAGAGATGACATATCTCAAGGGTGCAGTAGGTTACTACTAACGTCTAGCAATGACGGCGTGGGCATTCGCACGTCCGCAGGTGAGGAAGGAGACCAGTCCCTGGCGGAAGTTGGAATTGAAGCCGCAGTAGATGATCGGGTTCATGGCGGAGTTGGAATAGGCCAGGAAGTATGCCAAGAACTCCATTGTTGGAAACCAGTCAGGCAGCTGGAAAAGGGAAGAAGAGGTGCGAGTTAAACGGGGATAGAGGTGGAGACTGGAAGGAGTATGTTAGGGCTGCGACGGATATGAGGTTTTATGTTTGATACAGGATGGCTTGTGAGAATGAGGGACTGAAAGATGAGCAGTCAGATCAAGTAAGGATGTGATAGTCTGAGGGGAGTAGGGTATAGAAATGCGTGTTATAGGATGGAGGAGGTAGTTGGAAAGAAGGGTATAGTGATAGAAAATAGGAAGGGGCAGGGCCAGCATGGATTTGGGACAGCAGTGTAGTAAACAAATGATGATCACGAAAAAGTTATTTGTTCCATTGTTCTAGATTCTGTGTTAATTCTGGTTGTTTATTGTATACTGCAACATGGTTTCCGTTCATATCTATAGTTGTGAAAAAAAATGTGTGGTTATTACTTTCAATTCATTTATTTCATTACATCTTTCTTAGCACTTATGCCAATGACACCGATATATAGGTTCTCTGTATACACAAGACAGTGCACCTTTCACTAATACTGATATTTTCTAAGGGGCGCATCAGCTGAAACTATAATTTCCACTACTCATGTAGCTCAAATAACACTTGCGGAGCGGCTTGCCTACTTACACTATCATGCCTGACAAAGTTGGTGTAGAGTATGAGTGTCTGTAGTGGCGTCCAACAGATGACAAAGACGAGTACCACCACAGTGACCATTTTCACCACCCGCTTCTTGGAGCGCACCACTGTGTTACGCGAGGATACTGACTGTTCACCCGGCAGCTGCGTCACCCACAACGTCCACACCACCAGACTGCACCAGAGGCGGTGGAACAGCGGGTGGAACATTTTCCGTCCACAGGGGGCAGCGGGGGACAACACAAAGGTATAATCATTTGCATCAGAGCAACAGGGAGATTAGACAATGGTACCGTCAGGGGCGGCAGGGGAGGCAAGACAAAGGTACAGCCAGGGTGGTTCGGGGGAACACCCATGATGTGATTATCAATGAATGTAAATAAAACCCACACTTGCAGACGAAAAATGTATTACCGAAACTGTTTCGGTGGACACTGCCATTATCTTCAGTGGCCAAAACAGTGTGGTCATTCCTCCACTCTGTCTTGACAACTGAATATGACGGCAATGCCTAACGAAACTCTTTCGTAACATATTCTTCATTTGTAATTATTGGTTTTTACCGTAGAATTAGAACTGGTAGAGGAGAGAACACAAGTGTATAGTCACGGCTGGTAGGGGTGGACAACGCAAGGCTTCAGTCAGGGTTGGCAGTATGGTAATACAAGGGTACAGTCGCGGCCACCAAGAGGGCAGGGCGGGCAACACAAAAGGTACAGTCAGGGTTGGCAGGGGAGGGAAAACAGAGAAACAACACAAAGGCAGTGTCAAAGCTGGAAGGGTAGGCAACACATGGGTACAGTCACGGTTGGCAGGGGGGGGGAGAACGACACAAGGGGAGGTGGGGAGCAACAGTACAGTAAAAAAGGGCGTGAAGGGGGAACACATGGGTACAGATAGGATGTATAGTCACACAGATCTGTATTAGGACAGGTGGGGAGTCAAAATATGATTATTAACTAATTAGACAATATGATCAAGGATACTTTCAAAAATCTACTTTATAGTACAATGATACATTAATGTACATCAGCGTGGGAGAGATCCATACGGTGAAAGAAAAACAAGAGAAAAACATATAGAAAATATAAACAGCACAATAATTTTTCAACAAATTTATGGAGAGAGAGAGAGAGAGAGAGAGAGAGAGAGAGAGAGAGAGAGAGAGAGAGAGAGAGAGGACACAAAGCCATCAAGTAATTTTGCAGCAGACGATCAGTGTTTGTTGGTCTACCGGCTGCGTCTCATAAAGAAGGAGGACTCGTCATTAATACTACGGTAAGTGAAAAGAAACGGAGGAGGAGAGATGGAGGTTTTGATATAACTAGAGGTATGTCTAATAAGGTCGCTAACTATTACTTTCTCACATCATTAGGGATGATAAATCTTGACTGGGATTTTTGCTGTTAATGGTGTACCTTAATCGATGGTAGTTAACTCCTTGCCCTCCCTCTCCTCTCACCACACACACACACACACACACACACACACACACACACACACACACACACACACACACACACACACTACTCACCTGTAGTTGACAAGCATGACAGCAATGGGGAGGAAGTAGAGAGCTATGGTGAGTACGGTGTAGTAGAGCTTCTTGGCGTTGTACGTGACCACACACATCCGCAGCTCGGAGTCAAATTGGCTCTCCGTTGGCCAGAACTCCTCGCACGCCCACGACGTGAAGTTAGACCACTGGTGGCAGGGACAAGTGATCTGCATTAAGGCCTTCCTACGCTTTTTATAATCAGTCATCAAACGTTCTCAATAGCGGTGGGATCTGTTACACTTTTCAGCATGAAAATTATTTTTGTTATCTTCCGAGGCCGTTTCTGCCTATTCAGAGTCGGGAGGATTTCATGCACTGAAAGTTAATGAAGTTTTATATAAAGAACACTAGTTCCTAAATTTCTCTCTAAAAGCATAATTATAAAACCCTCTGGTAGTTGCAAGAATAACATACAGATAACGTACTCTCTACCTCGTATTAATAATCTCTCCTAAGTTCATGTTGTGTGTAAGTTTTTTATAGTTATTTACTCTGTTATCTTCACTAGTTTAGCCACACAACGCATAACATTCAAACTTGAGTGAATATTAATGTGGACAATACAACCAAACTTAATGACTTGGGATAAAATTAACTGCTGCAGAAACCAGCTTGTCAAGGGAATAATCTAAAATCCTTTACAAGTACAACCCTTGGTGAAGAAAGTTAAGATAATTTACTGTGTTGGTATACTTAGTAAGGATTCTAAAATCACAAAGTAATATGCTTAGCTACACTATTTCTGATAGCCTACAAGTGCAGAGAGGTAAGATGGGAATAAACTAAATGCATTCACTGACAAGCAAATTAAGTTATAAAAATTAAAATTGCAATTCAATGGCCATACAGTGAGTTGGATGGCAATAAATGACTAAGAGCAATTGGAAAAAAAATAAAAAGGTATCACCGAATCAAAGAATCTTTCACACCTGTGTAACGGGAAAATGCAATGGAATACAGCAATGGGAAAGATGGATGCAAGCAAGATAAAGCAGACCATTTCTTCATTGCGTGCCTTTACTAAGTAAACCGTGATAATAGTTAGCATTCATGCTTTGGGTGTGGCCAGGTTCCGTCAGCTTTGTGCAAAACCAATATAATAACTTGGTGCTAGTTAATCCATTAGTGTAGCGGAAAAATCTTCCAATTAGAGGAGCTTCAGACACCCTTTGTTAACCGTTTCTCTACATGTATGCTCTTTTACGGTGAATGGAACAGCTTGGAGTCAGCAAAAATATATAATAAAAGATGTTCTTGGACTGTCTGATAATTAATCTAAAACACTTGCCAAAATTTCCAGAATACCACGGAAGGCTGCAGTACGTGTACATTCGATTATATATTTTGAGGGTACATCGGAGAAGGACGGAAGTGAACAGTTTTCCAATATGATTTTTACGCATTTAACTTCTTCCAACTGGAAGGGTTTGATATGGCCCTCAGTAGCTCGTGCAATGCGGGAGAATTGCCTGGAGCCAGCATTACAAAAATAGAAAACTCTCATCATACTGAAGAGCTTTAGTATGTCGATAGTATTATTAATACGCTACTTAAGCAATAACAGGAAACTCATTTAGACATTTTATTTTCCTTCTAATCCTACTATCGATCTTAGGCACCTTGCCATCCTTCTCCCCTACCCTCTTATACACTGACGTAATTTTCCATAACTTCAAACACCTGTGAACAGCTTCTTATAAAAAACAAAACACAGCATAATCAATATTATCTAAAATAAGACAAGGAAAAAACAATCCTAAAGCAAACTATAAGCAGGGGATTAACGGAGCCAGACCCACCGTAGTGCTGTAGAGTTCCCTGTAGAAAAGGATGGGGCAGGAGAGAAGAGTGGATACAAGCCAAACGGCGGCGATGGCTCTGTGTGCGTGGCTGGACGAGGTGTGGGCGTGCAGCGGAAACATCACCGCCACGAACCGACCCACACTGATCACCGTTAGCGTTAATACACTCGCCAGCAGGGACGTGGCTGACACAAACAAATGGAATTTCAATCCATCTCCTTCCAAGAACACTGGTTGCATTAGAAATAGAAAGCTAACTATAAACGCTAAATTATAAAAAACTTCGATAATAAGTACGAGCCTATAAAAAAAAAATCTGAGCACACTGTTATAAGCTAGCTAAATGAGGCAATAGAACGGGCAAGACAAGGTAAGAGCCAGTGTCTAAAAGCGAACTGAATATCCACCCTGTGATAATTAAGCCTGTGATTACTGTAATATAATATAAGCCAGTGATAATTGTAAAGGCACACTTTCAGGATGAATTTGAAAGTATGACAGTGACATCAAGAAAGATCTTAAGGACTTGAGCAGCAATCATGCAATGCAAATGAAGTTCACTGAGAACCATCTGGCGCACTTCTGGACTTCTCAGCGGGAAACCAGTCCTGTACTAACAAGGCTTTCGCTGTGCCGGTGCCATACACGACCACCAACCTTTGTGAAACTGGATTCTCGTGTCTGCTTTATATCAAAATTACACGTAGAAATCGGTTAGATGCTTAGCACGACATGCGAGTAGGCTCAGCACAAAGAAGCCAAGGTTCAGTGCCATAACAGAGAATACACAACAACTACGTCACTCGGTTTGTACGTTAAGCATTATCTCTCAAAGCACACGAGGCAATGAACAAATAAATAAATCATTCTTTATAATTATTCACTTAGTTGTCTGTTATGTAAGACTGTAAATATATATTAATAACCGAGATGGATCCACGAGAATATTAGTATTCCTTCATGGAGTCTGGATAGGGGTGGAAGAATTGTCTGGTGCTTCGAAAGGGGTGTGAACGGGAAAATAGGTTAAGAACCACTCACAGTGGGAAAAATAGGTGCATATACGAAAACATCCTTGAGAGAAGTAGGCCTACGTGGGGCAAATAGATGCAAATATAAAGGTGGCGAGATGGCCTCTAAAGAGTGTAGCCGGAGGTGGGCTTATGTGTTAGTCGTCATCATCATCATATTCTTAATGGAAGCTGAGATGGCCACACAGTCGTCGTCCAAGAAGCCATAAAAGGTGATAGTGGTAATGCTGGCTGGTTGTCGCGCGTAATTTGCACACCCCTGGATTTCCACTCCCCAGTCATAATTGCCTTGGCCACAAACTCCCAAAAGTTGCCAGTGCTCACCTGACAACTCAATTAAAGTCTGTCACGTCCTGGCTCACACAGTCACACACTTTCTAAAATCCCTTCCGCGATAATTATCAGTGAACAGTACATAGATTTAACCATAATATAATAATTAATCATTATTCTAGTTTTCTAGACATGATTAACTAAGAAAAATGTTGCAGAACAGTTACAAAATACATAAAACGATTAGTGGTGCGATGGCAATCATCAGATTTATTATAAGTCTCGCTGCATGTCTATTTTGAAACACCCGTCACATAGTTTTCACACATATTAATGTTGCCTCTGCCAAATGGTTAAGTGAATGTACGGATATTACTTATGATAATGGTATAATTTTCGAAATCGGCACTATGGGAAGACGAAACCGCCAGCCGAATCGTGGGCGCCTAACACGTGGAGCGTGTGCAGACCATCTTAAGTAATAATATTTTGCGTTCTAACGACTTCGTATTACTTTTGTATAGAGACATAAGAATGTAAGTTTTTCACATGTTAAAATAGTAAGGAAAGAATACTAGTCAGAGGGAATAATTGATGCTTGAGCTAAGAAAAATATTCGTCCCGGAAATGAGACACTACGCTAATGTACCCATACCACTGAGCTCTATAATATGGAGTGGCTATATTCGCCGCGGGCGTGTGATTTTGACTGCCATATTGAAACACCGACACTCGAATTCATATTCAAATACTTTATTTCCACTTAGCAGTAATTATTAATAAGGAGACACTTTTTGCTTATAAAACAAAAACATATATGGATTATGATTTTTCTCTGCCTAGTTCAGTGAATTATATTGGGTACATTTAGACAACCCCCTTACCCCCTCTGGGTGTAGGATGGTTTTCAAGAATACTCCCTCAGTATCCCTGCTTGTCGTATGAGGCGACTAAAAGGGTTCGCAGAGGGTTAGTGCCCCTCCCCGGAAAACAGCTAACTTAAAAGACGAACAAGAAGCCTCGGACAAAGGACTGACCAAAAGATGACGACCAAGGACCGGACAAAGGATATTGTACGGATTGCAATGTGGAATGTAAGGTGTGCGAATGATGAGGTGAAAGAGAGAGAGATTGTCCAGGTGCTTGAGGGTGCGAAAGTGGATGTATGTGGAGTAACTGAAACTAAATTGATAGGAGAGAGTGTGAGAGAATGGGAGTATGGATGGGGTATATGTGCAGGAGTAGGTGAGAATGAGAAGGCAAAAAAAGGAATGTGTATTGTTGTGAGTAAAAGATGGAGGAAGAACATAAGAGAGTGTGGATCAGTTGGCTCAAGGATTGTGTGGGTAAGATTAAAAGTTGGAATACAAATGTGGGCGATTATGTGCGTATATCCGCCAACGCAAGGTCGTGCAAGTAGAGTGAGAGACGAGTTCTGGACAAGTGTGGAAGTGTGCATGGAAAAGTTTGGAAAGAATGAGTGTTTTTGATTGGTGATATGAATGGTAAAGTAGGGAATGTGAAGGTGGATGGAATAGTTGGTGAGTGGGGTTTGCCTGCTGAGATAGATGTGAATGGCAGTGCGTTAGTGGACATTTGTGCCGGGAGGGGCTTGGTGATAGCCAATACCCTCTTCAGGCACATAATGATCCACAGGTATACATGGCGAGTGATGAGCAGGGTGGGTAGTGAACTGAATGAAAGGAAGGCAATGATTGATTATGTGTGTGTGGATGAAACGATGCGAAGATGTGTAATGGATGCAAGAGCTTATAGTGGTTGGGGAAGTGGACTTTCTGACCACTACTTGGTGGTGGCCAGAATCAAGATCCGAGTAAGATGGAGAAATAGAAGAAGGGAAGGACGGGAAGAAGGAGTAGTTGCAAGGAGAGTGGAAAGGTTACAAGAGGATGAGAAAAAGACAGAATATAAGAGAGAAGTGAAGGAATGATTGGATAAATATTAATCGGAAAAGATGGGGGACGTGGAAGGTATGTGCAAGATACTCACAGAAGAAATTAATATGTGCAATATGTGATGTGGTGTGTGGGGTGAAGAGAAGACGAAAATGGGTGCAAGGAACAGCATGGTGGAATGAAGAGGAGACAGGCTGTGGCACAAAAGATGAAAGCATACAATGAATGGATGAGAAATAGGGGCGTGGAAGAAGTTGAGAGGCAGAAAAGAGAGTTACATGTAGAAAGGAGGAGACTGGTGAAAAGAATAGTAAGAGAGAGTAAGAAGAGAGTGGATGAGGAATTTGGAATGAATTTGAGTGTAAAGTAGAGGGACTGTAAGAAAATATTCTGGAAAGAGGTGAAGAGAGTAAGACAGAGTGGCTGTGAAGTTAGTAGGGGAGTGAAAGATAAAAATGTTAGATTACTAGTGGAGAAAGGAGAAAAAGTGAGCAGATGGAGAGAACACTTTAAGGAATTGTTAAACATAGAGAATGGAAGTAATGCGAGTATAAGTGGCTGGGGAATGGCTGGGAGAAGAAGGGAGGTGGGAAGACAGAAAGAAATCAGTAGGATAGAAGTTGTGGAAGCAGTGAAGAAAGTCAAATTGGGCAAAGCCCCAGGAATTGATGGAGTGTGTGGTGAAATGCTGAAGCCTGGGGGAGAGATGATAGTAGAATGGATCTGGATGATGTGCAGACTGGCCTGGAAGGAAGGTAGAGTCCCGGAGGATTGGAAGTCAGGTATAATTATTCCTTTGTACAAAGGAAAAAGGGAAAAAGAAGTGTGTGGTAATCATAGGGACATTTGTCTTCTTAGTGTAAAAAGAAAAGCGTCTGGTAGGATACTTATTGACAAAGGAAAAAAACAGAGGAATTAGTTGGAGAGAAACAGAGAGGCTTTAGGAAGGGAAGAGAATGTTTAGATCAGATAATCATTCTTAGATCTTTAGTGGAAAAGTTTCTAGATAAGGGAAAGAAGTTGTATGCGGCCTTCACGGATTTGGAGAAAGCATGTGGCAGGGTGAATAGACAAGGACTGTGGAAAGTATTAAGAATATATAGAGTAGATGGGAAGTTGTTGAATGCTGAGAAGAGTATGTATGAGGGTGCTAAGGCTGCAGTGCGTGTGGATGGTGAACTGAGTGAATTTTTCTCTTTGAAGATTGGGTTGAAACAGGGATGTGTCATGTCTCCATGGTTGTTCAATGAGTACATGGATGGGGTAATAAAAGAGACACAAGTTAGGGCAGTGGATGTTGGAGTAGCCCTACTGAGAGAGGGTAGTGTTTGGAAACTCCGTGTACTGTTGTTTGCAGGTGATATTGTGTTGTTAACTGAAGACGAAGGGGAGCTGCAGGGCTTGGTGGATGAGTTTGGGAGAGTGTGTAAGAAACGGTATCTAAAGGTGAATGTAGGGAAGAGTAAAGTGATGATCTTTAAGAGTTGACGTCAGTGAATGTACAGTGAGGTTGGATGATGAGGAAATGGAAAATGTGAGTACGTTTAAGTACTTGGGAAGTGTGATGAGTAAGGATGGAAGTTTGGAGGGTGAAGTTCTTGAAAGGGTACAACAAGGAAGAAAGGTTGCTGGTTCCTTGAAGACAGTGATAAGAAACAGGGAAGTGAGCACGGAAGTGAATAAGTTACTACATGACAGTATTGTGATACCAACTTTAACGTATGGAAGTGAAACTTGGACGTTGTTGGAAGGACACAAGTCAAGAGTGAAAGCAGTGGAAATGAGTTATTTAAGAGGAGCCTGTGGAGTCACATGGAGAGACAGGCTGACAAATGAGGATATAAAGGGGTGTTGTGGTGTGGATGTGGATGTGATAGGAAGCATTATGAGGAACACACTGAGGTGGTTTGGCCATGTGGAGAGGATGGAGGGTGAAAGACTGACGAGGAGAGTGTATGTGAGTGAGGTGGAGCGGGGAGAGGGAGGGGGAGGCCGAGGATGAGATGGAAGGATGGAATGGAGAGGTATATGAGATAGGGAAGTGTGAGTTGGGACCAGGGCAGTGAAATGGCGGGGGACAGGGCGACTTGGAGGCGATTTGTTTATGGCCACTCCTTACGGGATTTGTTAGGACTCCATCTTATAATTACAAATCATAATAGATAGATAAATAAATAGATAGATAGAGAGACAGATAGAAGCAGGAAGTCAGATGATGAGAAGGTACTGTGTCTGCAAGAATCGAGCAATGCTAAACATGCTTACACACTCTTAACTCAAGGAATGCTTTATAGGCACACGACAGCGCCTCGTGACCATACACACACATACACACATACTCACACACAGGCTTCTAGAACTTTCCAGCCACAGTGGACACACGTGACACAACCCCTGCTATACCAGAATTTAGGAAAGAGAGCTCAGAAGGAGAGAGGCCATAGAAGCGGCAGGGAATGGCAAGAAAGGCTTAGCAAGTTGGAAGAGAGAGAGAGAGAGAGAGAGAGAGAGAGAGAGAGAGAGAAAGAGAGAGAGAGAGAGAGAGAGATAGCGGGACTCTACTTTATACTTCGCTCTGTGTGAGAGACTTGTTAATATTTCCAAGACAAATAAAAATAGTCCCATACTATTCTTTACCTCTCCTTGTCTTTGAATGACAAATGGGAAAGAAGCTTATCCACTTACAAAGCTACTCAAGTATAACAACCGCTCATCCACAAGTCTAATATATATAACTCCACTACAAGTAACTACAAAGTCTTTTTATGACATTTGGTAGCAGCGAACGTATACGAACCTCGTCTACGAATCAACAGTGAATTCCTGCGAAATATCAAGATTGAAAACAAAAAAATACCCCTCACAACCAACAACTTACAACCAGCTCCTGACAGTTCTCTCCAACCCCCCCTCCGTCTCCACGATCATCACGCTGATGTAGAGGTGAAGAGGTCACAGGACGCCTTGCAAGTAGTTTAACAAAGTACTGATACAAACAATCTTGAAATTTCTACGACGAACCAACGAACTACAACCATCTACAATCAACTACAAGTAACAACTCTACAAGTCGTCTGTATAATCTACACGCACCTACAAGTAGCGGCAGTCTTCATCCTACAAAGAGTAAATCACAAGAAAAAAGGACCAAGAATACATCAAGTAAGAAAATACAACACAAACAAACGAAGAGTGAGACACGACTCATAACTCATAACCACCAGACCTCACCCTCCTCTCTCTGCTACATCCACCCAACCCCCACCGCTGACGCAGGAGTGAAGAGGTCAAGACGACGAAGCAAATACGAAGGCCATATTCATAACTCATCTTACTCACTCGTCTTCACTCAAGTTACTCATCGCTACTCATTTACTCACCACAGCTACCAGTGTGGGAAGTCGACGTCATCATGCGTGCTTGCTGAAAAGACGCCACGTCAGTCAACTCACCACCTGCACCATCACTAACACCATTCCCACCACGGTAAAAATTAGTGAGTTACATAGTTACTTCATTTATACAATACACAGTGATAGACAATAAGCTTCTGCACAAACATATAAAACGTGTTGTATAGTTACAACTTAAATTCATATACCTACTTCAATTATCTTCATAATTCAATCATTAAATACTTGCACCAACAATAAATATTCTACACTGTATATATTCATTCATTTATTATAACATTTATTTACATTATTATATCTACAAAGTGATAAAGAAAATATACCATCACAGTTACTCATTGAGCGATTAAAAGAACTGTATTAAACATTTATTAATTAAAGCTACCTAGTGGAAACATAAATTAAATTATAAGGAAAACCAGAAAAAAAAAATATATATGGCCAACACAAATGCCGTTAGCAAGAATGAACATCTTCAACACAATCGTGAAGACAATGATTTCCACACAATGCTGACACATATATTGGCCACGATAGGTACAAGTGAAGAACAAGTCAGTGTATATAGTTAATACTGTATATAGTGTATATATATATATTTTTTATATAAAATAACAAAATATGGGGCTATATAATATCATTTTCAGTAATATCTCTGCAATATAAACTAAACTTTAAAAAAGTATCCCAAGGAAATTAGCCAGTAATTATGCAACCATGAACAACATAGAAAAAGCGTACACAAGCGAAGAAAAACAAACTATAGAAAATCCATACAAAAAAAAAAAAGAAAGAAAGAAAGAAAAAGTAAGAAAGAAAAAGAAATAGAGTAAGATCACATAACAAACAAATGAAAATAAGTGTAAGTGTTACTACAAATGCCAGAATATCACATACACTACAAACAAAAAAGCAAATTGTTGTCTCCACAAGCAAGTGGCATGGCACATCATCACTATCATCGACCGCAGCATGACCGGATTCATATGTCAGGACTGCAATTATTACAATTATGTAACGACAAACGATTGCATTATGTTACACTTGTTACAATTATGTAACTACAAACGATATGTAACAATTATGTAACTACAAACGATATGTAACAATTATGTAACTCTATATTATAATTATGTAACGACAAACGATTGCATTATGTTACACTTGCTACAATTATGTAACTACAAACGATATGTAACAATTATGTAACGACAAACGATTGCATTATGTTACACTTGCTACAATTATGTAACTACAAACAATATGTACCATTTATGTAACAGTTGCATTAACAAGATGTAACTTTTATGTAACTTTAACTACAATTATGTAACTACAAACGATATGTAACAATTATGTAACGACAAACGATTGCATTATGTTATACTTTGCCAATTATATAACAGTTGCATTAACAAGATGTAACTTTTATGTAACTTTAACTACAATTATAAGGCCAAGACACTTATGTAACAGTTGCATTAACAAAATGTAACTACAATTATAAGGCCAACACAATTATGCATTACCACAATATTTTGTAACAATTCATAAAATGTTACAATTATGTCTTACCACAATGTTAGTACAATATTATAAGTCATACAACTATAGCACAATTCTGTATTACCAGTATCATTATACAAGTTAGGTGAAATATTAGACACTACTAAAGTGATAACTCAATATGTAATGTATAACCTAGCAGTATTACCATTGCACAATTATATGCGTATGTCTGTTATACATACACATCTCACAAAATGTATACAACTTGTTTAAAATGTAATATTACTGGATAATTGCTATTTACCATGAATATTATATGTATACAATATTCATACAATTATGTTACTTTTACAATATTATGTATTTCACATAAGTAGCTTATAAGTTCATTATAATGTGTATATATTATGTATTAATATGTTATGACTATTAACTGTCCATGGTACGCCATTTTCGCGCGACCGAGCATATGATAGGACTCCATATTATAATTACAAATCATAATAGATAGATAGATGAATGGATAGATAGAGAGACAGATAGAAGCAGGAAGTCAGATGATGAGAAGGTACTGTGTCTGCAAGAATCGAGCAATGCTAAACATGCTTACACACTCTTAACTCAAGGAATGCTTAATAGGCACACGACAGCGCCTCGTGACCATACACACACATACACACATACTCACACACAGGCTTCTAGAACTTTCCAACCACAGTGGACACACGTGACACAACCCCTGCTACACCAGAATTTAGGAAAGAGAGCTCAGAAGGAGAGAGGCCATAGAAGCAGGAGGGAGTGGCAAGAAAGGCTTAGCAAGCTGGAAGAGAGAGAGAGAGAGAGAGAGAGAGAGAGAGAGAGAGAGAGAGAGAGAGAGAGATATGGAGATAGCTAGCGGGACTCTACTTTATACTTCGCTCTGTGTGAGAGACTTGTTAATATTTCCAAGACAAATAAAAATAGTCCCATACTATTCTTTACCTCTCCTTGTCATTGAATGACAAATGGGAAAGAAGATTATCCACTTACAAAGCTATTCAAGTATAACAACCGCTCGTCCACAAGTCTAATATATATAACTTCTCTACAAAGGAGTTACAAAGAGTTTTATGACAGATTGAGGCATCTAGCAATAGATAGATAGATAGACATTTAGCCAATGAGTATAAAACAACGCCATAGGTTGCTGCAGTGCAGAACTTATCCTTTATTTCACTATCCATGTCATGAAACCGAAAGTCCAGATTGATAACGGCCGGAAGAAACATGGAAATATCTACAAGAGAGTAAGAACAGCAGAGAAGAGGACATGGGTCATGGAGAGAATGACTGGAGATAAATGGGCCCATTTAAGTGGCCTCATTCATGCAGGGATACTGGGGAAGAATCTTCCCGCCCCACCCCAGGGAGCAATAATCTTATAGAATTAGCAACAAGATATATTTCTTACTTGTGAAATGTAATGTCATCTCTCTCTGATGAATTCCTGTATCCATTTTTGCATCCAGAAGCTGCACACCTGACCATGGCACTGTATATTTCGGAATCATCGGCTGCTTTCAAAAACCCAACGAACACCACAGTTCAAAAACCATGGGCATCAGGCGAGGTGTAACATGGCTGCCGCTACACCAGCGCCGCCCTGGCGGCGGCTGCATCAGTTACGCTGTGTTAGCCATGAGATAACCACTCCATATTATAGAGCTCAGTGATCCATACCAACCTAAATACTTTTCATGGGACGAACGCGTCAATGCATGCGGTCTTCACCTAAGGTCTACTAACAATCTTGCAATCACATTACTATATAATAGTTTCATATGAGGCCCTTAGGACCAAAGGAGCACAAGTACCAGAATAATTGTTTTGAGTTATTTAGGGTTAAAGTTGACACATTCAAAGAACCGTAACTTCCTGTTAATTGAGATATTGAAGTGATTCATGTGGCAGGATTTAGTAGTAACAACTAAGCATTTGAGAGAAAAAATGAAAAGATTGTTTTTTACCAAGAAAACAAACACTGTGCCAAACCAAATGTGTGAAAGTAGGGGAAAAATATGCTCATACAGTCATACAAGAAGACTAATATTCACAAGGAGTAAATAAAAATGTAAGAAACATACGTACTTATCTGATTTAATGTTAACACAACAGAATAAACAAACACCTACAGTTGAAAGTATAGGTAGACAACAGCTGCACTCATATTGCTCATGCCAATGCCCTCAGTCTCAGGAGTTTCTGCCTCCAGTAGTCACTCTGTCAGTAATAAAAACAAAATAATAATCATACTGAAATGCCAAGATAACAGTAGAACAGCACGAGAGAACGGTGAATCCACTGGCCGCCAAGCATGTACTGTACAACTCCTTACAGGCTCGCA
Source organism: Coenobita brevimanus (assembly GCF_032717465.1). NCBI lineage: Eukaryota > Metazoa > Arthropoda > Malacostraca > Decapoda > Coenobitidae > Coenobita > Coenobita brevimanus. The sequence continues at coordinate 4,960,153 of NC_136961.1, forward strand.
ACATCCCCCCCCCCCTCCATTCTCCTGCAGCCTTCCTCTTTTGCTTGCTCCCTCCCTCTCTCCCACTATAATAAGGTTTTCTCACTGGCTGACATTCAGTAGAGAAAACGCTGTGATTGGTGGTGCAGGGGACGGTATTCACTCCCCACCACCCGGAACTTCTCCTCCTTCCCTCTATCCCCCCCTTCCTTCTCTCCTACCCCCCTATACCCCTCACCTCAGTTTTACTGTAGCAAAACACCACTCCTGAACCCTGGTTTAACAAGACGCACTCCCATTGGCCCAGATTTCAATTTCTAGCTCTGCAAACATCAACATGACTCATTGCCAGTGTGAGATGTCGTGGTGTGGTCCTGAAACGAACGTACTGAAGGTGCTTGGTGCAGGTTTGGTCTGTTGGACATGTCTCCCATCTTAGTCACTGCGACTTCCAGCCTTAAGTTTACATTCCTCTTGGGACAGAGAGTGTCTCTCCGGATAGAGGAATGATTGTTGAAGCAAAAAAAAAAAAAAATGGCGGGGGGGGGGGGCTGTTGTGCTCCTGTGGTCCTAAGGGCCTCATATATACTGTGGATATATGGATAAGAATTTTCCATTTCATTCAGTTGATGAGAGATCATGAACATCGATGGACTGAGCTAAGAACAAGATTGGTCCAGAACATAAGACGGTATACTAACTTAAGTTGATTTCCTTTTACTTATAATGGAACGTCTCTTCCTCACTGTAGTGAGTGAATATGTTAATAATATTTTACTTGTGACTACACTGATATTTGAAGCACATAAAGTAGTTTAGCTGACCGACTTTGAATGTATTCAGTTATCAGGTGAGAATCGGCAACTTTGGGGGGGTTTGTGGCCAAGGCAATGATATGTATAATAAACACTCCTCAGTTATGATTGTACGTATAATATCTACTCCCCCATTCTATATGTGTAATATACACTTCCGCTGTATAATATACACTCCCCTCTCTCCAAAGTAAGCGATACCATAAATTTGTCGCTTTCGCAGTTTGAATGATGGTTATATCACATTGGAAATTAGCTTTTATTATTATTTTTAATTTCAGCGATTTTTTGCGGAATCTGACGTCCTTACTCATATCTTCTCACTCTTTTATTCATTGATCAGATGGCTGATACAATCTCAGGATCACCATGAGCATGGATGTGACAGCAGCAAGCATTAATCATTTGAAGGCTTTTCTAACTTTATAAGCAGCCATGCATATCGTGATGGTTTGATGGATAAAGGAAAAACAGCTAATTTTTGCCGTGCTTGTAAACCCTGAAGGAGGTCCCTTCAAAATTGAAAGAGTATTGGATAATAGTGCTTGTGTGCCTTCATCGTCAAATGTAGAACTTCAAAAAAAATAATAATAACAAATAAAATTAATAATAATAATCTATGTATACTAGAGCCATTTGTTGAGACGAGCCATAATAAACTTGAGAATGATAGTGAAGAACCAGATGCAACACTAGAGAAAGCTTGTACAACAAAGACACCTACTGGAATGCGGATACCTTCTACTGGACTCGCTGAAGATGACAGAAACATACAATTAAAATATGGTTGAATGATAAGATGCTACACAGACTCCTCTGTCTTAGTAGGATCCTATGGCAGGATTGAACACAACAATGTTGGCACAGAGGCCAAGTGGAATTGGTTCAGCCGTTAAAAAAAAAAAAAAAAAAAAAAAAAACGCTCATCGAAGTTCTCATTCTTATTCCTGCTCTAAATTGACAATTTCATTTTATCCAATGGTGTCACTTCCATTTCATTATTTCAACCTCTAGTCTATTATGATCAGCTCTGAGAAGAATATTTTTGTTATGTAAGGGTTAATGATTGCTGTATCTAAACCCTGCATTAAGTCTTTCCCATGCTGAAGAAATTTGCGTAATTGATACAAGGCTATAATGAAAATTACCCTCTGTGAACCCCGTGGGTTTGATCGAAGTCAGTGACAGGAATTCACCTTCTGGTGAGAAAGTATAAGCGAAGGGAAAGAGACTGGGGCAAATGAGCGTGTGATAACATAGATTAGGCCTAAGAGATTTTATTTTTTTAACACTGCATTCAGTCTTCATAAATCGTAAATGTGTCTCTAATAAGAGGATGAACTTTTTTTTCCTTCTTAAGAGGAATTAATTGCTAATTTACAAGTAATAGATCCTTATTTTTCATTACACGATATTTAGTTATCATATGCATGGGACTGAAAATAACTGGAAGATGTTAGGTGATCTAGGCGTTCGTGACGTCTCAGTCGATTATGAAACTTTTATTGAAAGAAACTGCTTACAGTGCTCACATACGGAGCTACACTCACTTTAAATGTTTCTGTCGTAAAATTTATCCTTTATCTCCCCTGTGTGTCCCTTATTTCTCCCATAACTATCTCCTGTTTCTCCCATTATTTTGCATTGGCAGACACCTTTTTGTTCCGTCTGCAAACAGTGATAATTATCTCGAAATACTGCTACGCATGTCCAACCTCTTAAACTCTCGACTTCAGTGTAACATGAATCATAACTACCCGTCCCAGCCCCGAAGCAGAACGGGGACGGGTATTGTATTCACTTGTTTGTCTGGTTGTTTGTCTGTCTGTCTGTTTATAACTTTACACGAAAACTACTGGTGCAGTTTTGACTAAAATTATAGGAATGATGAGCTATGCCCTTCCGATCACCTTATTAAATTTTGGGTCAAATTGGGCCAAGGCCCAGGCTGTAGGCCCCAAAAATGTGAAAGAAAATAGTTTTTTTTTTTTTTTTCGCCATAACTCCTTTCAAATTCGTCATATCGACATGAAACCAAAACCTGAAGGTGCATCTTTCAAATCTGCATCCACACTACATCAAGGGGGCACCCTTCAGTTAGCAATAGGGGTGGTCTATGTCAGGGGGGTCGGGCCTAAAATTTCAAATGGACATAAAATCGTCAATTTTCTTCCGATTTACCCTAAATTTGATGTGTGACATCTTTGACTAGATCATGTGTTTATACGTCAGCACTAAAATGATTATCGGGGACGGGTTTGTTGTGCCTTGGCACCGCTTCTTGTTTATATATGATAATGGTTTGTAACTGTGCGGCTGTGTTCAGAGAAGAGGCGCACAGACCTGCAGCAAAAATAATGTGATAAACAAACTGTCATTGCAACTTGGGATTAGAATTACAAGTATACAGTGCACACTGAACAATTGTACACTAAAATCAAACACACATTCATAAAATATGAAATGGAGCAGAACAATGTCACACAATTTGGACAAAAAAGTCAGGATTATATGCCTAAGGAAAGAGCTTGAACGACAATGAGCGCAATTATTTGGAAAATAGCGAAAATGTTCAGATATTTCATATGCGCAAATCGGTGACAATTTGAAACGAAACTGTCACACGAGTAATGCAGCATATTATGCTCCAGGGTAAAACGCAGTACACTACATGCCTTACGGGCAGTACACTGATATGTCAGGCCATGAATGGATAACGTAGCAACACACTGACATATACAGGACACGACGTCAGCAGATTAACCCAACGTCTGTCACACATGAACTGGATTTATGAACACTCTGCATACCATTTAAAAGAAAGTTACGCCTCTCTCTCTCTCTCTCTCTCTCTCTCTCTCTCTCTCTCTCTCTCTCTCTCTCCGCTGATATCCACAAGGGAAAGGAAACACGAGATGTCCCGAGCGCTCGGGATATCTCGTGTTTCCTTTTCCTTGTGGATATCAGCATATCTGTGAATCATGTGTTTTTAAGTGATTAAATTGCATACAGAATGCAGGAGTCACGTCTAATAATCAGTGTCTTCATAGACCATTTAAAAATAAATGTGCTAGGGCAGTAACAGTGTAAACAGCAGCACTGAATCACCACCTTTTCCCAGGCAGTCATGTGGAATCTTAACATGCCTGACCTCCAGAGTGGGTCCAAGCCACACCACACAAACGTGCCACTATTCACTGACAAAATATTTTCTTTTTATTTCATCATTATCTTCCCAGCGGCCAAAGCACACAACAGTGTGGCTGTCCATCTCTGACTCTTCTGTCTGGGGACCATTAATCTTTTTGCCCAGCAATCTGTCACTAATTGACTTGTAACGGCAGTGCCAGTTTTGTCTTCAGGGGGCCCTAAGCACGATCATGTATGGGGCACCAGCAATATTACCCAACTACATTCTTCCTAACGGCAATTGAGCCCACATTCCCGAAGACGTAATTGAAGTTCTTAACGTGTGTGAGCCGGGATAACAGATTTTTTTTTTTTTTAAATCCATCTCTTCGTCTGTCCGCGCTCTTGCTGCAGTTGTTATGGAACGATTTTGACGATTGAGTTTCTAAATGTTCCATTCCACCTGACGGTACGCCCTCACCAGAATGATCAACAGGCTTAGAGCAACCCTAAGGTCACATTTCATATGTTAGGACTCCATATTATAATTACAAATCATAATAGATAGATAGATAAATAGACAGATAGACAGCTCTATGCGAGCCTGGGAATGGGAAATGATCTTGCAAGTTACACTGAGGAAAAGCTGACGACAGATTACGAAGTAGCCAGTCAGGAGATGATGCAGTTAGTTTGTCAGCGATACAGCAGGAGAACAAAGCCTTGTGACCATACACACACATACACGCATACTCACACACAGGCTTCTAGAACTTTCCAACCACAGTGAACACACGTGACACGACTCCTGTTTCACCAGAATTTTGGAAAGAGAGCTCAGAAGGAGAGAGGCCATAGAATCGGCAGGGTGTAGGGAGGAAGGCTTAGCAACCTGGGAGAGAGAGAGAGAGAGCGAGACAGGGAGGTAGCTAGCTGGACTATACTTATACTCACTCGTGTGTGAGAGACTCTGTTAATATTTCCAAGACAAATAAAAATAGTCCCATACTATTCTTTACCTCTCCTGTCATTGCATGACAAATGGGAACCAAGATTATCAACGTACAAACAACTCAAGTATAACAACCACTCGTCCACAAGTCTAATATATATATAACTTCTCTACAAGTAACTACAAAATCTTTTTATGACATTTGGTAGCAGCGAATGTATACGAACCTCGTCTTCGAACCAACAGTGAATTTCTACAAAAGCAGGCGACACTCTACAAGATTAACTTCAGTTCTACAGTGAACGAACTATACTACAACCATCTACAATCAACTACAAGTAACAACTCTACGAGTTGTCTGTATAATCTTCTACACGCACCTACAAGTAGCGGCAGTCTTCATCCTACAACGAGTAAATCACAAGAAAAAAAGGACCAAGAATACTTCAAGTAAGAAAATACAAAACAAACAAACGAAGAGTGAGACACGACTCATAACTCATAACCACCAGACCTCACCCTCCTCTCTCTGCTACATCCACCCAACCTCCACCGCTGACGCAGGAGTGAAGAGGTCAAGACAACGAAGCAAATATCAAATTCCATATTCACAACTCATCTTACTTACTCGTCTTCACACAAGTTACTCATCGCTACTCATTCACTCACCACAGCTACCAGTGTGAGAAGTCGACGTCATCATGCGTGCTTGCTGAAAAGACGCCACGTCAGTCAACTCACCACCTGCACCATCACTAACACCATTCCCACCACGGTAAAAGTTACATAGTTGCTTCATTTATACAATACACAGTGATAGACAATAAGCTTCTGCACAAACATATAAAACATGCTGTATAGTTACAGCTTAAATATACATACTTACTTCAGTTATCTGCATAACTCAAACACTAAATAATCACCAACAATAAATATTCTACACTGTATATATTCATTCATTTATTATAACATTTATTTACTACCAACGAGTGTTACCATTTATACCTACATAAAATACGTGTTTCATACATACAGCTATACATTATTATATCTACAAAGTGATAAAGAAAATATACCATCACAGTTACTCAGTGAGCGATTAAAAGAACTGTATTAAACATTTATTAATTAAAGCTACCTAGTGGAAACATATAAATTAAGTTACAAGGTAAACTAGAGAAAAAAAATGGCCAACACAAATGACGTTAGCAAGAGTGAACATCTTCAACACAATCGTGAAGACAATGATTTCCACACAGTGCTGACACACATATTACCCACGATTGGTACAAGTGAACAACAAGTCAGAGTATATAGTTAATACTGTACCATATATAGTGTATATATATTTTTTTTATTTATAATAACAAAATATGGGGCTATATAATATCATTTTCAGTAATACCTGTGCAATATAAACTAATCTTTAAAAAAGTATCCCAAGGAAATTAGCCAGTAATTATGCAGCCATGAACAACACAGAAAAAGCGTAGACAAACGAAGAAAACAAACTATAGAAAATCAATACATACAAAAAAAAAAAAGAAAGAAAGAAAGAAAGAAAAAGTAAGAAAGAAAAAAGAGAGAAATAGAGTAAGATCACATAATAAACAAATGAAAATAAGTGTAAGTGTTACTACATATGCCAAAATACCACATAAACTACAAACAAAAAATCAAATTGTTGTCTCCACAAGCAGTGGCATGACACATCATCACTATCATCGACCGCAGCATGACCGGATTCATATGTCAAGACTGCAATTATTACAATTATGTAACGACAAACGATTGCATTATGTTACACTTGCTACAATTATGTAACTACAAACGATATTTAACAATTATGTAAAGACAAACGATTGCATTATGTTACACTTGCTACAATTATGTAACTACAAACGATATGTAACAATTATGTAACGACAAACGATTGCATTATGTTACACTTGCTACAATTATGTAACTACAAACAATATGTACCATTTATGTAACAGTTGCATTAACAAGATGTAACTTTTATGTAACTTTAACTACAATTATGTAACTACAAACGATATGTAACAATTATGTAACGACAAGCGATTGCATTATGTTACATTTTGCCAATTATGTAACAGTTGCATTAACAAGATGTAACTTTTATGTAACTTTAACTACAATTATAAGGCCAAGACACTTATGTAACAGTTGCATTAACAAAATGTAAGTACAATTATAAGGCCAACACGATTATGCATTACCACAATATTTTGTAACAATTCATAAAATATTACAGTTATGTATTACCACAATATTACTACAATATTATGTAAAGTCATACCATTATACCACAATTCTGTATTACCAGAATCATCTTACAAGTTAGGTGAAATATTAGACATTACTAAAGGGATAACTCAATATGTAATGTGTAACCTAGCAGTATTGCCATTGCACAATGATATGCGTACGTTTGTTGTACATGCACGTCTTACAAAGTGTCATACAACAACCATTGCATTTATTCAAATATGTAAACAACTTGTTTAAAATGTAATATTATTGAATCATTGCAATTTACTATGAATATTATATGTATACAATACTATAATCAATATTATGTACTAATAGATTAGCATATGTCAATGATAATTGCTGTCGGAGGACCTCCAGTGGCGTGTACCGAGCATATGTTAGGACTCCATATTATAATAACAAATCATAATAGATAGATAGATAAATAGACAGATAGACAGCTCTATGCGAGCCTGGAAATGGGAAATGATCTTGCAAGTTACACTGAGGAAAAGCTGACGACAGATTACGAAGTAGCCAGTCAGGAGATGATGCAGTTGGTTTGTCAGCGATACAGCAGGAGAACAAAGCCTTGTGACCATACACACACATACACACATACTCACACACTGGCTTCTAGAACTTTCCAACCACAGTGAACACACGTGACACGACTCCTGTTTCACCAGAATTTTGGATAGAGAGCTCAGAAGGAGAGAGGCCATAGAATCGGCAGGGTGTAGGGAGGAAGGCTTAGCGACTTGGGAGAGAGAGAGAGAGAGAGAGCGAGACAGGGAGGTAACTAGCTGGACTATACTTATACTCACTCGTGTGTGAGAGACTCTGCTAATATTTCCAAGACAAATAAAAATAGTCCCATACTATTCTTTACCTCTCCTGTCATTGCATGACAAATGGGAACCAAGATTATCAGTGTACAAACAACTCAAGTATAACAACCGCTCGTCCACAAGTCTAATATATATATATAACTTCTCTACAAGTAACTACAAAGTCCTTTTTATGACACATATACTGTAGACCAGGGATGGGGACACATTCTCCTATTAAGGGCCATTAGGATATTTTTAACATCATTCGCGTACCATACAAAATTATCAACTTTAAATCAACTTTTTTTTTCTTTTTGGGGGGGGGGGTTCACACATTTAACTCATCTCTAACGCGATGACTGAAACTGCTTCTCTTTGGTGAGGCCTGTGATGTCGGGTGGTATTGATGATGATGCTACTAGCAACTGGTTTTCCAGGTTTGCATCGGTCAGTCTGGAGAGCAGGCGACTCTTTGCAAGGGTAAGTTTTGAGAAGAACTGCTCGCAGCAGTAAGTCGTTCCGAACACAGATGCATATTTCAGTGCATGTCTCCTTAAAGTAGGAAATTCATCAGCACATATGTAACGTCTGTAGAACTCAACCAGTGGGAGGTTGATGTACCCAGCTTTCAGCTCATCATCGCTTTGCAGCTGAATTATTTCGTGTTGCAGGTTATCAGGCACATCAGCTGGTTCCTTATTAAACGGTGTAGCAAAGATGTTCAACATTTGTTTACTTTTCACGTCCTTGAATCTTTCACTAAATGCCTCAATTAGTTTCGCACATTCACCAGCATATTCAGAAGTCGTAGAAGGCTTTTGTCCTTGCAGAGTGGGGAAATGCACAGTGTTATTACTTTCGAGTTGCACTTTCCATGAGTTTTTGAAATTGCATTTATGAAGTGCTTCGCGGACCTGATCAAATGGTCCTGCGGGCTTTATACGGCTCGGAGGCCGGACGTTCCCCACTCCTGCTGTAGACATAACATTGGTATCACTGGAAATGGCATTCAAAGAACATTTATTTGTCTCGACACAGATTTTACAACCCACTAGAAACTGCCAAACAGCAAAAAATATAAATAAACAAATAAATAAATAAATAAGCAAGAGCCTGTATCACTAACTGGTTAGGTGCTGGAGGCAGGCAGTGAGATAGGGAGGGAGGTAAGCAGCTAATTAGACACGGTGGTAGGTAGGTAGGGAGGCAGTTGGACAGGTTGGGAAGTAAGTAGGCAGACAGGTGGGTAGATAGGGAGGTGGATAGGGAGGTAGGTAGGCAGGGAGGAAGGTAAGGAGTTTGGCAGGTAGCTTAGTAGCGATTTAGGTCGGAAGTGAGGTAGGTAAAGATTTAGATAGGCAGGAAGGTAGGGAGTCGGGTGGGTAGGTAGGCAGGAAGGTAGTTAGGCAGACAGACAAGGAGGTAGGTAGGCAGACAGGCAAGGATGTAGGTAGGCAGATAGGCATGGAGGTAAGCAGAGAGGCAGGCAAGGAGGTAGGTAGGAAGGCTGCTTGAAAGGTAGGCAGAAATATTGGGTGGCAGGTAGAGAATCGGGTGGGGAAGTAGGTATGTAGGTGGGGAAGTAGATAAGGAAATACCCAGGGAAACAGGCATTAAGGTAGACAAAGAGGTTCAGTACTAAGGCGGAAGAGACTGAAGGTAGTTACGGTACTGTATCTTACCACTACGTTACTCATATGCACTATAGCGGCCAAAAGTAGTGATCCACTCTGCTCGAGCTAACCTGTGAATGTGGCACCGTCGCAGTCGTGATTGATATGGTTGCCTGCTTTACATTTCTGTCTATTATAGCTCTACAGCTCAAAACATGCTTTAATCTTTATAACTTATATAATATCTACATAGAGGGTTTGACTCTGATAACATGAATTTATGCAATATGAATACAGATATAATTAAAACGCAGTTTCGCTGATATTGCAGTTAGACAACGAACAAACGTAAAAGCGCAGAACTGGCTGCACTCCTCGTTTCCACTCGATCTGAACCCTTCAGACATGGAAAGTTAGAGGCCCTGTAGGGTCTCTATGCCGAGTGAGCTAAGTCGATGGACTGATGTTTCCAGGTGCGAGGAGAATGAGTGGTGGAACGCCACTGTATAGTGCAGAAAAAAAGGTGGAAGGAATAGTGGAGGGGGTAAGAAAATTTGTACTATTCAGTGCTTGATACATAAACACACACGCGCGCGCACACACACACACACACACACACACACACACACACACACACAGGTAACACTGACTTACCCAGTCTGTCAATGGAATTTGCTTAAGTTTGAGATGGAGTGGTACTATATCATATTTATTCATTTTCAAGGTAGAATATTGAGCTAAGAGGGAAAAAATGGAGTTGTTACAAAATTGTGGCTTATGAAGCTCATTTCGACCCAATGAACCCCCGCGGGATATCCATTTAACGAGTATAATTATGAGATTCTCCCCAAACTCGTCTGATGTACAGTAAGTCTGAGTAAAACTCAATTCTTTAAAACATAGACGATGCATGAAGGCTTATTAATCTTGAACAGGTATTGATATCACTCCCTGTGACCAAGTCATCTGATGTTAGCCTAAATAATACGCACATTTTGATGTTCTCTGCTGCAGTGAGTAAAACTGTTTACCGTTGGCCAAAGTAAAATTCATATTTAGCTGTCTGGCAAGACGTTGTTACGAGTGAGCGAGCGAAGCCAGAGAACAATGTTTACTCTCGGTTAAGTTCGGAAATGAGTGACAAGGCACGACTCGATTGTCACGCTAAGTAGAAGCTAATAAATTTACTCCTATGTGAAGTAGAGTTGAAAATCTTTCTGCATGTAATACATTCATTCAATAAATATTTTTATTGACTAAAAACTCACACATAAAGGCGTAGGAACCCCTTGGAATCTCGAGTTTTCCAAAGAAGTGTTCTGCTCTAATCAGTGAATGCCTTAATTACGAAATCAAATTAAAAAAAGATTTCCCGTCTCAATATATATATATATATATATATATATATATATATATATATATATATATATATATATATATATATATATATATATATATATATATATATATATTTGCATTAGCTCTAGCAATGAAATATCGGAGATTCCGTCTCAAATTTTATATCAGAGGGAAATTATAATAACATGGCGCTCCCTCACTTGTCACGCGCTCACAAAGTGCACTTTACTGGTCCTATAAAGAGTAAAGGCATATACTTTAGTCTGAACGTTTTTGCCTGTAAAGATATTTTTGTCTGGTGTTAGAAAGCAAACCGTTAAAGTTGCCACAGCATATACCTCGCATGAAGAAATCTGCTAATAGGACTCCTCTAGCTTTAGTCCTCTCGTTTTGGGTTGATTGGTAGTGGATGAAGTCATATCGATTTTTAGGTTTTCTTTATAACTTTCTCCCTGCAAGTATACAGGATCTGCAGTGGAGAATTCCTAAAATATAAAATCAATTACATCGTCCCATCTTTCATCAGACTATCTTCCCCCAGAAGCCTGCTTTTCGAATATAGAAAAAGGCGGAAAGAATAATCAGCGACAGCAACAGGACCTGCAATATGGAACGAGGAACAACTAACGAGTAAGGCTACACTACAGTACTCAGTTCAAATAAAATCCAGAACATCGCCAAAATACTGAAGAACTCCAATGTGAAGGCAGCCCCAACAGCAGAGACAAAAACAGCCGACCTAGTGAACAGGAGCGAGAGAAAGACAAAGGAGGAAGTCATAGATTCCAATATACCTTGCGCCTCCTGCAGCAAAAACTACTGCGGCGAAACAAAGACGGGGCAGGTGACAAGACTGAGCGAGTGAGCGAGTATAAGGCTGACCTTCAGCATCACGGGATTACCAACGCAATGGTAGGACATACAGAAGAAGGTGGACATCTGCCGAAGTAGGACAAAGTCAATATTATACACAAAAGATAACTAGAGGCAGCACAGATCACTACACATCCTGGTATCAATAACACGGTGGGTATCTTTACACGGACGAACACAGCAGAATAACTGGCGACGCCTGACAGGCCGAGCTGGTACGAGTGAACAATAGGATCAGTCAAATTACTGATTCACCATCCCGGATTTACATGTGCCCAATATACTCGTATAGCATCATGTAACCTTTGTATGTACATTCCTTTGAGAAGGTTGCAAGATGAAGAGTCAGGGATAAAATTTAGATCCTTGTCTGTCTTTCTCATTTTTTGATTTTCAGCCGTGCACGAGATTTCCTTTTAAAAAATGTCATTTTTCGAATAATTACTAAACATAACCTTTGAGAAGATTTTCAGTGCCTTTACTCAATGGCATCATGATAATCGGGGAACGGATTTCTTAAAAAAAAACGTCGGTTAGGTCCCTTCCTATCCCCCGAAATTACGGTTATTAAGAGAAACACAGAGAATTTGAAGACTTTTAGAGATAGGAATGTTAGTAGCAATGAAGGTAATACAGGAATCAGGCAATATGTCTCTTAATCAACTGGATATATTTTGTTTTCCTAGCGTTATGGGAGACAATGTTATTTTGTCCCCATTCCGTCATCTTGGATAAGTCTTGATTTATGAAGATTGCTGGGCTGAGTTGGGAGACAGAGATATCAGACTTTGTGAAGGGGTGGTCAAGTGTAAAAGAACTGAGAAGCGTTGTGTCACTTGCATATGAGTGAATGGGATTATGAGTAACAGACAAGATAGGCTATCATTAATGTGAATGAGGAACAGGGTTCGTGCCAGGAATGATACTTGTGGCACACTGGCATTAACTGAGTTGAAATTGGAATATTCATCGTCTACAGTACCTTTTACTTTTATCATTCTGTTGCTGAGATATGATGAAATCAGTGGGAAAAATTATGATAGGCCGTAACCCGGGAGTTTGGACAACAGGGAACCGTGCCACACTCTGTCAAAACCTATAGAAATATCAAGGGCTATTGCATGGATATCTCCATCTTGGTCAAATGACTGACTGTATGAGTAATGAGATTGACTATATCAAATATTTGTGCCGAAAACCATAATGTCTTTCGGTAATTAAATTGTTGTATTCAAGAGGAGTAAACAGAATGCTTATTAACAGTAATCTCAAATACTTTATAATGAGAATGTGATACTTGTGGCTATGGGTGTGTAATCAGAGGCACCAGAGGAACTTCCTTTTTTTGGAATTGGGTGGATGTTGACTTCCTTCCAGGCATTTCGATATGAGAAAGTGCGTATGAGTAATCTGAATAATTTATCTAGAACAGGAGCAAGTCCAGGGGAACACATTTTTATAACTACTAGAGGAATTCCATCTGGATCGGCAGCTGTGTTGGTTGGTAATAGATTTTGCCTATCTGGTATGTACCTTTAGTGGGGCAATTTCAGGAAAGTCAATTTCTAGTACACGAACGTTTCGTCATTCTTCCTCTCATTTCCACGAGGGTCTTTTACAGTCTTTCCTTCTGCAGATTATAGTGGGGGAATGGGTGATGACCTGTTAAAGTTTGTATTGAAGGAACTGAGAGTTTACAAGATTATCCTATTGTTATCTGGATTATTTGATAGTTTGAATGCTTGGTTGTGAAGATTTTCTTTTTTTGGCGAGACGTATTGCTTTTGCATGGTTTCTAACAATTTTAAACCGATTCAGGGATTCGGTAGTTTTTTACGTGGGTTGTATGTTAAAGACTTTTGTGTCTTTGCTCTGGCACAATCTCAATCCAACCATTATGGGGAGTCCCATCTTTTAGTCAATTGTTGATAGAATATGACCAGTTCCATACCAACTTGTATTCAGTCATCAATGTGGAACTTAGTAAAACTGATGTCAGTGGAGAAGAATGACTGCCATAGAATATCAGCAACATAATTTCTACATCCATCCCAGTCTTCCATATCATAATGTTATCTGGTCACCCTAATTGGTTCATAACGGGGAGGTTTGGGGTAACTAACGAATGAGGCTTTAATGAGACTGTGGTCGGAGAATCCAAATGGTGACAGTACCCTTGTTCTGTATTCTGTATTGATTTGGTTTATTTGACAGCAATAGGTCTACGAGGAAGGACCACTGGTTAGGAATTATCTGAGATTCTGGTTGGTTGTTTTACCAGTTTCGTGAGATGAAGTGATTCTGCAAACTGCTCGCACTCAACATCAGTATCGTCAGTCTTGGCAGAATGCAATAACCATTCAACATTATGGACGTTAGCATCGCCCAACACGGTAATTTCCGTAGTAAGGGTAAGGCTAAGGCTGGTCATCCTGTGTGGATATAGAGTCAGACAATCTCTGTTCTGTTAAGACACTGGGGAAGCGATAAACTACATAGATACATTTGGTTAAGGTTGCGCAATGTGTAATCAAAATTAGTTGAGGTTAAATTCATGACAGTGTCAATTGCATAACCATATTTTGTATAGCAATAAGTGCCACCGTGGTTATAAAAGTTAGTGAGGAGATGATAACCAGAAAAACCGTATGGGGATAAGTCACTTGTAAAAGAGATTAGGGATTCTGTGAAGAGTAAGGCTGGAGGGGATACATATTCAAGTAAGATTTGAACAGAATTCAGATTGGCACTGTTACATAGCCTATGATTTCATCATCCTTTGTGTAATTTTAACGCACAGTTGCTGCATGTTTGATCACGAGCGTGTTCTGCCTCAGTCCCCCCCTTCTACCGTTATAGTACAGTAAGTCGTTCTCTCTGTTATTCAGAGCGGGATTTTCAGCTCTTTGTCCCCATGGCTTCATTTGCGCGTCCTTCTTACAAGTTGTATCAAGCTCTGCTGGCCCCTATATAATGAGCTCAGTCTCTGCATTATTGCCACTTAGATCTGCTCCTCATTTTGTTCACATCTCTGTCCTCCCCTGTACAGTTATTATTATTGTGAGTGCTCAAGAAATCTCCAAACATCTAGCAGCTGTGTGTAATTTGAGTATAACTGTTATTGCATTTTTTCTTGTACTGTATAACATAAGTTTAATTTGTAGGCCTAGTGAAGTTTTTGTAATTCATGTAAGGTTCTTTATGTCAGTCATTTTTTATAATAGTTTGTATCTGTAATTATTTATCTTGCATTAACTGAGCATTACCCAGTGTTTTTCATTTTATCAGGGCTGACTTAGATAAATTTACTCTTGCTTTTTCGTGTTAATAGAGGCTATTGCAGTTAATCATATATTTAACCTGTTTTTTGCCATTACATTATCCTTATGAGTCCTGAATGTTTTGTTGTTAGTTTGAGCATTAAACTTTAACTTGTAATTTTACCTAACTCTTTGGTTTTGAACCTGGAACTTTACGGGACAGTAGTGACTCTTCGTATTCTCACTTAAAGTGTACATTATCTTTCTCTGTTCCGTAACATAAATTTGGCGACCTCATATCAGGATATTCAGGATATTATCATAAGGATATTGCTTGATATTTTGTGACTGTTACTTATTCATGATGTCTACTATTACTACACTTGATGAAGCCAAAGATTTTTTGTCAAATGTGCAAGCAGTGTGTGATGTAGAAAACAGAACAAAGAATGAACTTAAGCTTGTTGCTCAACAATTGGGAATTGCAGTTCACTCTCATCATTCTAAAGATCAAATTGTTGGCATGATTAATAAAAGCTTGTTTAATGTAACTCCTCCAAATGAGCAAACGCAGATTGAATTAGCTAAGTTACAGCTAGCCCTGCAGGAGGCTCGTGTTAAGGAGGCTGAATTTCAAGCACGTGCTAAGGAGGCTGAGTCTCAGGCTAAGGAGGCGGAGTCTCAGGCTAAGGAGGCGGAGTCTCAGGCTCGTATTCAGGAGGCTGAATTTCAAGCAAATGCTAAGGAGGCTGAATCTCAGGCTCGGATTCAGGAGGCACAGATACAGGCACAAGTTGAACTTGCCAGGATTCAGGCAGACCATGAGTATCGCATGAAACAAGGTGGAACTGGATCATCTTGCTCTGATGATTTTGATGTGGCTAAAAATGTTAAACTTGTCCCTCCTTTTAATGAATCTGATTTAACAAAGTATTTTCAGTTGTTTGAGAGGGTAGCTACAGGTTTTAATTGGCCCAAAAAGTATTGGCCAGTACTCCTTCAAACTGTTCTCACCGGTAAAGCTCAAGTAACTTATGCATCTTTGCCTCAGGATCAATCTGATAATTATGATGTAGTTAAGAGCTTGATTCTTAAGGCCTATGAACTTGTTCCTGAAGCCTATAGAGTAAAATTTAGGACAACTTATAAGCAAGATAAGCAATCCCATGTTGAGTATGCAATTATCAAAGATCTGTTAGAGCAGTGGTTAAATTCTAAGAATGTGGATTCTGATTTTGGTAAATTTAAGCAGATGATTTTGCTGGAGGACTTCAAAAGGTGTATTTATAAAGATGTAAGCCTATATCTTGATGAGAAAAGAATAGATAATTTGTCTGATGCTGCAGTTTTAGCTGATGAGTATGTTCTCACTCACAAGAGATATTCTAGAGAAAAAGGGAAAGCTGAGAGTAAGTACGTTGCCTCTACTCAGAGTACAGGTAACAGGAAAGAGAACAAAGATGATGTTTCTCAGGAAGTAAATACCAGCTTCACCTCTAGATTTCAGAAAAGTAAAATTAATGTACTTATTGTAGTAAGCTTGGTCATACTACGGAGAGATGTTTCAGGAGACAGCGTGATGTGAACAAAAAGGAGTCTTTAAATATTCAGTCAATTGGTCTAGTGTCCACTCTTGAGAGTTCCCAGAATTCTTTAACTGAGTTAACTGAACCTGCTTTGAGGGGTAACTTAAATTCTCATGATGGAGCTCCTCTTTTGAGCAGTAACGTGGGTGACACTCTCAAGAGTTCATGTGCTAATTTCCTGTCTGATGGTTTTGTCAGTCCTCTGGACAGTAATGACAGGAAATCAGTTAAAATATATCGTGACACAGGTGCTTGCCAATCCCTTATGCTGACCAGTGTTCTAGGCTCTAATGTTAATTCCTCTGATGAAACTGTAATCTTACAAGGTGTAGGGAATAATTACTTCTCTGTCCCTCTGTGCAGAGTGAATTTAGAGTCTGGTTTTGTTAATGGTTCCGTTATGGTTGGGTTGGTTGAGACACTCCCAATGCCAGGTGTAACTTTCTTACTTGGAAATGATATTGGTGGAAGTCAAGTGTGTCCAGCTCCTCAGTTGTCTAGTGAGCCAGTGGCTGCGGCCCAGGATTGTGATGTCCCTGATGTGTTCCCTGCATGTGCTGTCACTAGGGCTAAGTCTAAAGTTACTGGTGATTTAGAGGATAATGATGATGATGATGTTATCCTAGCTGACACTTTTCTTGCTAATTTGGACCACTCACCAGATGAGGCAGTACCGCGTAGTGTTGATAATTTGTCTCGTCAAGAGTTGGTTGAGTTGCAGGTTGCTGACCCTGAGTTGAAAGGTCTAGCTAACTCTGCTTACAGTGAAGAAGAGTCAGCCGGTGCTTCTACTTGTTATTATGTAAAGTCAGGAGTACTTATGAGGAAGTGGAGACCCCCAACAGCATCAGCCGACTGTGAATGGGAGGTTGTACATCAAGTTGTCATCCCTCGTGTTTGTAGGCAGGATATCATTCGAGTGGCTCATGATACCAGTTTGGCAGGACACCTTGGAGTGAGGAAGACTGTGGCACGCATTTTGAAACACTTCTACTGGCCAGGTATCTTCAGGGATGTTTACTGGTATTGTAAGTCTTGTCACACCTGTCAAGTTGTGGGGAAGTGTAATCAGACCGAAAAGGTTGCACCTCTAGTTCCCATTCCTCCTTTTGAGGCGCCTTTCACCCGTGTGTTGGTGGATATTGTGGGCCCTCTTCCTAAGACTTCTTCAGGATTTTCTTATGTGTTGATCCTGATTGATATGGCTACTCATTATCCTGAAGCCATTCCACTTAGAAATATCTCAGCAAAGAACGTGGTTAAGGAAATGCTAGGGTTCTTCACAAAGTTTGGTCTGCCCAAGGAGGTACAGTCAGACCGGGGAAGTAATTTCATGTTAAATGTTTTCAAGCAGTCTCTGAAAGAGTTGGGCATCACCCAGATCACGTCTTCAGCTTACCATCCCCAGACCCAAGGAGCGTTGGAGAGATATCATCAAACACTCAAATCGATGCTCAAGAAATACTGTTTGGAACATCAGAAAGACTGGGATAAAGGTCTTCCATTAGTTGTGTTTGCCGCAAGAGAATCTCCAAATGAATCACTGGGCTTCTCACCTTTTGAACTACTGTTTGGCCATGAAGTAAGAGGACCCCTTAAGTTACTCAAGGAATGCTGGCTGTCGGAGGAAGATGACGTCAACCTGCTGGAGTATGTGATGAAGTTCAAAGAACGGCTGTCCACTGCTTTACAGCTGGCGAGAGAGAATTTAGGAGCTGCTCAGGAGAAGATGAAGACTTGGTATGATATGAAGTCCAGGTTACGCCGCTTTCAGCCAGGAGATTAGGTTTTGATTCTGCTACCAGTTCATGGGCAATCTCTTCAAGCCAAGTTTAGTGGCCCTTATTTCGTGGAGAAGAAACTCAGTGATGTTAACAATGTCATCGCCACACCAGATCGTAGAGAGAGCAAGCAACTATGTCACATCAACATGCTAAAGTTATATCACAGGCGGGACGAAAATAATCCAGTCTGCACTGTAGCTGTTCCACCTGAGTCTGCAAGTGAAGCTCTCCTATGCAGTATGAGCCTGAGTGATAGTTTGGGGAAGAATCCTGATATCATGAATGATCTCCAGACTAAGCTTTCTCATTTACCTCCCAAGGAAAGGCAGGAGTTTTCGGCATTACTGCAGGAGTACCCGCAAGTGTTCCGTGCCACTCCAGGAAGAACCACTGTGTTGATGCATGATGTCGATGTTGGAGACGCAAAGCCAATTAAACTGCCTCCTTACCATGTGAACCCAGTGAAAGTTCCTCTCATCCAGAAGGAGCTTGGCTACCTGTTGGACCACAAGATGATTGAGCCCTGTCAGAGCGAGTGGAGTTCTCCTGTCACTCTGGTCCCTAAGCCAGGTGGGTCACAGCGGCTTTGCATTGACTACAGACGTGTTAATCAGATCACCAAAACAGACACTTACCCTCTCCCTTGCGTGGAAGATTGCATAGACAAGATCGGAAAGGCTAGGTACATAAGTAAGTTTGATTTGTTAAAGGGATACTGGCAAGTACCTATGACTGAACGTGCTAGGGAGATCTCATGTTTTGTAACACTAGGAAAGAAAATGTTATTGCAGATTGCTTATCTAGACTTTAGACAGATCGTTTTAGAGTAATAAGAAATTTCCTTTGTAAATTTCTTTTTCTTTGTGGGGAGGTGTTACATAGCCTATGATTTCATCATCCTTTGTGTAATTTTAACGCACAGTTGCTGCATGTTTGATCACGAGCGTGTTCTGCCTCAGTCCCCCCCTTCTACCGTTATAGTAGAGTAAGTCGTTCTCTCTGTTATTCAGAGCGGGATTTTCAGCTCTTTGTCCCCATGGCTTCATTTGCGCATCCTTCTTACAAGTTGTATCAAGCTCTGCTGGCCCCTATATAATGAGCTCAGTCTCTGCATTATTGCCACTTAGATCTGCTCCTCATTTTGTTCACATCTCTGTCCTCCCCTGTACAGTTATTATTATTGTGAGTGCTCAAGAAATCTCCAAACATCTAGCAGCTGTGTGTAATTTGAGTATAACTGTTATTGCATTTTTTCTTGTACTGTATAACATAAGTTTAATTTGTAGGCCTAGTGAAGTTTTTGTAATTCATGTAAGGTTCTTTATGTCAGTCATTTTTTATAATAGTTTGTATCTGTAATTATTTATCTTGCATTAACTGAGCATTACCCAGTGTTTTTCATTTTATCAGGGCTGACTTAGATAAATTTACTCTTGCTAATTTCGTGTTAATAGAGGCTATTGCAGTTAATCATATATTTAACCTGTTTTTTGCCATTACATTATCCTTATGAGTCCTGAATGTTTTGTTGTTAGTTTGAGCATTAAACTTTAACTTGTAATTTTACCTAACTCTTTGGTTTTGAACCTGGAACTTTACGGGACAGTAGTGACTCTTCGTATTCTCACTTAAAGTGTACATTATCTTTCTCTGTTCCGTAACATAAATTTGGCGACCTCATATCAGGATATTCAGGATATTATCATAAGGATATTGCTTGATATTTTGTGACTGTTACTTATTCATGATGTCTACTATTACTACACTTGATGAAGCCAAAGATTTTTTGTCAAATGTGCAAACAGTGTGTGATGTAGAAAACAGAACAAAGAATGAACTTAAGCTTGTTGCTCAACAATTGGGAATTGCAGTTCACTCTCATCATTCTAAAGATCAAATTGTTGGCATGATTAATAAAAGCTTGTTTAATGTAACTCCTCCAAATGAGCAAACGCAGATTGAATTAGCTAAGTTACAGCTAGCCCTGCAGGAGGCTCGTGTTAAGGAGGCTGAATTTCAAGCACGTGCTAAGGAGGCTGAGTCTCAGGCTAAGGAGGCGGAGTCTCAGGCTAAGGAGGCGGAGTCTCAGGCTCGTATTCAGGAGGCTGAATTTCAAGCAAATGCTAAGGAGGCTGAATCTCAGGCTCGGATTCAGGAGGCACAGATACAGGCACAAGTTGAACTTGCCAGGATTCAGGCAGACCATGAGTATCGCATGAAACAAGGTGGAACTGGATCATCTTGCTCTGATGATTTTGATGTGGCTAAAAATGTTAAACTTGTCCCTCCTTTTAATGAATCTGATTTAACAAAGTATTTTCAGTTGTTTGAGAGGGTAGCTACAGGTTTTAATTGGCCCAAAAAGTATTGGCCAGTACTCCTTCAAACTGTTCTCACCGGTAAAGCTCAAGTAACTTATGCATCTTTGCCTCAGGATCAATCTGATAATTATGATGTAGTTAAGAGCTTGATTCTTAAGGCCTATGAACTTGTTCCTGAAGCCTATAGAGTAAAATTTAGGACAACTTATAAGCAAGATAAGCAATCCCATGTTGAGTATGCAATTATCAAAGATCTGTTAGAGCAGTGGTTAAATTCTAAGAATGTGGATTCTGATTTTGGTAAATTTAAGCAGATGATTTTGCTGGAGGACTTCAAAAGGTGTATTTATAAAGATGTAAGCCTATATCTTGATGAGAAAAGAATAGATAATTTGTCTGATGCTGCAGTTTTAGCTGATGAGTATTTTCTCACTCACAAGAGATATTCTAGAGAAAAAGGGAAAGCTGAGAGTAAGTACGTTGCCTCTACTCAGAGTACAGGTAACAGGAAAGAGAACAAAGATGATGTTTCTCAGGAAGTAAATACCAGCTTCACCTCTAGATTTCAGAAAAGTAAATGTACTTATTGTAGTAAGCTTGGTCATACTACGGAGAGATGTTTCAGGAGACAGCGTGATGTGAACAAAAAGGAGTCTTTAAATATTCAGTCAATTGGTCTAGTGTCCACTCTTGAGAGTTCCCAGAATTCTTTAACTGAGTTAACTGAACCTGCTTTGAGGGGTAACTTAAATTCTCATGATGGAGCTCCTCTTTTGAGCAGTAACGTGGGTGACACTCTCAAGAGTTCATGTGCTAATTTCCTGTCTGATGGTTTTGTCAGTCCTCTGGACAGTAATGACAGGAAATCAGTTAAAATATATCGTGACACAGGTGCTTGCCAATCCCTTATGCTGACCAGTGTTCTAGGCTCTAATGTTAATTCCTCTGATGAAACTGTAATCTTACAAGGTGTAGGGAATAATTACTTCTCTGTCCCTCTGTGCAGAGTGAATTTAGAGTCTGGTTTTGTTAATGGTTCCGTTATGGTTGGGTTGGTTGAGACACTCCCAATGCCAGGTGTAACTTTCTTACTTGGAAATGATATTGGTGGAAGTCAAGTGTGTCCAGCTCCTCAGTTGTCTAGTGAGCCAGTGGCTGCGGCCCAGGATTGTGATGTCCCTGATGTGTTCCCTGCATGTGCTGTCACTAGGGCTAAGTCTAAAGTTACTGGTGATTTAGAGGATAATGATGATGATGATGTTATCCTAGCTGACACTTTTCTTGCTAATTTGGACCACTCACCAGATGAGGCAGTACCCCGTAGTGTTGATAATTTGTCTCGTCAAGAGTTGGTTGAGTTGCAGGTTGCTGACCCTGAGTTGAAAGGTCTAGCTAACTCTGCTTACAGTGAAGAAGAGTCAGCCGGTGCTTCTACTTGTTATTATGTAAAGTCAGGAGTACTTATGAGGAAGTGGAGACCCCCAACAGCATCAGCCGACTGTGAATGGGAGGTTGTACATCAAGTTGTCATCCCTCGTGTTTGTAGGCAGGATATCATTCGAGTGGCTCATGATACCAGTTTGGCAGGACACCTTGGAGTGAGGAAGACTGTGGCACGCATTTTGAAACACTTCTACTGGCCAGGTATCTTCAGGGATGTTTCCTGGTATTGTAAGTCTTGTCACACCTGTCAAGTTGTGGGGAAGTGTAATCAGACCGAAAAGGTTGCACCTCTAGTTCCCATTCCTCCTTTTGAGGCGCCTTTCACCCGTGTGTTGGTGGATATTGTGGGCCCTCTTCCTAAGACTTCTTCAGGATTTTCTTATGTGTTGATCCTGATTGATATGGCTACTCGTTATCCTGAAGCCATTCCACTTAGAAATATCTCAGCAAAGAACGTGGTTAAGGAAATGCTAGGGTTCTTCACAAAGTTTGGTCTGCCCAAGGAGGTACAGTCAGACCGGGAAGTAATTTCATGTCAAATGTTTTCAAGCAGTCTCTGAAAGAGTTGGGCATCACCCAGATCACGTCTTCAGCTTACCATCCCCAGACCCAAGGAGCGTTGGAGAGATATCATCAAACACTCAAATCGATGCTCAAGAAATACTGTTTGGAACATCAGAAAGACTGGGATAAAGGTCTTCCATTAGTTGTGTTTGCCGCAAGAGAATCTCCAAATGAATCACTGGGCTTCTCACCTTTTGAACTACTGTTTGGCCATGAAGTAAGAGGACCCCTTAAGTTACTCAAGGAATGCTGGCTGTCGGAGGAAGATGGCGTCAACCTGCTGGAGTATGTGATGAAGTTCAAAGAACGGCTGTCCACTGCTTTACAGCTGGCGAGAGAGAATTTAGGAGCTGCTCAGGAGAAGATGAAGACTTGGTATGATAAGAAGTCCAGGTTACGCCGCTTTCAGCCAGGAGATTAGGTTTTGATTCTGCTACCAGTTCATGGGCAACCTCTTCAAGCCAAGTTTAATGGCCCTTATTTCGTGGAGAAGAAACTCAGTGATGTTAACAATGCCATCGCCACACCAGATCGTAGAGAGAGCAAGCAACTATGTCACATCAACATGCTAAAGTTATATCACTGGCGGGACGAAAATAATCCAGTCTGCACTGTAGCTGTTCCACCTGAGTCTGCAAGTGAAGCTCTCCCATGCAGTATGAGCCTGAGTGATAGTTTGGGGAAGAATCCTGATATCATGAATGATCTCCAGACTAAGCTTTCTCATTTACCTCCCAAGGAAAGGCAGGAGTTTTCGGCATTACTGCAGGAGTACCCGCAAGTGTTCCGTGCCACTCCAGGAAGAACCACTGTGTTGATGCATGATGTCGATGTTGGAGACGCAAAGCCAATTAAACTGCCTCCTTACCATGTGAACCCAGTGAAAGTTCCTCTCATCCAGAAGGAGCTTGGCTACCTGTTGGACCACAAGATGATTGAGCCCTGTCAGAGCGAGTGGAGTTCTCCTGTCACTCTGGTCCCTAAGCCAGGTGGGTCACAGCGGCTTTGCATTGACTACAGACGTGTTAATCAGATCACCAAAACAGACACTTACCCTCTCCCTTGCGTGGAAGATTGCATAGACAAGATCGGAAAGGCTAGGTACATAAGTAAGTTTGATTTGTTAAAGGGATACTGGCAAGTACCTATGACTGAACGTGCTAGGGAGATCTCATGTTTTGTAACACTAGGAAAGAAAATGTTATTGCAGATTGCTTATCTAGACTTTAGACAGATCGTTTTAGAGTAATAAGAAATTTCCTTTGTAAATTTCTTTTTCTTTGTGGGGAGGTGTTACATAGCCTATGATTTCATCATCCTTTGTGTAATTTTAACGCACAGTTGCTGCATGTTTGATCACGAGCGTGTTCTGCCTCAGTCCCCCCCTTCTACCGTTATAGTAGAGTAAGTCGTTCTCTCTGTTATTCAGAGCGGGATTTTCAGCTCTTTGTCCCCATGGCTTCATTTGCGCATCCTTCTTACAAGTTGTATCAAGCTCTGCTGGCCCCTATATAATGAGCTCAGTCTCTGCATTATTGCCACTTAGATCTGCTCCTCATTTTGTTCACATCTCTGTCCTCCCCTGTACAGTTATTATTATTGTGAGTGCTCAAGAAATCTCCAAACATCTAGCAGCTGTGTGTAATTTGAGTATAACTGTTATTGCATTTTTTCTTGTACTGTATAACATAAGTTTAATTTGTAGGCCTAGTGAAGTTTTTGTAATTCATGTAAGGTTCTTTATGTCAGTCATTTTTTATAATAGTTTGTATCTGTAATTATTTATCTTGCATTAACTGAGCATTACCCAGTGTTTTTCATTTTATCAGGGCTGACTTAGATAAATTTACTCTTGCTAATTTCGTGTTAATAGAGGCTATTGCAGTTAATCATATATTTAACCTGTTTTTTGCCATTACATTATCCTTATGAGTCCTGAATGTTTTGTTGTTAGTTTGAGCATTAAACTTTAACTTGTAATTTTACCTAACTCTTTGGTTTTGAACCTGGAACTTTACGGGACAGTAGTGACTCTTCGTATTCTCACTTAAAGTGTACATTATCTTTCTCTGTTCCGTAACAGCACAAAGACCACTTATGTTGGTAAAATATAAGGCTGAATCCTCATTTCTCCTCTGCCGAGCATGTTAATGAGCACGAAAAATATTCAGCAAAGGGAATTGGTCATGAACAGGACTTGACGGTCCTTGATTTTCAACTTGAAAATTTGCTTCAGCTGCTGCGGGACTTCGTTCCCATTGATTAAAAAGTGGTGTATGCAAATCTTCATGCTTATTATATAATTGGTACTGGTGCCGCATTATGTTCAAAGGTATGTTAATATGCTACTGGGTTACATAGGTCCCCTCTTTGGATATTATTAGCCCCATACTGAAGGCAGAATCATGGGAACCCAACTACCACTCATTGTTGCCCAGTTTAACCCGCCCCATCCCGACGTTTTCTGGGCAGTGGTATGCCCCAGTCCTGACATTTTTGGACCTTTTTTTTTTTTTGGCTCAAACCTCCGCTTTTGGTGAGAAACATCGAAAATTCATAGAGAAATCGCTCACCTGAGGTTTAAAATACTCGATCCAGGTAGGAGTACCTCCTTACCTTACAGTTTTTTTTTTATCAGGCTGGCTGCAAAGAAAACGAATTCAATGGGAGGATAACTATTCTACACCACTCATAAACAGTATTTATTTATTTATTTGGTACGAATTTATATGTAGTAGGAGAGTATATTGGTTTTCAAACGGTAATATAGGCATTATAAGCATTGTTTCACTCACTAAATCATCACCATTCCTGACCTTTTTTTGCCACATTACCTGATCATCATTTCTGACTGTTTCTTCCTCTAATGTTTGTCCTCCACATTCTCATCGATTGGGGAATCACTCTGGCCCTGAATTTCGTATCGTGGCATGACATGGCTTTGCTGGCCAGGTCACTGATAACAGGTGAATTGCTGAGAAAAGGTCATGCAGGGGGGGGGAGGAGGTCATGCTGGATAAGCCATTGTCCCTGCCTGGCATCTTGTAGAGGAAGGTGTCCCTTGTATACGTGCCAAAAATCACTTGCGAAAATTGAAAATTTTGCAAATTAGGGACTTTGCAATGTTGCCGCGTTAGTTTACGTCTCCGGGATATGAGTGAACATCATGTGAGGACGTGAATTCACGTCTCCGGGACGCGGCGGGTTAATGGACGGTAATAGCTGCCAGCTGCAGCCTTCTTCGCATCCGGACACACTTGCCTGTGTTGCTCAATGACTTACTGAAGTAACCGCCGTTTTTTTTTTTTTTTTTAATGCTAGGAAGAAGGAACCAAGGGCCACGAGCCCGAAAAAACTGTTCCTTCCAAGAGAAGAACAAATTACCAGAGAGAGCCAAATTCAAGATCCGATCATTTCAAGATGCCTGGACACACTGCGTTTGAAAGACTGGAGATCATAGGAAGCAGGAAATACAGAGAGAGACAGTTCCAGAGTTGACCTGTTGCATAAATGAAGGACTGGGAGTAACGGTTAACTCTTGCATTAGAGAGTTGGACAGAAAAGGAATGAGAGTTTGCTGCTTGACGGGTGCTACACGCCCGTCGTAGAGGTGGAGGAATGCATGCAGACAGTTCAGAGGAGCAGCGACCATTGAAGTAGCGATAGAAAAGAGATGCAACAGTGTGGCGAAGAGACAGAGGTTGAAGGAAGCCAGTAAGAGGAGGCGAGTTAATAAAACGAAAAGTCTTTGACTCCACCATATTGAGAAGAGCTGTATATGGAGAACCTCCTCACATACGCGAGTTGTACTCCACACAGGGACGGATAAAACCCGTGTATAGAGTCAACAATTGTGCATGGTTAAAAAAAGGAATGGAGTCGGTTTAGCACACTTAATCTCCTCGAAGCAGATTTTACAAGAGATGTTATGTGAACTTTCCAAGATAAGTCCCAAGTGAATGAAACCCCAAGCATGTTCAAGGATGATGCAGGGTTAAGATGAGTATTATTAAACATTAGTGGGTAAACCTGTGGAAGATTTTGTCGGGTTGATAGGTATAAGAACTGAGTCTTTGATGCATTAAAAACAACAAGATTATTTTTACTCCAATCAGAGATACGAGCCAAGTCAGACATTAGGTGTGTCATAGTCTCATCCCTTGTTTGTTGAAGTAACTGCTGATATGGACGTTGCGGGAACCGAATGGAAAGGTGAAGGGTGGAGTCATCAGCGTACGAGTTGATAGGGTTAGATGTACAGCTTAGAAAGTCATTGATGAATAAAAGGAAGGGAGTTGGTGATAGGACAGAGCCCTAAGGAACACCACTGTTGACAGACCTAGGGTAAGAACGACGGCCGTCTACAACAGCGGCTATAGAACGACCAGAAAGGAAGCTAGAGATGAAGGCACAGATAGAAGGATAGAAACCGTAAGGGCAGTTTGGAAATTAAAGATTTATGCCAGACTCATCTTAGCCTTTGAGATGTCAAGTGCAACGGCAAAGCTTTCGCCAAAGTCCCGAAAGGAGGATGACCAGGAGTCTGAATGGTAGGTGAAAAGATCGCCAGTGGAGTGTCCATGACAGAACCCATACTGATGATGAGAAAGAAGGTTTTGATAAGAAAGATGCTTTCAAATTTTTCTATTAAGAAGTGACTCGAAAACTTTTGAGATACAGGATGTTAAAGCGATTGAACGATAGTTACAGGGCTGGGAATGGTCACCTATCTTTGGGACTGGCAGAATGAGAGCAAACTTCCAGCAAGAAGGAAAGGTACAAGTTGATAGACAACAACGAAAGAGTTTGCCTGGGCAGGGTGTAAGCACAGAAGCACAGTTCTTGAGAACAACAGCATGGACTCCATCAGGACCATATGTCTTGTTAGTATTGAGGCCTGTGATGACAGAAAGTACATCAGCTGAAGAAATTTTAATGTCAACCATGAGGAAGTCAGAGGGGGGATGTGAAGGAGGAACAGCACCGAAATTGCCTAAGGTGAAATTGGAGGAGAAAGTCTGAGCGAAGAGATCTGCTTTATCAGTAGAAGAAATAGCTACAGAACCATCAGAGTAGAAAAGAGGAGGGAAGGATGATGAGGTAAAGTTGTTAGAAAGGTTTTTGGCAAGGTGCCAGAAGAAGCGGGAAGAATTCGAGTTGGAGAGTTAAGAGCATTTAGTACGGATGAAATTATTTTTAGCAGAGCGAAGAACAGACTTAGCACGATTCCAGGCAGAAACATAAGCAAAATGGGATTCAGGGGCGGGTTGGCTCTGGTACCTTGTATAGGCCCTCTCTTTGTTGCGGACAGCATTAGAACAAGTGTGATTAAACCAAGGCTTTCTTGCATTAGTCAAAGGATATGAGAAAGGAATGTATGCTTCCATGCCCGAGAGAATCACCTCTGTACTGCGCAAGGTACACTCAGATGGCTCCCGGCCATGGAAGCAATAATCATTCCAGGGAAAATCAAAGAAGTACTCCTGAGGGCCTCCCAATCCACAGCTCCAAGTTGCCACAGACATTTCTTTGGAGGGTCCACAGGCCATACTGGAGCAATAGGACAGGTTAAGGTGATAAGGTTGTGATCGGAGGAGCCCAATGGAGAGAAAAGATTAACAGAGTAAGCAGAAGGATTAGTTGTAAGGAAGAGGTCAAGTATGTTGGAGCTCTCTCCAAGGCGGTCAGGGATACAGTTAGGGTGCTGTGCATGCTGCTCTAGGTCATTAAGGATAGAAAAGATGTAGTCTTGTTCACCAGGTGGATCAGTGAAAAGAGCCAAAGGCGGTGGTGAACATTGAAATCTCCTAAAATGGAGATTTCAGAGAAAGGAGAAATGGATAGAATGTGTTCCATCATAGAAGTAAGATAGTTGAAGAATTTTTGATAATCAGTAGAATTAGGGGATAAGTAAACAGCGTAGATATATGTAGTCAGAGAATGACTGGATAGCCGAAGCCAAGAGTGTTGAGAATTCAGGAGACTCTAGTTCAGGAACACGAGAGCAAGATAAGTCATTGCGTATATATACACAACAGCCACCTTTGGCTTTGAAATGAGTATAGAGAAAGTAGGAGGATACAGAAAAGGGTTTGCTGTCAGTTGCCTCAGACAGCTGGGTCTCAGAAAGAGAAGGTGAGGTTTAGAGGAGGAGAGGTGGTGCTCAACAGAGCGAAAGTTAGAGGAGAGGCCAACACGGGAATAAACTCTTGAATCAGCGCTACCCCTCTTTCAGCATAGTAATTTTTTACCTGTAGCCCCTGGATGATGTGCTCAGCTTCCTGGTAATCCTCACGACTTTCCCATATGGATGGATCAAATTCTATGAATGAATGAGGAAGGCCAAGCAGTGTGAAGATCTTCATGTTGTTAGTGGTCACAAAACTTACATTTGTTTTCTGATTCAGTGCTGTCACCTGAAGCTCAACGATTGCTTTCTTTAGTTGGTCTTTGCTTCCTTCTTCGTTAAGAGCCAACACAGTATTTCTCATCTCTTTAGGGTCAACACTTGGATAAAAAATGGCCAATGCAACTAATTACTCTGACAAATACCACACATGACGACCAAATGCTTGAAGCAGACTTGTAAGATGTCCTTATCAGGATAAAATGACAATTCCTGGAGAAGCTTCAGATCATTTGCTGGAGCTAGAGCTGCTTTTGTTGTGAACCATGATTTCAGGTACTGCTTCATGGTGAACACAACAAACCGCATCATTTCTCAGCCTTGCTTCAGTGTGATGCTTGTCCGATGATGGAAAAGATAGACTTTGATGATGTATATAGCTTCAGCCATCCATCTGCCATGGTGGCAAGCACCAGGGTGCTGAAATCGTGTTCCACGAGGCGGTACACCACCTAAGACAATAATGGACAGTTCCGGCAGTTCTCGATAATCATATCTACGATGGCTCTCTTGCAACTGTTTCATACATAATGTTATGAGCTCAACACATTGCTCACTATCACTCAGCGGCATTTCCTTATTGTCATTGAAGGTCTAAAAGCGTGTTGTGTCAATAGTATTCCACTTGGCTTTGAAGTGCTTGAATATGTGAATGTCGCGACCAGAGGACGGTCCAAGGCAAACGGTGAAGGCCTTTTGAACAATGATCTAAAAAATGTGATGCCGACAAGCCAGGTGGAGAATATCCTTGCGCAGTTGTTGTTGAATAAGGGTGCACGCCCCTGCCCACAATCCGGTATTGCTGGCAGTGGTGTCGAATGCCATTCCTACCACACGTTCAGATATAATGCAGTCATTCAAGGTTTCAAGGATGACATTGGCTATGGCGTTTCCTGTCCCTGATTCTAAACTGGGTACATTCAAAAGCTTTGAAACTCAACCTGAGACGAGAATTGGAAGGCGTTCAGTGACATGTGCTCCTGTTACATATGAAACTGGTTTTCCATCCCAGTGCACTACAAGTGGCACAGTTGAATGGAATGATTTCTTCAGTTATTCTGCAGATTCCCTCCGACTCTTGATTTGATCTCAGCGTTTACTTTGCCTGTTGATAGTATAAATTGCTGGACCTTGTCCATAGGCAGAAATGGTCGCAGAAAGCAGATGGACTGCAGCACGGTCTGAAGTCTTGGTCCGATCTAAAGCAACAGCAACTGAAGAAGTGACAACTGTTGTTCATGCTTTTTGGCGTTTCAGAGGAGCTACAGTCAAAAAGGAAGGACCTGCTATACGTATCGGTATAATCGTGACCTGTTTCGTCTTCATGACTAGTAGGGCTTTCCTCCAGCTCCACTATTCCTCTCTTACTGCTCAGTAACATTCGTCACACTCTCTCCTCTCCTGTTCAGCCTGTTGTCTCTATCTCTGTCTTTGTTCTTTCTGGTGGAGTTTGGAATCAATACCCAGCATAGAGCCTCGCCTCCCTTTCTCCCTCTGAGCCACAAGAAACTCCATATCCTCATGATTTTTTATGAGATCGAAGGCATTCGTGTGTGCAATGTCAAAGAGATCTTTCGTCTGTTCTTGGAAGTTCTTGCTCTTCTTCTCCTCTCTTTCTGTATTCCTGCTCTTACTCTTCTCCAACTTTCTCGATTCTTTATAGAGAGATTCGATTTTGGGGATACGATTCCGTGACTCAGATGCAGGAATGTGTGCTCTCTCCCAGAATCCCCCTGATTCCTCAGACAGAAGACAAGATGAATCCCTCACTGTTCGTGTCTTTGTTCGCATCAGGTAGTAAAGTCGTCCTAACACTTCTCCACAAGAAGGTAACGTACTTCGAAGTAGTCTTTCACATGGTTGGCCAACAAGCCAAATCTTAGTTTTGTTCCTGGTTTTCATCACCTGCTTTGGCAATTTCACTTCAGTTATGGTAATTAAGTGCTTACTAATAACTCAAAAGGCAACACCCTGAAAAAGGAAAAAAAATAAGGTATAACTAGAATGTAGCCTCCAGTGAAGAAGGCCTAAAGCACTTTCTTCAAATAACAGAAAAGACTATCACAACAATAATTCTGCTTATAAGGTTCAAACTTTGGGTATGATGCGGCACCAGTAAATATAATCTAATTCGGCTAAAATTCTGTGTTTGAATATTCCAGAATTAATTTTCCACCCATAGCAATAAGGACCACCCTAATCTGTATGCACACACACACACACACACACACACACACACACACACATTATATATATATATATATATATATATATATATGATATTCCTCACTCTTTATATATATATATATATATATATATATATATATATATATATTTAGTGAGGAATATCATATATATATATATATATATATATATATATATATATATATATATATATATATATATATATATATATTTAGTGAGGAATATCATATATATATATATATATATATATATATATATATATATAAATAAAGAGTAAGGAATATCATATTCCTCTCTCTCTCTCTCTCTCTAAAGAGTAAGGAATATATATCCCTTCTCTGTACAAAATATCAATTGTACTGAACTTCACCAAGTTTAGTCTTCCCTGAAGTTGTGATTACACGAAAGCGCAGTCACTGGAGGCCTGAAGTGATGGTCGGGTGTGAACTGAAGACAGGTTGATTTATATGGGGCCAAGGAGGAGGTTCCCTATCTAGTCAACGAGGAACCAGCCTCCCGTCCCAATGGGTACGGCGAGACAGCCTCTTATGTCTTCCACCACCACCACGGTCCTAGGGATGAGTGCAAGAAGGGCCAATGTCAAAAATTGCTCATATGGAGATAAGGGCACCAGGGAGCTTGTAAAATAAAGGTCTTTCAGTGCTACAAAGGCCAATGTCGCCCGAGTCTTAGGGAGGATGCTATAACACAACTAGAAGATGGACCACGGAAACTTGCGCCTAAAAAGCTGAAGGACCTGATTGATCTTCCTCTGATTTCTGCTGGAAGTAGACATTTCTACAGGAGCTTACAGGTAGCAGATGGTGTAGATGGTGATTATTTAGATGATGACACCAGAGTGTAATTTCTCATTAGTCTTTATACACCGAAAAATGATTGTCTTAAAATTTTTGGAGATCTGGCTAATGTTTCAAATCAGGAATGATGTTTATGAAAAAAAATATATATATATATATATATATATATATATATATATATATATATATATATATATATATATATATATAATTATCAAATTTTTGTTTATAAACAATGGAAATATTACCTAAGATAAGGAAATTACACTTAGGTAAATTTAATATTCAGTTAAAAACATGTAACAATAATTTTATTTAAAAAATATGCAAATTATTATCGAATAAGAAAAAATTATGTCATAGGAAAATATTCTTTACATATATTTATTATTTTTATTCACAATGCAATGCAGCTTTTAGTTACTGGAAAGACACTATGTGATTGCTACTTGGCTTAAACAATAATGAAAATATTATTTTTATGTCTATTCTTCTTAGCTGAATTTTAGTGAAGCCTGCAAACTTTTAACTGCGTTTTCCTCAAAACCTCATTTTTTGACACTGGCCCTTCTTGCACTCAGCCCTAGCACACGCCTCCTGTGCCCCAGCGGTACAGGTGATTCAATTTTTCTTGTCCGAGATTGCGCCAGTCTTTATTCTAATAGAACCAGCGTGTGTTTTCCTCTTTTGTAGGATATGTAACATAGTACAGTACTTTTAGCCAGATATTGATCTAGTTCTGCATGACCTACCTAGTGTTGTATGTGGTCTGTACTATTTTGTTACTGATTTGCTGAAGCCATGTCTTCCGATCAAGTAGCCTCCCCCGCCCACTATCGTGACGAGATCGTGATGTCGCCCAATGAAAAACGCTTCTGCTCACGTGATGTTTTGTTTAAACACAGTTCCACTCAGTTGCATAATTCACATTGGACGGTGCTTTTTTCTCGCTGCATTTTCTGCCCATGGTGGCCGCCTGGGAACACCAGATGCTGTTGGCATCCCTACGTGTCAAGTGGGGTTGGTGGAGGATTAGTGCCCCTCCCTGTAAAACAATTAACTCTAAGCCGTTGGCCACCCCGTTTGGGATACATGGCGTCTGGCAATGAATGAATGAATGAAAATTTTCCTGCTTCTGCAACTGCATCCAATTCAATATAAATTTTCTGGGTCTTAATATCTCAGTGTACCTGTACCCTTGTCATTATTCTAATTCAGTTTTTCTTATTCCACGTCTTTCCTGTAAGCATTGCAGTTATCCTTGAGGTTGAGGGAAAATGAATACTGGCCAGCCATATGCTTGTGTTATGAATGTATGTGCGTGTATGTGTGTGTATGTGTGTGCGTGAGAGAGAGAGAGAGAGAGAGAGAGAGAGATTGCTGTATAAAATGGAAACAGCGACTCCTTCCCTTACAGCAACTAAGTAGACCTATCGCACCCTCTACTCTGTTCCAAATGCTTCAGCACAAATTTGTATGTTTCGATAATACATTGTTAGTACGTTGCATGTTGGTATATTTACTGCCATTACAAGATGCTTCCTATTCTTAGAAAAAAAAATAATGAAACAGAATACGAGGGGTAAACTGAGAAGTTCTTGGCCTAAGATACTAGATGAGCTAAATGGTTCTAACTAAATTTACATATAATTCATCTCTAATGATTATACAGGAAGTTTAAAATTCATAACTGTTGTATAATTTCTGTTCCAGTTAACTGAAATCCAAAGTCAGCAGTTTCTGAGAAAATGGACAATACTGCCCATCCTGAAGTCATCCGCTACCTCGGTATCAAGGGTTTATCACCCAGTGAGGTCCACGAGGACATGGTGGCGACGCTAAAAGAGGATGCCCCTTCCTACAGCATAGTTAAGAAGTGGGCTGTTGAATTTAAACTAGGCAGGGACAGTGTGGAAGATGACCCTCGTCCAGGAAGGCCTGTCACTGTCACCACACAGAAAACCATTGACAACATCCATGACATGGTCTAGGTGAATCAAAGAATAACAGAGGGTTATATTATCACAGAGCTGGGTATCTCCCAGGAACGCGTCCATGCAGTAATACACATTGAAATCCAAATGACCAAGATTTCAGCTCCTCGGACCTGATTAGAAGCTGATTTGGCACTATGTCAAAGGACAAAATTTCTATTTTTGATGCAGATCCCTAGAGATTTCTCCGGCGATTCGTGACCAAGGATGAGACTTGGATGCAGCATTTCCAACCAAAGATGAAAGAACAGTCGAAACAGTGGAAACATGCAGAGTCTCTGGCTCCCAAGAAGGCAAAGTCGGTGATGTTTGCAGGGAAGGTGATAGCCTCCATTTTGGGGGGTGCAGGAGTGCTGCTGGTGGATTACCTGGAAAAGGGTCACACTCTCACGGGGGTCTACTACGCTGATCCCTTGAGGCAGCTACGAGAGAAATTAAGAAATATCGGCATTGGAAGCTGACAAGAGGGGTACTCTTCCGCCAAAACAACTCTCCGGCTAACAAGTCCGAGGTGGCCATTGCTGCTGCCCATGAAAGTGGATTCCAACCTGTTGAACACTAGCCCTGTTCTACTGATTTGCCGCCCTCAGACTACTGCCTGCTCCCAGAGATGAAAAAAGAGCTCAGCTGTCGCCATTTTACACTGATAATGATGTCAATGATGCTATAGATCACCTCTTGGCGGCCCAAGATGCTAGCTTCTACAAAGAAGGGATCCGTTTGCTCTATGACCGCACGACTAAGTGTGTACATTTGCTAGGGGACTATGTTGAAAAATGGCTGTGTTTAAGTTGTCTAAAAGTATATCTTTGTACCTTGGGCCACGAACCAATCAATCACCCTCATTCATCCGTGTTTAGGCTAATATTTATATATATATATATATATATATATATATATATATATATATATATATATATACAACATAAATCTCTCTCTCTCTCTCTCTCTCTCTCTCTCTCTCTCTCTCTCTTTATACATTTAAGCTGTATAGATAGATAGATAGATTGATTGATAGATAGATAGATAGGATAGATAGACAGATAGATAGATAGACACACAAATAGATAGACTGATAAACATATAGATAGATATACATAGATAGCCTACATATTTACTCCGCGGGTATATAATGCCGGATTTCTATTTCATCCACGGGGTTATAGAATGAATGGTGATCTCACTGTGACGAAGGGATTTCTTTCCCTCTTAAGGAATGAAACAATTCAAACTCGATTTATTTAGTTAGGAAAATAATATGTACACCCTATAACACAGAGATAATGTAAATTGCATTTACTCTGAGATCATCATGATGTTCCAGAATAATCTTGTATATAATCAGTTGAAATAGTCATAAAAACAGGTAATATGCTCAACATCGCTTGTATACGATGTGTGATGTGTAAACACAAGAGGGAACTTTCCGTAAGTGAATGTCTTCAACACAGCCTACCTGATGTATTCGTGTGTGGCCTCGAATATGATCACATTAATCTCAAAGCTGTAAGGTAACAGGAAAATATTGACTCATACCCTCTCACTCAAGTCCAGCCCACCTATCAGCTAACCAAACACTTAGGAGGAGGGCTTGTTGGTATCTTATATTTCTCAGACAACTTTTGATCCCACCCCACCCACCCCCAGTAACCATACAGCCTTGGAGAGCCCGGTTTATATTGCCCCATCAAAGCACTGGAGCAGGATACTTTGTAAAACGAGGTGTGTGTGTGTGTGTGTGTGTGTGTGTGTGTGTGTGAGAGAGAGAGAGAGAGAGAGAGAGAGAGAGAGAGAGAGAGACACTGCATTAACTTATTTTAAGTCACCACTCAGGAGCTGTATTCTGAGAAAGCCATGAGGCAAAACGTCAATACACACTAAGTCCTACATCGGTGTTTCTTTCTACATTTGTCAACGGTCAGTGAAACAACAATACTACATTGGTCTCAGGTATTTTGGAATCGCTGTTTTATCACCGTCCTATAAAGTGGGACTCAGACCATTGGAAAGTTTCCATGAGGGTGCATTAGCAAAAATACCTTTGCACCATTTCTAGTTTCAGTTATAGTTGATTGTTGTTATTTAAGCCGTAACTCCTGCGGATATGGTTTTGTTGACTATGAATACCGTTGTAAATGGTTGTGAGCATTAGTGTCAGTTATTATCAGTTGCAACTAGAAATGAGGGATCGAGAATGACAGGCGAACTCACCAACCAAGCGAAAAATTGATTTTTATACGAGCATAGTGGTAGGTGGTGGCGACCATCATCCACTCACTTGATGTAGTGCCGCCTACTTCTTCTTCAGCCTTTATCATTCTTTTTCTGTGCCTGCCCTACCTCTCTTCCTATTTCTTCCATCTTTCCTGTCACCTCTTATTGCTTTTCTTTCCTTTACAAGTGGCTTTACATTGAGTGAAAAGCCAAATGGTTTCCTGTTAGCCAAGACACCATTTACAACGCTGAGTGGTAACCATATAGCCAAACCATACGTGCTCCCTACGTGCCAAAAAGTGGGTTGGTGGAGAGTTAGTGCCCCTCCCCGTAAAACAAATAACTCAAAGTCAAATGGCCACCCCTTACGGGATTATGGCGTCTGGCAATAGATAGATAGATTTTCCGCAGACGTTGCCCTACAATATGAGAATGGATGGATGCGAGTTCACCTCTGTCTTCCTAAGATAAACCCTAAGAAAAGTTATGATGTATTCAGCCAAGATCACAAGCAAGAGTTGGTGTCTGGCTTGGGCTGACAGGCAAACTCGCCCGCGGCACTCCTGGCCAATCATCGGCTGCATCTCTTCCAAGAACCAATCAGTTCACAGGAAGGATGGCGTGAACCATTGAGCATCATGCTACACTCGCTTCTGGGCAGCTTCCAGCTTCCCGCATGGCCATTGTTTTTCATCAGCATCACACTGTTGGCGTCTGCGCGTGACGTGCTCTATAAAATCACGTTTTTTCTGTTATCCGTGAGCAGAATGAGTAACAGTGATTGTGATCCACAGCCCAGTGCACCAGGGTACACCAGAATAGAAAAGTGCACAAAGATTAATGGATGCAAGGTCAGGCTAAGCGAGAAAGGAACACAGGCCAAGCGTATGTTTCTAGCAAAACTAGGCTGCATGTGCCTGATGGTAAGATAGTTCCTGCACTGTAACCATAGATAACAGTTTATTTACCACAACAGACATATTCCGCATTAAATGGGCTTTAAAATAAGACCCAATTCAGCAAAACTGATAAATGTACAGCGGAGATAATGATGATTTGCATATTGGCAAACTTTAACCCTCATTTTCTCAAAACTATGTATCGGTGAGTTTGCCCGTCATTCTCAACACCTCTAATGACTTAATTGTCACTGCTAGGATTGAACTGGTCATGTCTGTTTGTGCCTTAGTAACTGAGTAAGTGTGATTGATATAGACGGTTTAAAAGGTAGGGTTTATAGCCGTGGATGCGTGTGCTTACAGTTTTGGCTGTGGCTGGAAATGGCTGTCGAAAAAGTATCTTCATATATGTTGTTTTGGTTGTGGCTGGCTTCAAAAGTCAATGAGGCAGTTTGGGGCATTACTTGTGACTGATTTGCAGAGACTGTGGCAATATCTGTGACAGATATTGGTCGTCCCTGCGAATATGATAATCAATAAAAATGGCTATAAAGCTATGCACATGACTTTGGAAATACTGGTAGCAGTGGTAGGCTTTCGAACTGTGTGTGTGTGTGTGTGTGTGTGTGTGTGTGTGTGTGTGTGTGTGTGTGTGTGTGTGTGTGTGTGAAATGATTCCCTGCCTCTCTCAACCCGGTCACATACACGCTGAATCCTGTATCAAATAGACGGCCTCGTACAGGTCGACGCAACGTTCAGTATTTTCTGGGACTTAAATCTAGTTTGTGCATCATATTTTTATCCGGGCGACACGACGGGATAGTGTTTTTCTTTATTTTTCATGAGCGTGTGTGTGTGTGTGTGTGTGTGTGTGTGTGTGTGTGTGTGTGATTTTATTTTCTTGTTTTTACCATACCTTACCTTTCCTAAATGTATCTGTTTATAACTTAGTCATGCTTGTTTAGTCGTGTTTTGCTTTTTGTATCATAGTTCTGTACTCTTGCACTTAGGCTAGCTTTGGCACAAAACTTTGTCTAGTATCACATACATTAAAATGTTAAGTTTCCTTGTAGTGTATGACTTCATAGGTTACAAGGTTTCCGACTATGACCTCTTGATTCAGTGTTAAAGGAACATTGTTTGTGTCGATAATGCCTTCATCTGTCGATGAGAGTGTCTTTTCTATAAACTCTGCTCATAGCTGTTGTGCTACGCTGTACTGAATCTTCCGTGTTTTAGTATTAGATTTATTTTATCTTTGTCTCTGACTCATAGACCAGTTAACTAGTTATAGCCTACCCTATGACAAACGGCCCACAAAGGGTCAACAGGCCTGTTGATGTTTGCTCTTCTTTGTATGACCTCCCACTTTTGCTGTACATTTGCTGCGTTAAATTATTTTAAGTTTTCATATTTTAAAAAGGAAAAAAAAAAAAAAAAATCCCCAACAGAATTCATTGCGGCCTGTGCAAGGAATCTGATGGGCCCTGTTATATGTCCTTAAGGTGTTCTTCTTACAGCCACCTTTAACCCATGGATTGCGAGCCACAGCTCAGGCTAGGTAGCGTCGCGGTGCGAGCCACAGCTCAGGCTGTGCTGGCCGTGCATCACTGTTAACTACTCTACCTCTACACAAGCATACGCATGGCGCTACACAAAGAGGGAAAGTGATTTTTTTTCTTTTCATTTAGATGATGCCCTGGATGTTTATCTTAAGTTTATAGTAAACCAAAACTTTTTTTTTTTTTTCACTACTCCCCTACATAAACTTAAGCATAACCCTACGCAAAGATGGAGAGAGAGATTTTTTTTTTTTCACCAGATGATGAGCTGGATGTTTATCTACAGGTTTATAATAAAAAAAAAAACTTTTTTTCTTAACTTTTTGTGCAATCCACGGGTTAAAGGAGAAGATTGGGCAGGGAGAGGGGGTGAGGGCTTTTATGTGTTTGGTTAGGTTTCCAGGGAGGTGGAGGGTATGTGCTTGGTCGGGTGGGGAATTGCAACAGCGTAGCCTATGTTTTTGTATCTGCAGTGGCCCACCTCAAGGCACATAACCAGGGACCTTCAGATTTCTTGCCTGGTCTTCAGTTCTCCTTGAAACGTTGTAAGACTCTGAATCTGAACATTACATTTCTTACAATGACCTTGACCCCACTGAGGAGATTTGGATTTTTTTTCTATCAGCAATGGCCCAGGTCAGGACATATAACCTGGCCATTCAGATTCCTTGCAGTCTCGAGTTCTCCTGGAATCGTCGCGAAATTCTGAGATTGGAATAATCTATCTATCTATTGCCAGACGCCATAATCCCTTGTATGGGGTGGCCACAAACAAATCTCCTCCACGTCACCCTGTCCCCCGTCATTTCACTGCCCTGCTTCCAATTCACACACCCCGTCTCTCATATACCTATCCACTCCATCCCTCCATCTCATCCTTGGCCTTTCCCTCCCTCTCTCCCCCTCCACCTCACTCACATACGCTCTCCTTGTCAGTCTCTCACTCTCTATCCTCTCCACATGGCCAAACCACCTCAGTGTTTCTCCTAATGCATCCTATCACATCCACATCCACACCACAATGCTCCTTTACATCCTCATTTGTCAGCCTGTCTCTCCATGTGACTTCACAGGCTCCTCTCAAATAACTCATTTCCACTGCTCTCACTCTTGACTTGTGTCCCTCCAATAACGTCCAAGCTTCACTTCCATACGTCAGACTTGGTATCACAATACTGTCATGTAATAACTTTTTAACTTCCATGCTCACTTCTCTGTTTCTTATCACTGCCTTCAAGGAACCAGCAACCTTTCTTCCTTGTTGTACCCTATCAAGCACTTCACCCTCCAAATTTCCATCCTTGCTCATCACACTACCCAAATACTTAAACGTACTCACATTTTCCATGTCCTCATCATCCAACCTCATTGTACATTCACTGACTTCATCTCTCTCAGAAACCATAACTTTACTCTTGCCTACATTCACCTTTAAATTCTGTTTCTTAAACATTCTCCCAAACTCATCCACCAAGTTTTGCAGCTCCCCTTCATTTTCATTTAACAACACAGTATAATCTGCAAACAATAGTACAGGGAGTTTCCAAACACTGCCCTCTCTCATTAGGGCCACTCCAACATCCACTGCCCTACCTTGTATCTCTTTTATAACCCCATCCATATACAGATTGAACAACCATGGAGACATGACACATCCCTGTTTCAATCCAACTTCAAATAGAAAAACTCACTCAGTTCACTAATCCACACGCACTGCAGCCTTAGCACCCTCATACATTCTCTTCACAGCATTCAGCAACTTCCCATCTACTCCATATATCCTTAATACTTTCCATAATCCTTGTCTATCCACCCTGTCATATGCTTTCTCCAAATCCATGAAGGCCGCATACAACTTCTTTCCCTTCTCTAGAAACTCTTCCACTAAAGGTCTAAGAATGAATATCTGATCTACACAGCCTCTTCCCTTCCTAAATCCTCCCTGTTCTTCTCCAACTAATTCCTCTGTTATATCCCTAACTCTATCAGTAAGTATCCTACCGTATACTTTTCCCATTACACTAGGAAGACAAATGCCGCTATGATTACCACACACTTCTCTTTCCCCTTTCCCTTTGTACAAGGGAATAATTATACCTGACTTTCAATTATCTGGGACTTTACTTTCCTCCCAGGCCAATCTGCACATTTTCCACATCCATTCTACTACTATATCTACCCCATGCTTCAGCATTTCACCACACACTCCATCAATTCCTGTGGCTTTCCCCATTTTGACTTTCTTCATTGCTTCCACAACTTCCGTCCTACTGATTCCGTCCAGTCTTCTCACCTCCCTGCTTCTCCCAGCCATTCCCGAGCCACTTATACTCGCATTACTTTCATTATCTATGTTCAACAATTCCTTAAAGTATTCTCTCCATCTACTCACTTTTTTTCCCTTCTCAGCTAGTAATCTACCATTTTTATCATTCACTCCCCTACTAACTTCATTGCCACCCTGTCTGACTCTCTTTACCTCTTTCCAGAACATTTTCTTACATTCCCTCCACTTTACACTTAACCCGTCACGTCCCGAGGTTTTCCACACCTCCGACATTCCCCAGTCCCGAGGTACTTTCGATTTTTTTTTTTGCTAAAACATTCGCTTTTGGTGAGAAACATCGAAAATTCATAGAGAAATCGCTCACCTGAGGTTTAAAATACCCAATCCAGGTAGGAGTTCCTCCTTACCTGCCTGGGTTTTCTAACATGCTGGCACCAAAGAAAACGAGTTCTATGGGAGGGTAACTATTTTATCCACGCATAAACGGTATTTATTTATTCACTTGGTATGAATGTATATGTAGTATGAGAGTATATTGGTTTTCAAGCAGTAATAAAGGCATTATAAGCATTGTTTCACTCACTAACTAATCACCATACCTGACCTTTTTTTGCCACATTACCTGATCATTATTTCTGGCTGTTTCTTCTTCTAATGCTATGTAAACATTGTCCTCCACATTGTCATCAATTGGGGAATCACTCTGGCCCTGAATATCTTTAATAGCCAGGTCACTGGTAACAGGTCCTTTGCCAAGACAATGGCGTGAGAGGGGGAGGGGGGAGGTTATGCGGTGTAAGGCATTGTCTCTGCTTGGCATCTTGTAGAGGAATAGAGGAAGGTGTCCCGTGTATACATACAAAAAATCACGCGCGAAAATTGAAAATTGTGCAAATTAGGGACCTTGCAATTGCACGACGTACTGGTACGACACCGGGACTGGCAAATGCAAATCGTTGCAATGTACCCATACGTCGACGGGACGGGGCGGGTAGTCCTTCCAAATTCCTCATCCACTGTCTTCTTACTCTTTCTTACTAATCTTTTCACCTCTCTCTTCCTTTCTACATATAACTCTCTCTTTCACCTCTCAATTTCTTCCATGCCCCTATTTCTCATCCAATCATTATATGCTTTCTTCTTTTGTGCCGCAGCCTGTCTCACCTCTTCATTCGACCACACTGTCCCTTGCACCCCCTTTCGTCTTCTCTTCACCCCAGACACCACCTCACATGCTGCACATATTCCCTCTGAGAATATTTTGCACACACCTTCCACGTCCCCAATCTGCTCTAATTCATATTTACTCTATCGTTCCTCCTCTTCTCTCTTATATTCTGCCTTTTTCTCATCCTCTTGTAACCTTTCCACTCTCTTTCCATGTACTCCTTCCTCCCGTCCATCCCTTCTTCTATTTCTCCATTTTACTTGGACCTTGATTATAATAATACTAGCAAAAACAATAGTCAGCACCTATGTTGGAGGTGGAAACTAATAATAATCAAGCGGACAGTCACTAGTCTCCACCTACTATTTCCTACAATATTACTGACGACATTGGGAAGATTTGGATGTTTTTCTATCAGCAATGGTCCAAGCCATGAGACATAACCTGGTCTCTTCAGATTCCTTGCACAGTCTCCGATTCTCCTGGAATCGTTGCCAGAATCTGAGGTGGGAATAATAATGACTAGAATTCTGTAACTGTCCAGCGGACAGTCCCTAGTCTCCATCTACTGTTCTGGATGGAGGCCCTTGAATACCGGTCACTAAGATATGAACAGGACCCCTTAGTACGGTAGTGTTCATGGGTAATGGTAGGGTACATTTGTAGTAATTTAGTGGAAATTGGACCAAGTTCGCTCTTCAGATTCCTTGTGTAGATTGGATTGAAATCTCCGGTAAATACGACCAACTTATCTTGTTCACACATAATGCTAATACTCTTTCTGCCATGCCCTTCCACTGCGTGAAAAGGATTTTGATTTTTTTTCTATCAGCAATGGCTCAAGCCAGGACACATAACCCGGGACCTTCAGATTCCTTACTTAATCTCCGGTTTTCCTGGAATCGTGACGAGACTCTGAGGCCAAAATAATAATAATACCAGCAAAAACAATAGTCTCCACCTGTGTACTAGGTGGACACTAATAATACCAGCAAAACAATAGTCTCGACGTGTGTAGTTAGTTTTAGGTGGAGACTAATAACACCGGAAAAACAATAGTCTCCATCTGTGTAGTAGGTGGAGACTAATAAAATTAAATTAATTCTTAGGAATCCGTCCACCAAGTTATGTCTAATATCCAGTGGACAATTATTAGTTCGCACTTATTGTTTCTTACAATGACCTTGACTACACTGGGTAAATTTGGAATTTCTTTTCTATCAGCAATGGCCCATGCCAGGACAAAAAACCTGG
This sequence comes from Coenobita brevimanus, assembly GCF_032717465.1. NCBI lineage: Eukaryota > Metazoa > Arthropoda > Malacostraca > Decapoda > Coenobitidae > Coenobita > Coenobita brevimanus. The sequence goes on from NC_136961.1 coordinate 5,003,748, forward strand.
GCCCTTCAGATTCCTTGCGCAGTCTCTGGTTCTCATGGAACCGTCGTGAGACTGTGGGGCTGGAATAATAATAATAATACCAATAAAAAGAGTATTCTCCTCCTTTGTAGTAGGCAGAGCCTAGTAACAGAAATACTAATAGTAATAATAATAATAATAATAATTATTATTATTATTATTATTATAATTATCATTATTATTATTATTATTATTATTATTACCATTATTATTATTATTATATTATAATTATTATTACCAATATTATTATTATTATTATTATTATTATTATTATTATTATTATTATAACTTGACTAACTGTCAGAGACAGTTACTGATCTCCATCAGTGAGAATGTTTCTGACTGGCACAACCCACGTTTCTTGTAATAACTGAAAAAACCGTTGGTTCAGCTGCCACCAAGAAGCATACAGCTCTGGTCCAGGACGATACAAACCTTCTAGGGTCAAGGAGTGCCTCATTTATGTTTTGATTTTTCCTGTATGGAAGAGAAGTTGAAGACTGGGGTGTCCAAAATATCAAAATGTCATGCATGACAAATCTTCAAAATTCTTCCATACAAATGACTGGAAAATAATTTTCTTGCGGCATTTCCTTTCATGTACAAGTGTCTGTAATAATTCTGGAGTAATCTGAGACTGAAGATTCATCTTTTCTTTTTTATTGGACATTTTAGGACCTGTGACCTTGAAAAGTAGGTCAAGGTAACTGAAACTTGCTTTTTGCAATAACCCAAAATCCATTGGTCAAAATACCACCAGAAAGTATACAGACCTGGTCCAGGACCAGATAAAACTTCCAGGGCCAAGAAGTGCCTCATTATGCTTTGAGTTTTCTTGTATGGAAGAGGAACTGGAAATTGTTGAAAAGTGGGGTGTCCGAAATATCGTAATGCCAAGACTGAATGACTATTTTTTCCCCATACGAATGTTTGGGGACAAATTTTATCACAGGATTCCATTCCATGTTCACGTATCTGTAATAGTTTTGGAGGAAACTGAGATTTAAAGTTCATGATATTTAGGCAATTTTGGACCTGTGACTTTGAAAAGTAGGTCAAGGCCACTGAAACTAGGTCAAAGTAATAAGGGTCGTGGTGCTGTACAGTCAAAGACAACAGTCGTATCGTGAAATGTGGTGAAAATATCTGCAGAAAGACTATAGTTTTCGTGCGGTCTGCCTTGTGTCAATCGGACGGGTGGTAGCAGTGACGTGAATTGCCCTTTGCTCCAGGTGGCCGGCCTGTGGATGACAGAATATTTTTTGTAACTAAACGAATAAATCTGCACTTTAAGGCTATCTGGCTGCTGCTTTGTTTTCGTATACTGTATGTGAAGCGTTTCTCATCTTTTCATTTTGATTACCACGTCTGCAATGTTACAGTTTGGGGGAAGCGGTGGCTCAATCGGTAGAGAGGTAGCCTGCAGTCAAACCGGACATAGGTTCAAATCCCCTCTGGGGCAGGGAACAGTTTAAGGATTTGAATTTCGTGAAAAGCAGACCTTATTGATCTATCTAATTACCGTCTACATGTCGAAAAAATACCTCCGCTAATACCAATACACCAGTCCCGTATGAGACACCCCTAGCATGTATTCAATATGGACGGTGGGTGTTAGCGCCGAAGTGGTGACATGTAGAGATGTATGATATGTAGGAGGACTACAGGGCCTTGGAAACAGGCTGTGAAGCCTATGCCCAGAGTCGAGCACATAAAAAAAAAAAAATCAGTTAGCTAATAAATGTTTGAAAGCCAGTTTTCCAATTTTGTTAACTGTAACTTAGTTTTTAAGTTGACAGTTTTAACCTGGGAATGATATTATTTAACAGTGTTGTAAAACAAAACTGGCTGTAGTATTGAGGCATGAGGACAATTATTTTACTTTTTTTTTTTTTTTTTTTTTTTTTAAGACTGGCTGGCAAACTGAATCCCACAGACGAGTTCGAACGCTTAAACCAGACAACCGAAGACTACGCACAACTGGTCGTATGGTTCATTGTAGGAGCAGTTCATTTCTTACTGCGTGAGCACTGCTTGCAGGTGGTGCTTCCATAGTAGTGATTTTTTCGTGGTCCTCTAGTGGTGTGGTAACACGAGGATGACCTAAATGATGACGGTACTCCGTTGTGCCTTCCTCATGCATCCACCTAATCCACCTTTCTATGGTTATGTTCATACCAAACTTATGTTTTGGCTGTCTGTTTAGGATTCGCTTCCCGTAAATAGAGGGAGATCATGCCACCTCTCTTCTCCCTAATAGTTGGATGCATGTTGTTTTCCCTCTCCACATCAAAGTATACTGGATCTGCTTCACGTTTTGTGTTAAGGTGTAAGATGCCATATCCAGGTGATCATCGCCTAACCGCTAGCATTTCGTCTCTCATACGGAATTCGGACTCAGTAACTGTCGGGAGTTGATGTCAAGGCTTCGGAATTTCCTGGGTTCATTTATACCGTCATCCCAGCAGCAGCAGATATGAAGCTTGAGGACGTGAGGCTAGCCATACACGAATAGGCAACTGTGGTAGAGCTGTCATAATGTTTCAAGTGTTGCACTTAATCTTTAGACAAAACCGCAACACGACTTTTGTCTTTGCACAAACGTCCGAAGAAGTGATAATCCGATTCCCAGTCCCTTTCATTCAAAAAGTGGTATCTGCCATTGGGTTGCCATACCCATACGTCCGGATTTTCCCAGACATGTCCTGCATTTGTCAAAATCTCCGTCCGGGAGAAATTTTGAAAATATGAATTAGGTGTCAAAATCATCGTTCGGGAGGAATTTAAAAAATTCTCCAAAGTCCGGAATTTTAGCTTTCATCACTTTTTTCGTAAAATATATATATATATATATATATATATATATATATATATATATATATATATATATATATATATATATATATATATATATATATATATATATATATATATATATATATATACTATTAAACTCCGTAGTCTGTAATGATGAGAGAGAGAGAGAGAGAGAGAGAGAGAGAGAGCAACCTTGGTACAGTTCTCCCTTCAGTTTTCGTAAGCTAGTAAGTGTTGCCCACTTGGCTGGTTTAGCTAAAATGTCCTGCCTTTTCTTCTTCAGCCACACTGTTTTTCATAATTAGTGCTGTTGTAGCCATAAAGTAAATGGTAATTAAATGCAGTTATTTCCTTTGTAGTATTTGTTACTCTGAGCTTGCATCTAAGGCGTTTTAGCATTTTTCAGTCATAATCTGTCCACTTTCGCTTTATTATTACGTGTTTTGACAACTAATATGGTTGCTCAGTCGGCCAGCATTGAACCAGCTGTGACGGTGTGTACAGTCAGCTTGTCTGTGGGCTTTCGGAGGCGGTAGCTCAATCGGTCGAGAGTTGGCCTACAGTCCTAACGGACCCGGGTTCATATCCCGCTGGGGGGCAGGGAACAGTTTAAGGATTTGAATTTCATAAATATCAGACTTTACTGATCTACCAGAAGAACCGTCGACATGTCGTAAAATACCCCCGCTAATACTAATACACCACTCCTGTATGAGACAGCCCTGGCATGTATTCAGTATGGACGGTGGGTTTTAGTGCCGAAGTGGTGACATGTAGAGGTGCACGGTACGTAGGAGGACTATTGAGCCTTGAAAACAGGCTGTGAAGCTTATGCCCAGAGTCGGTCACAAAAAAAAAAAAAAAAAAAAAAAAATCTACTTGCGATTTGAAATTTGTTGCAGTTTTCCAAATCATAAAAGCCCCTGACAAAGTGACCAGAAGGAAATGTAAATCACAACAGAGATGCAGAACAAACTCCCGTGCTGTAAGAGAGGCAGGGATGAATGGAAAACCGAGTATTTGGTGTGTAAATTAGGAACTTACGTCTCTGTGGCATATAAAGGTATTAGTGATTTACAGACACACGTGAACCTCGAGAAACACAAGAAAGCAGTGCAAAGAGAGAGACCTCATCAACGAAACTGACATTATTTTGTGAAACCATGAAGTAAAACAAGATGCTGTCACTGCTGCAAAACGTATTCACGCATTTCACACTGGTAAACATCACAGTTTCTCATCCATGGATTGTTCATCTGTTTTGTGTAAAAAGACTTTCTTTGATTCTGAGGTGGCAAAGAAGCTTTATAGTGATCGAAGAAAGACAAAAGTAATAGTTAAACCTGTGCTTACACCGCATTTTGTTGATGTTGCCTTGAAAAGTCTTGAAGGAAATGAAATAACATACTGTGGAATTGCTACAGATGGAAGTAATCGCAATGCAATAAAGCTGTTTCCTGTAATTATTCAGTATTTTGACTGAAAGAATGGTGGTTTGCATCGAAACTGATTGAGTTTAAGAACACATCCAATGAGATTGCAGACACAATTGCTAATTATATAAAAGAAACCCTAGCGAAAAATGGTCTCTCTAGGGTTTCCAAACGTCCGGATTTTCCCAGACATGTCCTGCATTTGTCAAAATCTCCGTCCGGGAGAAATTTTGAAAATTCTTCAAACGCCTGGAATTTCAACTTCCATCACTTTTTTCTGAAAAAAAAAAAAAAAAATATATATATACCATTAAACACTGTAATGACGAGAGAGAGAGAGAGAGAGAGAGAGACCTTCGTTGTTTTCATTCATTCATTCATTGCCAGACGCCATGTATCCCAAACGGGGTGGCCAACGGCTTAGAGTTAATTGTTTTACAGGGAGGGGCACTAACCCTTCACCAACCCCACTTGACACGTAGGGATGCCAACAGCATCTGGTATTCCCAGGCGGTCACCCATCCAAGTACTAACCAGACCCAACGTTGCTTAACTTCGCTGATCGGACAGGAAGCGGTGTACTCAACGTGGTATGGCCGTTTTCGTTGTTTTCGTCAGCTATTAAGTATTCCCATTTGGTTGGTTTAGTGCTAGCAGTTTGATCAAATGTCTTGCCTTTTCCTGTTGTTCAACCACGATTTTTTTTTTTCCCCATGGCGCTGTTATAGCCCTAAAATAAACGGTAACTGCACACAGTTATTGACATAGTTTTCATTGTTACACCATGGCATTTGTTTTTCTTATGATCTTATCCTACATCTAGTTTTAGCTTTTTTCAGTTATAATCTAGCATATTCTGTACTTTGCCTGTTTTCGATTATACTGTAAACAGTTTAGATTGATACAGTACTGCAGAACAGGGTAGTACTCCCGAGGGGAATGGGAATGCTGGTGATAGGGAGAGCTGGAGCTCCTGTTTCACTAGCTATCTAACCATCCCCCTTTGCTGACCTTTTCAGTGTGACAGTAACATGGAGAGTAGACCAGCATACTCTCCCAAGCATTTCCTCTAACTATCTATGCACTACACCACATGCACTTTACATTTCACACAACATATCCCACTACGTTACAGGGGTTGGTGCCAGCAAGGGCATGCGGCCAGAAAACTTTGCCCCCGCTACCTAGTGGCGAACTTCTGGGGGGAGGCGTGGCGGGGGTTCCGCCGGCATAGATCGTGGGTCCAGGGCGAGATGGGGCTCGGGCCTGTGCTAGAGGGTATAGGGCATTGCGTTTCCCAGGCTGCCGCTTCCGCCCAATAGAGAGGGGCCCGAACCTGGGAGTTGCGCCCCAGGAGGCTGCCTTATCAGTGGGTGTATAATGGAGGGATAGTTGCAGTGCCAAGACGCGCTTGGAGGGTGTCCCTGCAGCTGTCCTGGCAGGGTGCCCCGAGGCCACTACCACAGCCACTGGTAAGTTGGTGGGCTAGGGGTCCCTGATCCATTGCCTGGACCTGGGACTGTGCAGTGAGTGGGACCTGTGCTGTGTCTGTCCCCCTTTATTAATACTGAAGATGATAAAGCAAAATAAGTTTCAAAGCAAGCCTGAGGACAGTAAATCACCCATGGGGATGAGAGTGGGTTCATGGAATGTGGGAAGTTTGAGGGGAAGAGCAGGGGAAGTCGTTGAGGCATTCAGTAGGAGGTGGGTGGATGTGGCGTGTTTGCAGGAAGTCCGGTACAGGGGTGGATCAGCCAGAAAGGTTGTTGGGAAGGACTGTTGCTATAAGTTGTTTTGGGAGGGGGGGACAGACGGATATGGAGGAGTTGGTGTGATGGTTGTGGAGAAATGGGTGGAATATGTTATGAATAGAGTGAGTTTTACGTCAGGTACCCCTTTTTTGGATAAGGGCTAAGGCGTTGCCCCTGGGTAGAGGACTTTGGTTTGGAGCGTGTAGCATTTTATGACCGGATGCCCTTCCTGATGTCTACCAATGACCCTTGGGTGGATTCGATCCTCCGACCCTTCGGTCAGAGCAGAGCGCTCTAACCCACTGAATGTATTGAGAGTAAGCGATAGGATATTGGTAGTGAAAATTCTGTTGGGAAGAAAGATAACTGCGATTATATCGGCATATGCTCCACAGGCAGGATTGGATGAATCAGAGAAAGATAGATTTTGGGATGATTTAATATGTGCAGTAGGTGGTATGCGGGATGAGACAGTGATTTTGGGAGGGGACTTAAATGGTCATGTAGGTGAAGCAGCACAAGGTTATGAAGGAGTGCATGGGGGATGTGCGTATGGTCTAAGGAATGCAGAAGGGGAAAGGATACTTGAGTTTGGGGAGGCAACGGACATGATTGTGTGCAACACATATTTTAGGAAAAGAGACAGTAGGTTAATTACGTATGAGTCTGGGGGAAATAGCAGTCAGACAGATTATTTTCTGGTTAGGAGAGCCGATAGGAGGTTAGTGAGGGATGTTAAAGTTATAGGAAGTGAGGAGTGTGTGCAGCAGCACAAACTATTGATATGTGATATGGTGCTTAAAGAACAAGTGATGAAAAAGAGGGCTTATGTACCTAGGAGGAAAATATGGAAGCTGAAAAACCAAGTAGTAAGGGATGCCTTCTATAGCGAGTTGAGGAGAGTGGTGGCTGAACAGGGAGCTGTAGACAGAGGCGTTAATGAACAGTACAGACCCCTCAAGAACAATTTCTTGAGGGTTACTGATGTAACATGCGGCTGGACAAGAGGACCACCAAGACATAAAGTAACTTGGTGGTGGGATGAGGGTGTAGAAGCTGCAATTAAGGAGAAAAGAAGGCTTTTCCGGGAATGGAAGAAGGGTGGTAGCAAAGAGGAATATTTGGCTGCTAAACGTAGGGCTAGAAGAGAGGTATACAGGGCAAAGTCTGAGTCACAGAGACAATTACTCGATAACCTAAATCATGGGGAAGGGAAAAAATATATTTAGGGTGGCAGGTCAGGTGAAGAGGGATAATCGGGATATCATAGGTGAGCAGTGTGTGACGAATGATGAAGGAAGGGTAGTGGTGAACAGTGAGGATATTAAAGATGCATGGAGAGAGCATTATAACCGGTTGTTGAATGAGGAGTTTGACTGGGACAGGGAAGGTTTGGAGCCAGCAGATCCAGTGTCTGGCCCTTGGCCTTTGATTGATACTGCTACTGTGAGTAAGGCAATAGGCAGGATGAGGGTTGGGAAGGCAGCAGGTGTGTCTGGGTTGACTGCCGAAATGTTGAAGGCCTCAGGCGATATGTTAGGACTCCATATTATAATTACAAATCATAATAGATAGATAGATAGAGAGACAGATAGAAGCAGGGAGTCAGATGATGAGAAGGTATTGTGTCTGCGAGAATCGAGCAATGCTAAACATGCTTACACACTCTTAACTCAAGGAATGCTTTATAGGCACACGACAGCACCTAGTGACCATACACACACATACACACATACTCACACACAGGCTTCTAGAACTTTCCACTCACAAGGAACACACGTGATACGTCTCCTGTTTCACCAGAATTTAGGAAAGAGAGGGCAGAAAGAAGCTAGCCATACAACAGACAGGTCGCAGGGAGAAGGGCTTAGCAACTTGAGAGAGAGACAGAGAGATAGCTAGCGGGACTCTACTTTATACTCCACTCTGTGTGAGAGACTTGTTAATATTTCCAAGACAAATAAAAATAGTCCCATACTATTCTTTACCTCTCCTGTCACTACATGACAAATGGGAAAGAAGATTATCTACTTACAAGCTACTCAAATATAACAATCACTCGCCCACAAGTCTAATATATATAAAACTCCACTACAAGTAACTACAAAGTCTTTTATGACATTTGGTAGCAGCGTACGTATACGAACCTCATCTACGAATCAACAGTGAATTCCTACAAAATATCAAGATTGAAAACAAAAAAATACCTCTCACAACCAACAACTTACAACCAGCTCCTGACAGTATTCTCTCCAACCAGCCCACTCCGTCTCCACGATCATCACGCTGATGTAGAAGTGATCACACGACGCCTTGCCAGTAGTTTAACAATATATTGATATAAACAATCTTGCAACTTCTACGACGAACCAGCGAACTACAACCATCTACAATCAACTACAATTAACAACTCTACGAGTCGTCTGTATAATCTTCTACACGCACCTACAAGTAGCGGCAGTTTTCATCCTACAACAAGTAAATCACAAGAGAAAAGGACCGAGAAAACATCGACAAAGAAAAACGGAACAAACAAACGAAGAGTGAGACACGACTCATAACCACCAGACCTCACCCTCCTCTCTCTGCTACACCACAGCTACCAGTGTGGGAAGTCGACGTCATCATGCGTGCTTGCTGAACAGACGCCACGTCAGTCAACACACCACCTGCACCACCACTCACACCATTCCCACCACGATAAAAATTAGTGAGTTACATAGTTACTTCATTTATACAATACACAGTGATAGACAATAAGCTTCTGCACAAACATATAAAACGTGCTGTATAGTTACAGCTTAAATACACATACTTACTTCAGTTGTCTGCATAACTCAAACACTAAATAATCACCAACAATAAATATTCTACACTGTATATATTCATTCATTTATTATAACAGTTATTTACTACCAACGAGTGTTACCATTTATACCTACATAAAATACGTGTTTCATACATACAGCTATACGTTATTACATCTACAAAGTAATAAAGAAAATATACCATCACAGTTACTCAGTGAGCGATTAAAAGAACTGTATTAAACATTTATTAATTAAAGCTACCTAGTGGAAACATATAAATTAAGTTACAAGGTAAACTAGAGAAAAAAAAAATGGCCAACACAAATGACGTTAGCAAGAGTGAACATCTTCAACACAATCGTGAAGACAATGATTTCCACACAGTGCTGACACACATATTACCCACGATAGGTACAAGTGAACATCAAATCAATGTATATAGTTGATACTGTATATATGTATATATATTTTTTATATAAAATAACAAAATATGGGACTATACTACATCATTTTCAGTAATACCTGTGCAATATAAACTAAACTTTAAAAAAGTATCCCAAGGAAATTAGCCAGTAATTATGAAACCATGAACAACATGGAAAAAGCGTACACAAGCGAAGAAAAACAAACTATAGAAAATCAATACATACAAAAAAAAAAAAAAAAAGAAAGAAAGAAAGAAAGAAAGAAAAAGTAAGAAAGAAAAAAGAGAAATAGAGTAAGATCACATAACAAACAAATGAAAATAAGTGTAAGTGTTACTACATATGCCAGAATACCACATAAACTACAAACAAAAAAGCAAACGGTTGTCTCCACAAGCAAGTGGCATGACACATCATCACTATCATCGACCGCAGCATGACCGGATTCATATGTCAGGACTGCAATTATTACAATTATGTAACTACAAACGATTGCATTATGTTACACTTGCTACAATTATGTAACTACAAACGATATGTAACAATTATGTAACTCCATATTATAATTATGTAACGACAAACGATTGCATTATGTTACACTTATTACAATTATGTAACTACAAACGATATGTAACAATTATGTAACGACAAACGATTGCATTATGTTACACTTGCTACAATTATGTAACTACAAACAATATGTACCATTTAGGTAACAGTTGCATTAACAAGATGTAACTTTTATGTAACTTTAACTACAATTATGTAACTACAAACGATATGTAACAATTATGTAACGACAAACGATTGCATTATGTTACACTTTGCCAATTAACAGTTGCATTAACAAGATGTAACTTTTATGTAACTTTAACTACAATTATTAGGCCAAGACACTTATGTTACAGTTGCATTAACAAAATGTAACTACAATTATAAGGCCAACACAATAATGTATACCCTAGCAGTATTACCATTGCACAATTATATGCGTACGTCTGTTGTACATCCACGTCTTACAAAGTGTTATACAACAACCATTGCATTTATTCAAATATGTATACAACTTGTTTAAAATGTAATATTACTAAATAATCACTATTTACTATAAATATTATATGTATACGATATTCATACGATTATTATACTTTTACAATATTATGTATTTCACTTAATTAGCTTATAAGTTCATTATAATGTGTATATAATATGTATTAATATGTTATGACTATTAACTGTCGATAATACGCCATTTTCGCGTGACCGAGCAATATGTTAGGACTCCATATTATAATTACAAATCATAATAGATAGATAGATAGAGAGACAGATAGAAGCAGGGAGTCAGATGATGAGAAGGTATTGTGTCTGTGAGAATCGAGCAATGCTAAACATGCTTACACACTCTTAACTCAAGGAATGCTTTATAGGCACACGACAGCGCCTAGTGACCATACACACACATACACACATACTCACACACAGGCTTCTAGAACTTTCCACTCACAAGGAACACACGTGATACGTCTCCTATTTCACAGAATTTAGGAAAGAGAGGGCAGAAAGAAGCTAGCCATACAACAGACAGGTCGCAGGGAGAAGGGCTTAGCAACTTGAAAGAGAGACAGAGAGAGCGAGACAGAGATAGCTAGCGGGACTCTACTTTATACTCCGCTCTGTGTGAGAGACTTGTTAATATTTCCAAGACAAATAAAAATAGTCCCATACTATTCTTAACCTCTCCTGTCACTACATGACAAATGGGAAAGAAGATTATCTACTTACAAGCTACTCAAATATAACAACCGCTCGCCCACAAGTCTAATATATATAAAACTCCACTACAAGTAACTACAAGGTCTTTTATGACAGATATAGGGGTGAGTTTAGTCACTGACCTGATAAATAGGATTATTTATGAGTGTGTTGTCCCAGATAATTGGCTGAAGAGTGTAATTTTAAATGTGTATAAAGGGAAGGGTGATGCCCTGGAAAGAGGAAATTATAGAGGTATAAAGCTTTTAGATCAGATAATGAAGGTAATGGAGAGAGTTTTAGAAGGTATGATTAGAGAAAGAGTGATATTGATGAGATGCAGTTTGGGTTTATGCCAGGTAGGGGGACCACTGATGCCATATTCATTGTTCGACAGCTTCAGGAAAAATATATTGGTAGGAGAAGGGATCTTTATTTTGTTTTTGTTGATTTGGAAAAGGCCTTTGACAGAGTCCCTAGAGAGGTGGTGAAGTGGGCAATGAGAAAGCTTGGCTTGGAGGAGTGGCTGGTTAGGGTGGTTATGGCCATGTATGTGGGTGCTCACACCCAGGTGAGAGTGAATGGAGATTTGAGTGATGAGTTTTCCGTGAATGTTGGTGTGAATCAGGGGTCAGTCCTGAGTCCCATGTTGTTTATCATGGTACTTGAAGCCCTTTCACGTGACTTTAGAAACGGACTCCCGTGGGAGTTGTTGTATGCTGATGATTTGGTGTTGATTGCAGAGAATGAAAGGGAGGCGGAGGAAAGGTTTAGGAAGTGGAGAGATGGTATGGGGCAAAAGGGTTTAAGGGTAAATGCAGATAAAACAAAAGTGATGATATCTAGGGTTGGTGGCGGTACTGTCAAAGACGAGGGAGAGTGGCCATGTGCTGTTTGCCACAAGGGCGTGGGAAGTAATTCCATCTTGTGCGGTGTGTGTGATAAATGGGTGCATAAGAGATGTAGTGGTATCAGAGGTAGACTGCAAGATAATGCTGATTTTATGTGTACAGCGTGCCGGGGTGAGCAGGTGGAGATTGTCAGGCGTGAAAGGATTGAACTTGCTGGTGAATCTCTTGAGTGTGTGGAAGAGTTTTGTTATTTGGGAGACATGTGTGCTGGAGGTGGGGCTGGAGCTAGCTCTGTGGCTAGGGTGAGAAGTGGTTGGAAGAAGTTCGGGGAGCTCTTGCCTCTCCTGACATTGAGAGGGCTCTCCCTACGTGCTAAGGGGTCTTTGTATGCAGCATGTGTTAGGAGTGTAATGCTGTATGGCAGTGAGACCTGGGCAGTGAAGTAGGAAGATATTCGCCGGCTCAGATGTACAGAAATGACAATGATTAGGTAGATGTGCAGTGCATCCCTGCGTCCAAAGCCTGGAGGGGCTGGGTTTACAATGGAAGAGTTGAGAGGTAGGATGGGACTGGAGTGTATTGGTGTTGTGATGAGGAGAGGTAGATTGAGGTGGTTTGGACATGTGGAGAGGATGAGGGATGATAATTGGGTGAGGAAGGTGAGAAGTGTTAATATTGGGGGTGGGGTTATGAGGGGTAGACCGAGAAAGACATGGGATGAGGTCATTAAGTGTGACCTTAGGGTTAGGGGACTGAACAGGGAGGCTGCAATGGATCGTGCAGCGTGGAGAGCCGCCATTAGGTGACCATGGCTGACACATGCAAGCATGTTGGAGCCTTTTAAAACGAAAACGAGAACGAATATATATATATATATATATATATATATATATATATATATATATATATATATATATATCAATGGGCAGGGGGAGGGGGAGCATGGACTTCAGCGGAGGTGTCCGGTATTTTGATAGTTCAGATATGGCAACCCTGGTCTCTGAAAAGTGTGTGCACTCATTAATGATTGTATTTCATACATACATTCAAGCAATTGAAAGGGAAAGCAGTTCTGTTGTAGAAATGCTAACACGTTTGGAGTCTGTTCATAAAGTACTTGTAGAGAGAAAGAATCAGTATTTCTTGTCCTTGAAAGTTAAAGGACTGGTTGCTCAGAAATGCACAGAAGGAAATGAAGAAGAGTGTCACAGGTTTTGTGCTGAAGTAATTTATCTGTACGACAGATGCTTAGAGTATTTGGGTAAGTGGATGACACCAGTGGGAGAATTTTCTTGTTTCAAGTGGGTAACCATGAGTGAAATACGAAATTGGACTAATGTGGAGCCTTGTGTCAAATACTTGATAGACAAGGGGGTAGAAGTTGATGATGTGATGTGCTCTGATCATGTTAGTAACTTGAAGAAATTTGTAGAAAATTACAAGAGAGATGAAGAATTCAATAACAGTGCAAATGTAGAACGAGTTTTTTCGCTGATGCAAAGTCAATGGACAAAGGAAAGGAACAAGCTGGGTGTTGATACAATGAAAGGTATTCTGACTGTACAGTATGAAATAAGAGAGACATTTTGCAGTAACTTCTTCACCTTCTTGAAGTCCAAGAAGGCATTACTGGAAAAGATCAAACCTACGGAAAAATATGCATGAGCACATCGTCACAAACACTGTGGGGGAAGCAAGACTGCAACTAAGCCAGCAAAGGAATGGAGTTCAAGATGATCAGCCTTATAGTATGTATAGGAAAGTTTGCTGCTTTTTTTTTTTTTTTTTTTGACAATTCTATACTGTGCATGTTTTATATTGTAAAAAGCTTAAAGCTTACGGTACAGAGGAGCTATATATATATATTAAGGTTATATAACGGGCAAAGGCCAAATTGTGTGTGTTGGGCTGGGCCGCGGGGTTCATGGATGTCAGTGGAGGCGTCCTGTATTTTAAGTGTTCGGATATGGCAACCCTAATCTGGCAACTGCCACGGCCTAGTTATATTTCCTGTATTGCACACCTGAAAGACCAGTATTTTGGTAAACAACACCAAAATGCAATATATGTGTTGTTACTGTGTATACCTCTCGTTACGTAAGAGGAAACCACAATATAGAGGTTAAGGCAGCAGTACGAAAGAACGTGAAACGAACAGCTATTGTTCAATGGTTTCGGAGTTAAAATGCAGAAAAACTCTCGTAATACTTATTTACATCTAAAATCATCGATACCAAAGGAAAAATCTCCCATAAGAAAAAACACACATAATGGTAATGTCGGAATCACGAGTGCCATCAAATAAAAAAATAAACATCTTAAAATATATGTGCAGATTGGCCTGGGAGGAAGGTAGAGTCCCGGAGGATTGGAAGTCAGATATAATTATCCCTTTGTACAAAGGAAAAGGGGAAAAAGAAGTGTGTGGTAATCATAGAGGCATTTGTCTTCTTAGTATAATAGGAAAAGTGTATGGTAGGATACTTATAGACAGAGTTAGAGAAAGAACAGAGAAATTAGTTGGAGAAGAACAGGGAGGCTTTAGGAAGGGAAGAGGTTGTGTGGATCAGATATTCATTCTTAGATCTTTAGTGGAAAAGTTTCTAGAGAAGGGAAAGAAGTCGTATGAGGCTTTCATGGATTTGGAGAAAGCATATGACAGAGTGGATAGACAAGGATTGTGGAAAGTGTTAAGAATATATGGAGTAGATGGGAAGTTGTTGAATGCTGTGAAGAGTATGTACGATGGTGCGAAGGCTGCAGTGCGTGTGGATGGTGAACTAAGTGAATTTTTCTCTTTGAAAGTTGGTTTGAAACAGGGATGTGTCATGTCTCCATGGTTGTTCAATCTGTACATGGATGGGGTAATAAAAGAGGTACAAGGTAGGGTAGTGGATGTTGGAGTGGCCCTGGTGAGAGAGGATAGTGTTTGGAAACTCCCTGTACTGTTGTTTGCAGATGATACTGTGTTGTTGAGTGAAGACGAAGGGGAGCTGCAAGGCTTGGTGGATGAGTTTGGGAGAGTGTGTAAGAAACGGAACCTAAAGGTGAATGTAGGGAAGAGTAAAGTGATGGTCTTTGAGAGAGGTGAAGTTAGTGAATGTACAGCGAGGTTAGATGGTGAGGAATTGGAAAATGTGAGTACGTTTAAGTATTTGGGTAGTGTGATGAGTAAGGATGGAGGTTTGGAGGGTGAAGTGCTTGAAAGGGTACAGCAGGGAAGAAAGGTTGCTGGTTCCTTGAAAGCAGTGATAAGAAACAGGGAAGTGAGCATGGAAGTGAAAAAGTTACTACATGACAGTATTGTGATACCAACTCTAACGTACGGAAGTGAAGCTTGGACATTGTTGGAAGGACACAAGTCAAGAGTGAGAGCAGTGGAAATGAGTTATTTAAGAGGAGCCTGTGGTGTCACGTGGAGAGACAGGCTGACGAATGAGGATATAAAGGAGCGTTGTGGTGTGGACGTGGATGTGATAGGAAGCGTTATGAGGAACACACTGAGGTGGTTTGGCCATGTGGAGAGGATGGAGGGTGAGAGACTGACGAAGAGAGTGTATGTGAGTGAGGTGGAGGGGGGAAGAGGGAGGGGGAGGCCGAGGATGAGATGGAGGGATGGGGTGGAGAGGTATATGAGAGAGGGGTGTGTGAGTTGGGAGCAGGGCACTGAAATGGCGGGGGACAGGGCGACTTGGAGGCGATTTGTTTGTGGCCACCCCAAACGGGATTGAGGCGTCTGGCAATAGATAGATCTATATTTAAATCTCTATGCGGTATGATATTTACGCGGAAAAACAAAGCCGTGAGCGCTGTAAGCAAGATGGATCGTCGACACGGAAATACAGCTTCTCAGTGCGAGCAGATTCTTCCTCCATAATTAGCAAATATTCCAGAAAGACAGATATCCCGGCAGCTTAACTGCAGTAAGAGGGCAGTTAACAGCACAAAATCAAGACACAAATAACTGCATGTGCCCAAGAACAACCCCTAACCCCCTGTGTTGCTATTAAGAAGCAAATTAATCTGTCAGTATTCAGTGAAGTTAGCGAAACGAGTGCAGTTATTGAGGGAAAATTGTTCATTTTATTCACACGATGAATTTCCTACATGTAATAGAATTTGTAGGGCAGTTTCAAGAAAGAACTAAAGAGGGAAGGGATGATAATAATAATAATAAAAAAAAAAAGAGTGACAGTAAAGAGAAGAAAAGACGAAAAGGTTTGTAGTAAAAAAAAAAAGGGGGGGGGGGTGGAGGGGGACGGGAAATCGTGACAAAGGCCGAGACGAGTTCACTTTCATCATCCATAGCATGATAATGACTGACGTGATGCCTGGCGTGAGTCGTGACGAGGGGTGGAAATCTGCCAGAATCAGTTTATCATTTAATTATTGATCTAAAAAAAATGGTAACCCTAACTAGTTTTGCGATATTAGTTTTTTACACCATATTTTACATTTTGCAGGGCAAGCAAAATTTGTTTCCGTCTCCTAGCAGCCAATCAAGTGAACGTTCCTGGACCTAGGGAGTTTTGTCCAAAACTTAAAGAAAGCGAGTCATCACTTATTTGGGCGATCGTACATCCTGAGCAGCCTAAGTATGATGAAACTCGGGGACAAAAACTGACAGAATGAAAATAATAATTAAAAATAATAATAATTAATAATAATAAAAATAATAATAATAATAATAATAATAATAATAATATTGCTGAAGCAAGATTCAAGGAACTACGCATTCCAGAAAATGATGCGACATTCCAGATTACTGTAGAATGACAAAAAAAAAAAAAAAAAAAAAATCCACACTTGTACGTCAGATATAGAGTATAGTTTTTGAAATTTACACAGTACTTTGATGGTAGGATTAAAAATTGTCAAAAAGCATAAGATATTGATATGTCGCAATTGCCGTTATGAAATCTTAAAAAGCAGATACTCTTAGAATGCTTAACATAGGCAATGCTATGCTCTTGCAACTCTCTACCTGACCAAGCATATAACCCCCACCTCCCTGCACACCTAACCATACACATAACGTCCCTTACCTCCACTACCAATATTATGTTTTTTTAAGGTGGGCGTAAGGAGAATGCCTTAAGGACACATAACATGGCCTTGCGCAGTTTGCGTTGAAATCTCTGGAATTTTTGTTTACTATTTCATTATTTCCCCCCCCCAAAAAAAAAAAAAAAATCAGACAGCATTCTACCCATCAAAAGGCACCAGCTCACTATGAGACACGTAACTATGTAAAAGTTCATAACTATGGTGAATCCTCTCTGAGTTCTGGCCCGGAAACGAAATCTCTATGCCTGGGCTGCTACTCTGCCGCCCAGCTCTACGGATGAACACCTATTGATCCCAGTGTTAACAACACCTTCCTCTGACTATGTCAGGTGGAGGGTAACAATACTTTTATCACTGTAAAACTAATATTAATTGACTTTAGCTATGACCCAAAATTTCTTAAAGATTTTGACCTGTGACCTTCCCATCAAAATAATGGTCATCTTACTATGCAGGTCATGTTCACTCATGACCCACTACATTTGCACCGAGCTTGGTCAAAATTGGCCAAATACTTTCCGATTTAGCTCATTCAAGCATGAAGCAGTTGTTTTTAATTTTCGTAAATATCTCAAAAAGTATTTGTTGGATCTCAGTATCAATACCCAGATGCACGACTATATTTCCCCAACTACTGTACATACTGGGACATTTGCAAAGCAATCGATTCAGTAGTTTTTGTTGCGCAGGAGAGCAAAAATTGAAAAAGAAAATCATAGAGAGCCCTAGCACAGCGCTAGTGCTGGTGGAAAATTAGTCCAGGAGAAGCCTGCAACCACGATACATCACTCCTGAAAATTACAAGCCTCTAATTCGAACGGTCTTGGAATGGATGGCTTCTAGATCTCCCCCCCATGTATATCTATATCTATATTTATCTATCTATCTAATATATCTATCTATTCTGTCTATATACCTAGGCTGCTTCCCCCAAGGAAAGGGAGGTAGCCGAGACAGGACGACACACTCCCCATTTACTCATCCATTCAAACACATTCATTCGCATCTTAGCCCCAAAGGGTAGAACGGACAGATCCTCACCGCACCACACTGCACAAGGGTCAACTGTGCAATGCAATCTATCTATCTATCTATTGCCAGACACCTCAATCCCGTTTGGGGTGGCCACAAACAAATCGCCTCCAAGTCGCCCTGTCCCCCGCCATTTCACTGCCCTGCTCCCAACTCACACCCCCCTCTCTCATATACCTCTCCACCCCATCCCTCCATCTCATCCTCGGCCTCCCCCTCCCTCTTCCCCCCTCCACCTCACTTACATACACTCTCTTCGTCAGTCTTTCACCCTCCATCCTCTCCATGTGGCCAAACCACCTCAGTGTGTTCCTCATAACGCTTCCTGTCACATCCACATCCACACCACAACGCTCCTTTATATCCTCATTCGTCAGCCTGTCTCTCCACGTGACTCCACAGGCTCCTCTTAAATAACTCATTTCCACTGCTCTCACTCTTGACTTGTGTCCTTCCAACAATGTCCAAGCTTCACTTCCGTACGTTAGAGTTGGTATCACAATAGTGTCATGTAGTAACTTTTTCACTTCCATGCTCACTTCCCTGTTTCTAATCACTGCTTTCAAGGAACCAGCAACCTTTCTTCCCTGCTGTACCCTTTCAAGCACTTCACCCTCCAAACCTCCATCCTTACTCATCACACTACCCAAATACTTAAACGTACTCACATTTTCCAATTCCTCACCACCTAACCTCGCTGTACATTCACTAACTTCACCTTTCTCAAAGACCATCACTTTACTCTTCCCTACATTCACCTTTAGGTTCCGTTTCTTACACACTCTCTCAAACTCATCCACCAAGCCTTGCAGCTCCCCTTCGTCTTCACTGAACAACACAGTATCATCTGCAAACATTCCTCTCTCACCAGGGCCACTCCAACATCCACTACCCTACCTTGTACCTCTTTTATTACCCCATCCATGTACAGATTGAACAACCATGGAGACATGACACATCCCTGTTTCAAACCAACTTTCAAAGAGAAAAATTCACTTAGTTCACCATCCACACGCACTGCAGCCTTCGCACCATAGTACATACTCTTCACAGCATTCAACAACTTCCCATCTACTCCATATATTCTTAACACTTTCCACAATCCTTGTCTATCCACCCTGTCATATGCTTTCTCCAAATCCATGAAAGCCGCATACAACTTCTTTCCCTTCTCTAGAAACTTTTCCACTAAAGATCTAGGAATGGATATCTGATCTACACAACCTCTTCCCTTCCTAAAGCCTCCCTGTTCTTCTCCAACTAATTTTTCTGTTCTTTCTCTAACTCTGTCTATAAGTATCCTACCATACACTTTTCCTATTATACTAAGAAGACAAATGCCCCTATGATTACCACACACTTCTTTTTCCCCTTTTCCTTTGTACAAGGGAATAATTATACCTGACTTCCAATCCTCCGGGACTCTACCTTCCTCCCAGGCCAGTCTGCACATAATCCACATCCATTCTACTACTATCTCTCCCCCATGCTTCAGCATTTCACCACACACTCCATCAATTCCTGGGGCTTTCCCCGATTTAACTTTCTTCATTGCTTCCACAACTTCTATCCTACTGATTTCTTCCTGTCTTCTCACCTCCCTCCTTCTCCCAGCCATTCCCCAGCCACTTATACTAGCATTACTTCCATCCTCTACGTTCAACAATTCCTTAAAGTGTTCTCTCCATCTGCTCACTTTTTCTCCCTTCTCCACTAGTAATCTACCATTTTTATTTTTCACTCCCCTGCTAACTTCACTTCCACCCTGTCTTACTCTTTTCACTTCTCTCCAGAACATTTTCTTACAGTCCCTCCACTTTACACTCAAATTCCTTCCAAATTCCTCATCCACTCTCTTCTTACTCTCTCTTACTAATCTTTTCACCTCTCTCTTCCTTTCCACATATAACTCTCTCTTCCGCCTCTCAACTTCTTCCACGCCCCTATTTCTCACCCATTCATTGTATGCTTTCTTCTTTTGTGCCACAGCCTGTTTCACCTCTTCAGTCCACCACGCTGTTCCTTGCACCCCCCTCCGTCTTCTCTTCCTTCCACACACCACATCACATGCTGCACATATTTCTTCTGTAAATATCTTACACACACCTTCCACGTCTCCCATCTGCTACAATTCATATTTGCCCAATCGTTCCTCCACTTCTCCCTTATACTCTGCCTTTTTCTCATCCTATTGTAACCTTTCCACTCTCCTTGCAACTACTCCTTCCTCTCTTCTTTCCCTTCTTCTATTCCTCCATCTCACTTGCATCCTAATTCTGGCCACCACCAAGTAGTGGTCAGAAAGTCCACTCCCCCAACCTCTATACACTCTTGCATCCTTTACACATCTTCGCATCCTTTCATCCACACACACATAATCAATCATTGCCTTCCTTTCATTCAGTTCACCACCCACCCTTCTCATCACTCGCCATGTATACCTGTGGATCATTTTATGCCTGAAGAGGGTATTGGCTATCACCAACCCCCTCCCAGCACAAATGTCCACTAATGCACTCCCATTCTCATCTATCTCGGCAGGCACACCCCACTCACCAACTATTCCATCCACCTTCACATTACCAACTTTACCATTCATATCACCAATCAAAAACACTCTCTCATTTCTTCCAAACTTTTCCATGCACACTTCCACATTTGTCCAGAACTCTTCTCTCACTCTTCTAGCACGATCTTGCGTTGGCGCATACACACACACAATCGCCCACATTTGTATTCCAACTTTCAACTTTACCCACACAATCCTTGACCCAACTGATCCATACTGTCTTATGCTCTTCTTCCATCTTTTACTCACAACTATACACAGTCCTTCCTTTGCCCTCTCATTCTCATCTACTCCTGCACCTATACCCCATCCATACTCCCATTCTCTCACACTTTCTCCTCACCATTTTGTTTCAGTTATTCCACATACATCCACTTTCGCACCCTCAAGCACCTGGACAATCTCTCTCTCTTTCACCTCATCATTCATTCCTCTTACATTCCATGTACTCATTACCAAGTCCTTTGTCCGGTCCTGGATCGTCATCGTTTGGTCAGTCCTTGTCCGAGGCTTCTTGTTTGTTTTTTTAGTTAGTTGTTTTCCGGGGAGGGGCACTAACCCTCCGCCAACCTTTTAGTCGCCTTTTACGACAAGCAGGGATACTAGGGGAGTGTTCTTGAAAACCCCCGTATCCACAGGGGGGTAGCCGAGACAGGACGACAAACACCCCATTTACTCATCCATTCAAACACATTCATTCGCATATTAGCCCCAAAGGGTAGAACGGACAGATCCTCACGCACCACACCGCACAAGGGTCAACTGTGCAATGCAATCATATATATATATAAATATATATATATATATATATGTATGTATATTATCAATAAGAACTCCACAGAATGCAGAGTTCTTAATAATTAACAGACTGTAACTGTGAGAGACAGTTACTGATCTCCACCTATGAGAATATTGCTGACGGGCACAGCTTACATTTTTCTTAATAGCTCAAAAAACCTTTGGCCAATCTACAACAAAAAGTATACAGCCATGGTTTAGGACCAGACAAAATTTATAGAGGCAAGGAATGTCTCATTAATATTTTGTTTTCACCTGTATCAAACCACAGTTCAAAAGTGAGGTGCCCGAAATATTGTATGTCACACTTGAATGACCTTTTAGTTCCTTCTATACATTTGTTTGGGAAAAAATTTTATCGCGGGATTTCCTTACATGTTCATTTATCTAAGTTTTGGAGTAAACTGAGGTTGAAAATTCCAGATTTTTGGACATTTTTGGACTTGTGACGTTGAAAAGTAGGTCAAGTTCGCTGAAACTTTTTTGTAACACTGTAACTCAAAAACCGTTGGTAAAGCTGCCACCAATAATTATACAGGCCTAGTCCAGGACCTGACAAAACTTTTAGGGCCAAGAAGTGCCTCATTAATGTTTTGCCTTTTCCTGTATGGAAAAGCAATTAAAATGGGAAATCTGAAAAATAACATCATGCCTTAATTTCATTCGATTTTTTTTCCATATAAATCTTCAAAAAATAAATTTATCTTGGGATTTCCTTCCATGTTTATGTATCTATAATAGTTTTGGAGAAAAAAAGGTTGAAAATTCATGATTTTTGTTCATTTTTAACCAGTGACCTTTAAAAAATGGGTGAAAGTTACTGAAACTGGGTCACTGTAATGGGGTCGTGGTGCTGTACCTCCTCAGCAACTAAGAATCTGAGACGAAAATTGGCGGAATAATAATAAAAATAATGACAGATACAAAGACCTGCACATATGGTAATAGGTGGTGATCAATAAAAACAAATACTGCAAGCAAAACCTCATCACACATGCAGATAATCATACCGGTATTAGTAGTACAACCAACGCTCGTCAGCCAATATAAAAGGTTATCTAAAACCGCTACCAGTACTAGCCATACTGATAATCAGAACCATAATTTCGGAAGAAGTATAACCAAAACCATTGCTAGCATACTTACAATGCAACTGCAAACATATCCAGTCAAAACAAGTAGGAGCACAGACAATTGTACACTGTCGCAACCCTCCATCTGACCAAGCACTTGCTCTCCACCTCCCTGCACACCTAACCAAACGCATAATGTTCCCCTCCAATCTTGTCTTTTAAAGGAGGCGTAAGGAAAACGTCTTGATGACACATAACCTGGGCTTTCAGATTCCTTGCGGAAGTCACATTGAAATCTGGATTTTTTTTTTCATTATTAAAAAAAAAAAAAAAAAAACTAAGACAACATTTTACCTATCAAAAAGCATTAGTTCACTATAAGACACATAACTATGTGAAATTTCATGACTCTATGGTGAGTAATTTATGATTTCTGGCCCAGAAATGAAATCTCTACGCCCGGCCAACCGCCCTGCTACCCAGCTCCATGGAGGGACGCTATTGATCCCAGTGATGACAACACACTCCTCTGATATGACTTTGCCAGGTGAAGGTTAAAATTAAAATATAAACACATCAAGACAAGATACAGCAACAAACATAACCACTTCTATACCCACATACACATTCATAGCCTAATTATCAAGCCTATTATTACTGCTACCTCCCTTTCCTTGGGGGAAGCAGCCTAGGGATATAGATAGATAGATAGATTATTACTGCCAAACCCTCAGTGTTGTGCACTAGTATTATCGTAGTTATAATGTGCACTGACATTTAATCGTATGATAACACATATTGTGATCACTATAAATTTCTTTTGTGCCCTTGGTTCGAACAC
This sequence comes from Coenobita brevimanus, assembly GCF_032717465.1. NCBI lineage: Eukaryota > Metazoa > Arthropoda > Malacostraca > Decapoda > Coenobitidae > Coenobita > Coenobita brevimanus. Next base: position 5,026,988 of record NC_136961.1, read on the forward strand.
CATTCACAAGGATTACTGCGAAATATGCCTTGATTTTGTGGTGAGGATGGTAGTTATTAGAGTGTGATACCACGCGGAATATATGTGGTGGCTATATTTTCTACTTCGCATAGTATTTAACGTGTAACAAACATGAATACTTAAACTAGTGATAAAAAGGGGGGAAAAGAGCACTACATTACAGAGAATAATGATCTTAATATGATACTGTATGTATGTCTGACAAACAAGAATATGAGATACCGCATACGAATTTCATATAATCATGCTATAAGAGGCAGTGACATGGTTTAAACCCACATCGACAGAACTGCTAAAAGGATATTTTTAAGACTGAAATATTAAAGGATCACATCCTCTAAATACACAACAAATTCCCACTGAAGCAGTGGTGTTCTGTTACACATAGGTAACTGACTGTGGTAAAGAGGGGACTGAATCTTTAAACCGGTTACATCCCTTTATGATGCCAGACATGGTATGGAAGGGAAGCAGGCGGAGGTGGAGGGGGCTTAGTAAAAATTATAAAATTTCAGTGCTAAAAGTTAAACACTGAGTTGCACTGGCCTCTCTAGCAGAGGAACTGAGCTACCTGTATAATGTATTAGATACTGTCTTTTGGAAGCATAACTAGTTAACTGAGCTTAAGGTTGAGGTTCGGAAGAACCAGCAGGAGTTGTAAAGATTATTGGCCTACCGTCATAGGTACTGAAATGTACGAAAACTCTAGACTGTCAGTAACGCAACAGAACTAATTGTTAGTGATAGCACTAAATTTTCTCTTATATATATATATATATATATATATATATATATATATATATATATATATAAAGTTACAATTTGGCTGACAAACATATGTAGTGACCGATCACTTCTCTGTAACCCTAAAATAGTCTTAGAATAATGAATAATAACATGACGAGCATTTTCATCTTATAACCCACTGATCCGTGGCATTTTACACACACACACACACACACACACACACACACACATTATACAGGATATTGTCATACAACAAGACAGTAATAAAAATTACAAACTCTCTCCAAAAACTGCATTTAGCTCATAGTTAAAATTTACCTTCGACAAAGGCATACCGCCTGTGCCTGAAGATGTGAGGACACAGTTGTAGTTAGATGGGTGAATGACATCGATGCCTGACTCTGTCAGTATATAAACATCTCCTAACAATAAACCGGCAGTACATCTCCATACCTTATTCCAACATGGCACGTAATAAAACTGACCTTGAACGAAGCCATCCAGTTTACAGAGAAGCGCCGGCAGCACATAGTTTGGATGCGACAGGTGCCTTACGATGTGCACCCACATGCACACCAGCGTGACTAAGAGATCGGCGGCAGCCAAGTTCACCAGGTACTGGTTGGTGGAGCTGCGCATCTGAGTGTTGTAGCATACCACCAGGATCACCAGCAGGTTACCGGCTAGTGACACCAGGAACACCACCGCGTACGCCACCACCTGCACACACATGGAAGGGGTGAAACTCAGGGTGAGAGGAAGGGTCAAAGTGACTGGCCAAGGTAAGATGAAATGAGATAATAACAAGGATGAGGGGAGAAAGATGAAAATCTAGGAAAAGGGTGCATGATGTGTAATGATCACTGATATCAAGTAAAATAACGAGGAGCAAAAGCAGTATCAGGGGAGTGCAGATGTACTCGTGTGCAATACAGCGAAAAGCAGAATAAAGGGGAACCATTTGGCATATATTGGGGTTCGTGGAAGAGAACCGGTTATAAAATGATTGGATGAGGCTTCAATGTTCAGGTTCAGCAGGTTTTCTGATCTGTTCGATATGTGGAGTGGCCTATACGATCCGTGCTTGCTTTCAGCTGATGGTGTTTGCCAAACAGTGCGGTCAACCCCAGTCAGCCCTTTGGTCTCTTCTGTAAAATTCAGCCTATTCATTGTGTGCATATGCAGCAGTGGAGTGACCAGAATAAATTTTGGCTTCACATTGCCCTGTCAGTTATGAAGACAGACCTATGCCAATGATTTACTTAATTAATGCAGACTCCGTTCGTCTGACCTCTGCCACGAGTTCCACTATTTTGTCGCTACAGCATACAACAGTGTTGGCTAGGCCACATGACTTCCATCTTGCAAGGTCCTTAAAAAAAAAAAAAAAAAAAAAAAAAAAACTAAAGATCTGTCAAAAGCCTTAGTTTCATCACGCTTAGTACAATTGCATCCATTGCAGGGAAGTGATATTTCAAAGGTGGTACCAGCACCAACTTTACCCTTACAGGATCTTTATGTTTTAAGTGTGCCGCTATAGTTTTCACTAATCGTAACGTACCTAATTTGTGCTTAACTTTGGATAATCAGGCGGTACCTTTTCAAAATTCTGTAAAATTTTTAGGAATACATTTTGATCGTAGAATGAATTTTAAACTTCACGTTAATACTTTGCTTGCTCGTTGTGATAAACCGTTAAATGTCCTCAAGTACCTAGCGGGTACTACCTGGGGTGCCGACAGAAAATCTTTATTAATGGTGTATAAGTCCCTTATTCGATCAAAGCTAGACTATGGCGCACAGGTGTATGGCTCGGCATCTGATGCCACGCTGAAAGGATTGGATGTGTTACAGAATAAATGCTTGCGAATGTGTCTTGGAGCTGTCCGGTGTACCCGTGTGGCTCGTATGGAAGTGGAGGCGAATGTGCCTCCCCTCCGTATTCGCCGTGACCACCTGGCCTTGTCCTACGGCGTAAGGACATTAAGGAAAAGAAATATCGGCAATGTGGCCTGTACCCCCCTGCGTCAATACCACCACCTTCTGCGGGGGGTGCGTCGGCCACTTGCCGCTCGCCTCCACTTACTGACTCAGGAGCTTGATGTGGACCCCAGTGACTGTGACAAGTTGGTGCTTAAAAATATAGCGCCTTGGGAGCCACCCGGCTTTACAGTCGATGTTACATGGCTCCCAGCACCAAAGGCCAAGGCGCCGGAGGCGGAGGTCCACCACTTGTTTCGTAACATCATTGTTCGTCACTTGGGGTCCCATCAATTGTACACCGACGGCTCCAAGTCGAGTGAATGTGTGGGTGCAAGTGTGTGGTCGACTGAATGTGCCCTCAGGTATCGGTTACCGACTCATACATCTGTGTTTACTTCAGAACTTTTTGCTATTGACAAAGCCATAGACTATGCTCTCAATTCTAGGCATGACTCATTTGTCATATTTTCAGATTCAAAATCAGCCCTTCAGGCAATTGCATCTTGCACTACGGACTCTCACGAGATCCAGGGCCGCATCGTTAATAAGTTGCATTCATGCAACAAGTCATTCACGCTGATCTGGGTGCCTGGTCATTGTCATATCTACGGCAATGAGAAGGCTGACTTACTTGCAAAGTCGGCTGTAGAGCCCGAGGAGACTTGGGACGTTCCTCGTGATCTACGGTCGAGTCTCTCTCTCGGAAAGAAATCAATAAATCTTCTGTGGCAAGGTCAGTGGACCAGACTAAATATTCCAACTTGTAAGCCGTACCTGGGCGACTGGGACACTGCCAACCGTCCCAGTCGCCTAGAAGAAAAAGTGTTGGCACGGTTACGGCTGAATGCCACCATTTTAACCCACATAAAACCATATATGGAAAGACGCTTCCCACCGCACTGTGACATCTGTAATGCGGTGTTATCTATTAGTCATATCATCCTGCGCTGTCGGCGATTTATTCGTGAACGTGCTTCACTTATAAATTACTGCGGCGCAGTAGACGTCCCCTTCACCCTTTCCACCATCCTGGGTGATGGGGACATTGTTATGACTGATAAATTGATGGCTTTCTTGAGAGACACCGGACTGATCAGAGTGATGTGACTTTTTTACTGTGTGGTTATGGTTTTTATGAACAGTAAATATGTATATATTGTAATATTAATTAGGGTTGACAGTTGACATATTTTAAATAGTTCCTCCTCCCACCGATCTATTTCTAATATAGATGTCCCCTACATTAAGCAAAGTTCCTCGCCTGACAGTCACCAGCTGATGAGTGCAAGTGTGCAATATAGGAAGGTATTGGGCACTTGCAGTCGATGGTCGTCTGCTGGGCGAGGTTCTTCACTTTTTGTACAAATTATGTAAATACATTATACTATTTCGCTTAAGTTATTCTAATTAGGGACGACAGCTGACGTATATGGAAATGTTCCTGACTCGTCTGGTTCCCTTTCATATATTGATGGCCTCTATATTAGGTTGTGCCTCGACTGACAGTCATCAGGTGATGAGTGCAGGTATGTCATGTACAAAGGCATTACATATCTGCAGTCGATGGTGTTCTGTTAGTCGAGGTATTTTTACCATTAGTGTAGGTCTAGTTATTGTCTCTGTAGGATTTAGTATAGGTTAGCGATTTGTCTGTTAGGTGATTAGTTTTAGGGTCTTTAGATTAGGTATTTTTGATTATAAGTAATATAAGGTTAAAAATATAAAAAAACTAAATAAAAAAAATAAAAATAAAACTACAAAAAAATAATAAAATAAAAATTATTATATATATATGTACGTGTGCATGAAAGTGTGTATGTTCATATGCATGGATATGTGTATGTATGTATGTATGTATATATATATATGTTTGTATATATATGTATATATGTGTCAATATATATACATATATATATTTGCCTTAATGACCAGAGGCTCCGGCCTCAATGGTCGATAGGCAAAAAAAAAAAAAAAAAAAAAAAAAAAAAAAACTTTTTGTTTCTTCCCGGAATCATGATTAACCTGTTATTGATCTGGCCAAAAACAGTATCGGTCATTCTGAGTACACTGAATTTCCTTACACAATCTCCATTCGTTTGCTCTAAAAGAATTCCGAGTACCTTCCAGACAGAGAAACTTTTTCCATTCTCCCAGTCACGTTGTCCTGTTGCAGTTTCCTCCTTTAGTGAAGCTAATTTCCCTTGATACAGTCGTTTGCCTCTAATGGTACTCTGGATAATTCTGGTGTTGTTCCCCCATTTTCCACCTCATCTGATTTCCTGAACCTAACAGTGATTTTGTTATGCTCGCAACCCAAGGCTTATCAGGATGCAAACGCTGTTGATTGCAGGAAACCGGACACTATAACGGGCCACTCCCAGTCTCTCTTATTCAGGTTAAGCTGAAGGAATGTTTCAGTTGTGATGGTGCGGTGCATGAGGCAAATATGTTGTGGTGTGTGAGGCTGCACTGCAGCGTGGGCATAGTGGATTGTTTGTGATTTGGATGGTGAACTAGTACTGTTGCAAGGATGGGTGCTGACCGCACTACAGAATAGCTAGAGGTACTCCGGTCTCTCTGGGTAAGGTCGTTTCTGAGAGGTTTATGTCTGGTTGTGGTTTATGAAGGACGTGGTCCAGCTAAATGTTTTAGATGGCTGTGTTGGCTATGTGCCATGCATGTACAAGCTAGTGATATATACCGTAACTGTGAATGGAGAAGGGATGTTACTAAAAATACTGAGTAAGGTTGGACGGTTATAACTTGTGTGTGAGTGTGTGTGGGGGGGGGGGTGATGTAACAAGGGTGGGCTGGGTCTTGATCTGAAGTGATGAAATGTGTGGCTCTCATATTCATGAGATCTTTATTTCGTGACTGTGACAGGGAGGTTGCAAAACAGGCACTTTGGATGTGGCAGTAGAGTTAAATTACCAATAAAAATGGTAGACTGATAGCGGGTAAGGGAGTAAAAAGTGGAAAGAACACGTGAATGAATTTAAACACATAGAGAATGTAAGTACTGTAATACCTGGGAGGAGAAGGGTGGTGAGAAAGGAGGAAGAGATCAGTAGGATGGAAGTAGTGGAAGCAATAAAGAAAGTCAAAATGGAGAAAGCCCCAGCAATTGATGAAGTGTGTGGTGAAATGATAAAGCTTGGGGGAGAGGTAGCAGTAGACTGGATATGGAAGATGTGCGGATTAGGTAGAGTCCGGAGGATTGGAAGGCACTTATAATTATTCCTCTGTAAACGGGAAAAGGGGAGAAAGAAGTGTGTGATAATCATAGGGGCATTTGTCTTCTTAGTGTAATAGGAAAAATATATGGTAGGATACTTAATGACAAAGATAGGGAAATATCAGAGGAATTTGTTGGAGGAGAACAGGGAGGCTTTATGAAGAGAAGAGGTTGTGTAGATCTGATATTCATCCTAAGGTGTTTAGTGGAAAAGATCCTAGATAAGGGAATGAAGTTGTATGTGGTCTTCATGGATTTGGAGAAAGCATATGACAGAGTAGATGGAAAGGGAAATATACGCTGAACTGCAGTAACAGAAGCAAGAGGAGTGCAATAACGTGATGGATTGCAGACATCATGTAGACGAACAGTTGAAGATAATAGTGAGAAAATTGAGGCTGTAGAGAAGTCTTGCACTGCTGAGCCTCAGGTTAGTGTAGAGAGAGCAATTGTAAACAAAAAATAAGGACAGTATAGGGTGAAAGTTGATTAATCCCAAGCATCTAAAGGTAGCATTAAAGGGTTGAAAAATCAAAATGTGGAAGTTTTGTGCCCTAGAGTAAATTATAATGTCACAGTTGTTAGGCCCCAAACCACTGAAGTGCAGGGCTATAATGGGAGTCGATTTAAAATTTAAGTAACCTCAGGAATTTGATGGTAAAATATCTTGGGAAGCTTACCATATGCAATTTGAGTTACTTGCAGATCAGAATGGTTGGGATGATAGGCAAAGGGCAGTGCAGCTTGCTACTAGCCTCAAGGGTACCACAGTGGAGATTCTTGGCCAGATGTTAGGGGGAGAGAGGAATAGTTATCAGTCCCCACTAGATGTGCTGGAGCACAGATGTAGGACCATGTACCAGACTGAGGTTTATTGAGTGTGATTCCAGACCTGTTTATGGGCTTGAGACAAATCCCTTCAGCAACTTGCTCGTGACCTGGAGAAATGACACACAAGGCGTACCATGGAGCAGAGTCTAACCTGTTGCCTCTTCTTCTGAGGGACCAGTTAATTGATGCTCTTGACAGTGCAGAGTTGAAAGTGCAAGTGAAGCAGGCACTATATAGAAGCATGCATGAAGCACTAGCCAGGGCTCTGGAATTTGAGACCTACGTCAGGTTCATTACATCCAGTTTGCATGCAGGATGTAATGCAGAATTCAAGGCAAGAAATGGGCAGGTACGTGAAGCGGAGACATTTGAAAGAAGAAGCTGGCGTTGTGAGAAGCCCGGGCGTAGGAAAGACGACTGTTACAAGTGGAAGAGGAAAGAGGAGAAGATCAAAGGAGGTTGCTGGTTCTGCAAGAAGCCAGGACATAAGAAAGAGGATTGATACAAATGGAAGAAGGAGTAAGAACAGATAAGTAAACATATGAGTAAACATATGATTGCCAGTGTGTCGATGACTCACAAGTGCTGCAATTAAAACAACTGCTAGTGAAGTTTGCTGATGTCTTTTCTACCGGAGACCTGGACCTGGGATGCTCAGATCTGGTGGAGCATTGTACTGGCATCAGGGATCACCACCCGATTAAAAAGGCTGCTCGGAGGATGGAGCCAGCTCAACGGCAAGAAATGGAGAGGTTGATGGAGAATCTTCAAAGTCGGGGAGTGATAGGAAAGTCCAGCAGTCCTTGGGCATCAGCAATTGATCTGGTATGGAAAAATAATGGCTCAGTGAGGTGCTGTATGGATTATAAAGCCCCGGGAAATTTGAGCATCTCATGGATAGAGTACTGGATATCCTGCATTGGCAGACTCATCTTGATGATGTGTGATTGTGTTTGGACAGACGTTCGACCAGGAATTGGAGAGGCTGTCAGTCTTCAACATGATCCAAGCAGCGCACCTCAAGCAGAACACTAAGAAACGCTACTTGTTCCAGGAGGAAGTGAAGCACCTGAGACTCATTAAAGGCGACCGCGGCGTCTGTACTGACCTGGAAAGGTGGCAGCTGTGGAAAACTGGCAGGTTCCAATTTGTGTGAAGGAGCTATGGAGTTTCTTGGGTTTGTGTACCTATTACCGGCATTTTGTCAAGGACTTTGCAACAATAGCTGCACCTCTGCACGAGCTGTTAGAAAGAGGCAGAAGTTTATGTGGACTGCAGTGACTCACAAAGCCTTTGATGAGCTCAAGCATGCTATGGCAGTCTCTCCAGTGCTGTTGTACCCAGATCAGAGTTAACCATTCATCCAGGACTGTGACACTAGTAACCATGGCAGTGGTGGAGTCCTGTCGCAGAGGAAAGGTGACAAAGAGTATGTGGTGGCGTATTACAGCAAGAAACTCAGCCCACTAGTAAAAAACTACCGTGCGACCTGTAAGGAGCAATTGGTAACGATGATGAGCCTTGATTTCTTCCATTCCTACTTGTATGGGTCTTACTTCATCATCAGGACGGACCAGATAGCACTCAAGCTGCTGGAGACATTAAAGAATCCAGAAGGGCAGCTGGAACTCTGGCTAGGGAATCTGGACCAATACAAGTATGAGGTGCAGCACTGTTTTGGGCAGGTACATTGGTGGTCAGAAGAACTGTCTTGATCCCAGACACAACATGAATCTCTACCAACTGAGGTTTGAACAACTGTGCTTCGGCACGAGGGGGATGTCAGGTGCCGGGGTGGCAGGAGACGGGGCCAGAGGGAGTGACTGATTGTCCATATCGATGGGATGAAGCCAATACTGCCATGATCTCAGTATGATTCACTGGTAAGTTTGGGCTGAGATATTGAAGACTTACAATATTATGAGTATGGTCAAGTATTCCATGAGGCTGAGCATACGTGAATGTCAGCCTTGGTATACTCTTAGTGAATTTCGCCCTCTGCAGTTCAGTGGTGGAGGAAACGGACAGCACGAAGTGATGAGGCTATGCAGATTATAGACCTATCCCAGACTACCACCAACTTCGATCAAAGTAAATAGCTCTGGGTATTGTTTAGCTATATTTTCTTGTTTCTCCATCCCTCTTTCTTACATCTCTAACCCCTTTCCACCCATTCTCACCTTTCTTGTCAACCTGCTACCTAATTCCTCTCTCTTCCTTACCTCTCTCCACCCACTATCACTCTTCCCACTGACTTACTCTCTTCCCTGAGGGTCATGGACCTCCCATTTGGATCCAGTACTATACGTGGTCAAAAATAAAGGGGGAGCTAACTGATGATCTGAAGACCAGTGATAGAGGAAAGTTTCCCTTTACCACGTATACCACGACATTCATTGCATAAATATTATCTAGGGGCAATCTAACTAGCTTTCTTCGTAGCCTCTTGATTATCCGAATAAATACTCGTTTTCCAAACCTTTACCCATAGTAGGAAAAAAATATATATTAACTACAGAATCAATGCGAATGGTTTAATGAGCATTGCATGTTATTATGGAAGACAAGAATGTGGCAGTGGCAGGAGGGTAGAACTCCTTAATTGTGTAGTGACATGACATGAGTGTTTGTTTGAAGCAGAGAGAGAGAGAGAGAGAGAGAGAGAGAGAGAGAAGGAGAAAAGGAGGTTATTTTGAGTGTAGAAGAGGGCGGCAGCGCAAAATGGCTTCACCAATGTTATCTAGCAATATAATCAGCAATGAACTATAAATAGTTTAAGACTACATTACCAACTATTGCATTATTTTCTATTCGTTGTAGAAATGGCAGAGAGATGCGGCAACACGGTGGGTAAAGGGAAGAGTGCAAACGATCCTGTGGTCATTACTCTCCGTGGCCGTATCATCGGGCTGTGGGAAATGGGAAAGCCATCAAGAGAAACTGCCCTTCTCACAGGTGTCTTTGTCAGGAATAAGAACCAATGGATTCGTCGGTGGCAAATGAGGACTTGATGAAGACAAAGACTCGCAGTGAAAGACCTCGAGTTCTCACTCGTCAAGATCTCGCCCGTATTGCGGACATGGTAAAGGAGCAGTCAGTGTTTTGCTGTTCAGGTTACTCGGGCTCTAGAGCCTCCCTGCGATCCGCGGACGACGAGAAAGCGCATTCACAAGATGGGCATTCACTGTTACAGGACGGCTAAGAAATAAAAACTCTCAGGCCAGCAAAGCGAGTAGACTAGGCTATGCTTTACAGTATTTAGGAGCAGACGTATATTTTTTGAACAGAGTAATATTTACTGATGGGAAATGTTTCACGTCGATGGAAGTAGGGGCTCGAACGTGCTAGGGACCAGTAAACACACCGTATGAAACGAAAAGCACTGTATACAGGAGAAGGGCGAACGTGGTAGAGTGAGCCTATAATTCTGGGGATGGATGTGGGCCAATGTACCGGAAGAACTGACGAAAATAGAAGGAAGATTTACATGGGAAAAATACATTGACGTGTTAGAAAATGTTTTATTGCCATCCGTGTGAAATATGGCAATCCCACATCCTCATCCTATGACACTTGTTCACGACAGGAGTCCTGTGAATATGTGCAGGGTGGTAAAGGATTGGCTTCAATCAGCACCCGGAAGTGAAAGTCCTTGATTGGCCCTCAAAAGGTTGTGAAATAAACCAAATCTATTGTATGTGTGTCCTTAATGTTGTAGTGTTTGACTGATATAAATTCATTTGTTTAACTCATTTGTATCATTTTTCTCTAAATAAGATTTTCCGCTACATTTTCTAACTTCATCCCGAGCACCTCCCGAAGCTGGCTGACATGATCAGGCTTTTGCCATAAAGTTCTTCCTTAGCTGAAGGAACTCAAAACCACGGTGGTATACCTGTAAGAGTAGTATGAATTATAACTTTATTAAAGACAGAAAAGTATAACCATAAAATTCATTGAAAAGTTTAATATCCAGTGATAACCGGCGACTGGCCCCTGTACAAAGAATCCAAAGAACCACAGTTATGCAAACGATTATAAAAAAAAAAAAAAACGAAATACAAACTGTTTGCTTCTAAACTACAAGGACTGAGAAACTTCATAGTACTAAAAATTATTCTCTAAATCTCTTTATAAAAAATTGTCTCACATAGTATACAGTTACCTGTATCTTATATTCATACTTGTGATTTTAATATAACTTTATCAGTGAATCACATTGAGATCATGGCAATATTGATTACTTATCTTCCCATCGATAAGGACATTGAATCTCTCTCTCTCTCTCTGCCCCCGTCTCCTGCCACCCCGGCACCTCTCCTCCCTCTCCTCCCGAAGCACTGTTGTTCAAACCTCAGTTGGTAGAGATTCATGTTGTGTCTGGGATCAGGACAGAACTTTGATCCCCCTGTATATGGCGATGCTGACAGGCTGAATCATCAGCCTTCTGATCCAGTTTGCAAGCGGTGTAGTGGGAAAGATAATCTTGGCAAGAAATGCAGCCATACTGCAGTGACCAGTGTCAGCTGTAGAAGATCTGAAAAGGATGCAGATGGAGGACACGGATTTACAACCAGTGCTGGAGTGGCTGCAGTGGAATACAGTGCGGCCATCTCGGGAAGAGGTTTCCAGGTTTAGCCTTCTGACTAAGAGCTACTGGAGTCAGTGGGACCTTCTTCGTTTGAACAATGGACAATTGGAGCATCAGTGGGAGACACCTTCTGGCCTCAGCAAGTATTGGCAGCTGGTGGTCCATAAGAAAATGAAGTCAGAGGTCTTCAAGAGTCTCAAAACGGGATCACTAGCGGGCATCTGGACGTGAAGAAAACTGCAAGTTAGCTGTGACATAGGTTCTATTGAACTGGTATGTGTCAGGATGTAGAAGAATGGAGTAATGCCTATGATGTATAAAGTGCCAAGAAGGGACCCAAGAAATGTGGTTGCTCCCCCCCTCATCTGTATCAAATGGGTGCACCAATGGAAAGGGTCACAGCGGACACTGCTAGACCTCTACAACTCACTGAAAATGGAAACCAGTATATATGTGTTGCCATGGACAATTTCACGTAGTGGCCAGGAGCCTATGAAGTCCCAGATCAGGAAGCCGCAACTGTTGCTCAGGTATTGTTTGACCAATTGTTATGTTGTACTGGGATGCCACAAGAGCTTCATTCAGACCAGGGTAGAAACTTCGAGTCTGCTGTGTCCCGTGAGTGCTGCAAGTTACTGGGGATCAAGAAGACAAGGATGGCTCCACTAAGGCCATATTCAGATGTGATGGCCAAAAAATTCGACTGGACCCTGGGACAAACCTGGCCAAGTACTATGTACAGACACATGGAATCGAACCAGATATTACTTGCGTTGCTTAAGGTTTATTGGTCTGCATCCCACGAGTTTATTGGCTGCACCCCTGCAAAACTGATGCTTGGCCACGAGTTGCTGTTGATCTGTTAATGTTGCCAATTGATCTGTTAATGGAAAGACCGCCTTGTGAAGTGCTGCCTCGGGACTCCTCCAGATATGCAAAGCATTCAGAAAGACTAGCTACATCAACAAGTTTGAGGATATCTGAAGTTTTCAAATAAAGCGATAAAGTGCAAGTATGGTGCCAAGGCAAGTGATGTGAGCTTCAAGTATGGTGACAGAGTTTTGCTGTACAATCCTCAGAGGAAAAAAGAACACTCTCTGTAGCTGTAGGGCCCTTGGGATGGGACCTACACTATTCTGAACTGCCTGTCAGACATAACATACTGAATACAGGGAGGCAAGAAGTCTCGCCCAAAGGTGGTTCTGTACATGGGCATGGAAAACTGATTTCAGTTGGATGGGTTGGAAAGTGCAGTGTTGCAGTGTAGAGTAAATGTTTCTATCCAATAAGGCCACCTTACACTCCTTTGCCTCTGACGGTATAAAGACAAAATGGAAAGCAGGACATACATGGAGATCGAGAAAGGAAGCCTTACACTTCTCAAACTCATCCACAGTCGTTTCAGCTACTGTATATACCTTTCGTCATCAGACACAACTAACACTTCTGGACCCTCCTTCATAATGACAAGTATGATGTTAGTAGTAGCAAAAGGGAAAGGAATGAACCGCCATGCATGGTATGTTATAGAATTCCTCATAGGTACCAATATCATGATGCCATCATGGGTTAACTGGGCCTCCAATAGTGGATAATATTACTCCAGCTGATTTATACCAAAAAGTGGCGTAAGTCCATGCTTCACCATAGCTACGCCAAGAGCATTATTTAAAACATGAGTAGGAAGCAATAAAGCATTAACCCTATTCAAACTTGCCGTCCACCATATTGGCTGTATGGAACTGCAAAGTGGTGACTGATTCATCGAGAGCATGTAGGTTCTCAGTGATTAACACTAAGTTAGTTAGGATTGGTAGATTAATCTGGATATTGTTAATTTCTGCGAGATGGTTGGTAGTCACAATTATCTCGTTAGCCTTGTTAGTGAACTCACCTTTTTGTTCATACGTGTGTACGATTAGTCAGTTATTTGCCTCAGCCGCCAATGCCAAATCATGCATCTGTCTGCCCAATTGCACTACGTCCTTGTCTAGTGCTGTACCAAAGAGCTTTTGAGACAGGATACCTAGAATGTCCACAAGTCCTCTCATAGTACGTGCATGGACATGCTGGGAAAGATCAGAATCTGCATTAGGTATAGCAACATGCAATTTACAAAGCCTGTCTAAGAGCCTATCTATATGTTCAGTCTGAAGTTCGACTAATCCATGGAAGGCTTGTACGAAAGCTTCACTGTTCAAGTCCATCAGCTGCTGTTTCAGGTCAGGTGACTTTCATATTTCCATTAACTGCTGTCTCAAGTCGTGTGACTTCCCCATCTCCAACACTTGGTGTTTTAGGTGAAACAATCCCTTAAAAGCACCTTTAACAGTGTCTGGAGCTCGGAGATAGTCATCCATCAGGTAGTGTACACAGACTGCATCCTTTACCACCAGACTTCTCCTAGTGGGCTCTTCAGTGCTCCTGGCATCAGCGCAGTCATATCTGTGTCCGTTGTCGTTCCATAGGTCCACTTCATGCAACGCGAGAGGAGTACAAGCCACAGCCACATTCCTGCAAGAAGAGATACACCCTTAATCACCCTTGCTGTGGGATCGTAGCTTGCTGCGATACTCTTGGATAGGGACAGGTACAGACGAGGACATAGACTGTGATGAAGACAGAGGGGACAACACATCAGACTCTTGGTAAGTTAGGCCAAGCTCTTGACTTACTGGCTGGATCCTGTCAGCATGTACTACCTCCTGACTTTCACTCGCATCTTTTCTTATTCTATAGGTATGTCCATGCATTTTTTCCATTATTGTACGCGGCCCACAGAACTTAGGATTGAGCTTGGAAGTTCTTTCAGGATTCTTGACCATCACCTTCTGGCCTACCTCCAACGTCTTTTCTTGACTGCCTTTGTGTTGTGTCGCCATCATCTCCGCTCTTGAGGCTTTTAATCTTTTCCGTACTTCACTATCTATGTGTCGAAATTTTGGAAGATGGACCTTGTTGTAATCCTCGAGATTGTACACCGGAATAGGAGGTCCAGCTAGCAAATCGTAGGGCAACACCTACTGTTCTCCATAGAGGATGTAATGAGGAGATTTCCCAGTAGACGAATTGTCTGAGGAGTTTATCGTAGTTGCTGCATGTGGTAACCAGTCTTGCCAGTCATTTTCTATCGAGTTGATTGCTGGTGTCAGGACTTCCAATATCTTCCTGTTTGTCCTCTCCACAAGGCCATTGCTCTTAGGACTGTAAGACGTAACAAAGACTTGCTTTACCTCATACGTACGACAGATTTCCTGTAACACCCGGTTACGAAATTCACTGCCATTATTGCTGGGCAATATCTTGGGTATAGAGTATGGACAAATCACTGAGGTTACAAAAGCATGTGTCACCTCCTCAGCAGTTTTCGTCTGTAAATGTGCTAAAACAGTGAAAAGTATAAATGGTCCACTGCCGGCAACACACAGTTTGAGCCTTGATGACTTCTTGGCAATGCAAATAGATCAATGGAGACTGTATCCCAAGGTTTTTCTGGCAGGGGATACTCCAAGATGGGAGTTGGAGGTCTAGTCATTCCCCTTATTTCTGCACACTTGACACATTGACTAACATGGGCTTCTATGCCCTTCTTCCTGGTCACCCGATAATACTTTTTTTCTTGCCTCACATATGCTTATGTCGTGTCCGGGATGGCCCGGTTGAGGTACGTCATGAACCACCTGTAACATGGCTTGCTGTAGAGTAACAGGAACAACCAACTGATCCACAGTGCACTTCCCCGGTGGTTTCTTATACATGAGACCTTGTTGAAGGTGGAAGTGAGTCATTGGTACCAGAAGTTTAGGTAGACAAGTCTCGTCACCAGACTCCAAGGCATAGATGAGTTGAGACCACATAGCATCCTTATGTTGTTCCACTTTTACCGTGTCTGTAGAATACCCAGTGAGAGGGATATCCTCAGATATGGCAGCAGCAATGTTTCTTCTCAGCACGTCGGCAATGACATTTTGATGGCCAGGTAAATATCTGACTTCTGGGTCAAATTCCATTACCTTCCTGTACCGAGCACGACCTTACCCTGCAGGTTTTTCCTTTTGAACAAGCCACTTATGGGTGCATGGTCAGTTAAAGCAATTATCCAGTAACCGAAGATGATATCCCGGAAACGCCCTAACACCCACACGACTGCTAATGGCTCCAAATGTGTTGCCGAGTAATTCTTTTCTGGGGGTCTTAGTGCCCTACTGGCATTCGCAGCGGTGTGCTCTTTGCCTTGCTCATCCTTCTGCTGTAACACCACTTCCAGACCTGAACCTGAGGCGTCGGTGCACAACGCTAACACAGGTGCTTCAGTCATGGCTTTTTTGAGGTCGTTGAAGCGTTTCTCTTCCGATGATCCCCATGTCCATGCTGCACGCTTTTTGAGTAGCGCCATTAATGGTGATGGGATAGAAGCATATCTGTGGACAAACCTCCTATAGAAGCCAGTAAGCCCTAGAAATGAGCGGATGTCATCCTTAGACTTGGGTATAGGGAAGTTTATCATGGCAGTAACCTTATCCTGAAGAGCCTTAATGCCATCACCGTCAACTAAGTGTCCCAGAAATCTAACACATGACTTCAGGAACTCACACTTTGACAGCTTGATTTTCAGACCCACAGATCTTAAGGTTTCCATCCCTCATTTTAATTTATTAAAGTGAGTGTCCATGTCCTTGCTCACAATTGTCAAGCCATCTAGATACGCCAAGATGTCCTGCCCTAACATGTCACCAAACAACTGATTTATCATCCTCTGAAATGTCAAATAAGCATTACTCAGTCCAAAAGGCATTCGCGGAAATTCAAAGTGCCCACAGTGAGTGATAAGGCAGTGATGGGACAAGACTCTTTGGTCAGTTCCACCTGCCAATACCCTGACGCCAGATCCAGGCAGGTGAAAACGGTATTTCCCTTTCCCAGGGACTGCAGTAAGTCTCTTAGATGCGAAATCGGGAAACGATCTGGTACGGTTACCTTGTTCACTTGCCAGAAATCCACAACAGGTCTCACACTACCATCCTTTTTAGACACCAGAAATAGCGGTGCATACCAAGGTGAGGGAGAAGGCTGAATGACTATTATGCAGCATCTTTTCAACATCCTCTTCCACTGCTTTTCTTTGGCTGTGCAGTAGGCGGTATGCAGGCACATATATCGGATTTGTACCAGGGCGCAAACCAATATGATGTTTCACCTTACCAGTCCCACCCAGCTGTTTTCCTGGAAGTGCCACATGTTGGAGAATTCTTCAAGAAGTGTTAGCAATTGCGCTTTATGGTTAACATTGTCTGCTACCTTCATGTATTGTCCTAGCAGACTTCTTCTCCCTAGATGTGTAGGTTCTGACTGAGTTGTTGTTTGTGATGTAACTACTGGAGAGATCATTGGTACATCGTCGACTTCCCCTTACGGGGGCATCATAGCATATTGTCACATACATAACAACCATCTTTGAGCTTAACTGCGCCACCACCCATATTTGCGATGAAGAAGGGCGTCTCCTGGTCTTGTCCGACACTGCTCAGGGTGGACTTCAGAGACAAATGCCTCATGTTTTAGTCTCTGATAGGCATGCCACATCAGTTCCTGCTGACACGTCAGGTACTCGGACAGGAATTTTGCAGACAGTCCAACTGGGCAAGTGGTGATTCCCACTCACTATAGCCTTGACCTGCTTCCAGCCTACGCACTTCATTTCGTGTTCGTCTGGTGATTCCCTTGATGCATCACCTGTTGGGGTAACAACTGGTTCAATGGCTCCTTGTTGGACGCCACTGTCTCCAGCTTGCTGAGGGAACAAGGCCCACAAACTCCTTCCCATTAAAGGAAATGGAATGTCTCTGAGGGTGTATAATCACAGTATACTCCTCCATGAACTCAAGACCTCATAACCCATCCGCTGGCAGAGGGAAGTCCTCAACCACATAGAATGTAGCATGTAATACAGGAGATTGTTTATCTGCCCTCAGTGTCAATGGTATCTGGCTTACAATCTTCATTTTACTCCCTGTTACACCTGTCCAAATGACATCGGGTCCTGATAACGTCCAATGTCCACGAGGCATCAGTTGTCTTAGCCTTTCTAGAGCTTTACTAGAAATACTGTTTGCACATGCCCCAGTGTCAACCATCAAGGACAACTGACCTTTCCCTATAATCCAAGGAATTGACAGTAAATCCACCTATTTTATAGCTGCCACACACGCATCGGTGGACTGCACGATCTTGCAGGTTACTTCTGCGTGCGGCTGTAAGCTTTCCCCGCTTTCGCCCTATTACTTAGTTGTTCCCTATCGGCAATGACAATGGGGCAATAGTCCGAGGAATGAGGACACTGCCCGTGTATGACACACCACCTTTGTACCTTTGGCTTTGGGGCTTTGGTTTGGTTATGCTGTGGTGGGCTGGTTTGGTTGCTTTTTGCCTGACTGCTTTTACCATAAGTACTAGACCCAGATGTGGCAGTTGTGTTAGCCTTGGCTAACACTGGTGTGCCACCTTTTTAGCCTGCCGACACTTTTTATCTATATGACCAGCTTTATGGCACACAGTACAGATCTTACCAGCAGGGTTTTGTTTGTGTCCACGGCAAAGATAGTTCTTCCGTCCTCTCCTTCTGCCTTCGCCTTTAACTTGAAGTTCAATTCATGAAGGGCTTTGTCAGGAGGTCTTTTCGCCTTCCTATGCACTCTATCTCTCCTAGGAGGGGCCAAACAAAGCAAGTACTGGAGGTACTCTAGAAGACGAGCTACCCTCTCATAAGACAATCCCTCAGCCATGTCTCCCCAGCCCGAAGTTAGCAAAGCTTTGCTAGCTTCCGCATAACACCTACCTGCCTTCGTGTGAGCTTGCCTTTCAGTACAATTTGGATACTGCTGTGCCCTGTTTACCAATCTGAACACCCAAGTATCTGACACATAGTAGTCACTTTCGAATGTATTTATCAGGGCTTCCTTAAACCTCTCATATTCCTGAGCAGCAAGTCCGGTTTGAAAAACAGAGGCTTCAAACATTTCAGCCGCCTGGGAATTTGGCTTAATATGGACTTTAACATGCCAAATTTTCTCCCCATCACCAGCAAGCTTCAGCCTATGTATCTGAGCCTCACAGTCTCTTAGGAACCTATGTATGTCATAGTCATCTTCCCCAGTAAACTGCATAGTCGGTTGTGCTGTAGGCAACACCCTTGTACAGTCTGAGCTCAAAGGTGACTGGGCAGTGAAAAGTCCCTGAGAATGACTAACGGCGCTACAGGTGGTAATGTTTGAGGTGCAGCAGTAGTAAGGTTAATAGTTGCCATACCAAGTACATGTCATATAGGAGGAGAAGGATTAACATGGGTTTGCATGCCAACACTGTTAGTATTCAGGACCCAAGGATTAGAATAAGGAGCATTAGGAAATAAATGATCCTGCCCCTGTTGTCCTAAAGCCTGCGGGGTGCTAAAAATGCTTGAGGAAAAAGTGGGTACGTAAGTGGTTGCATTAATCTCAGAGCTTAGTGGAATGTGTGGATTTCTTAGACTGTCCAAGGATGTTGCTGCAGCCTGTTCACCAATGATCACAGTCTCCTCTGGACTAGGAGTGCCTTCTTCAGTGAGATCAGTGGCCATTTCTAAATTACTTTGACACTCAGGCACTGCTCGATATGTATATCCTGAACACAAACGCAAAGCATTCAAGTCTCCTTCACTATCCAGTTGCCTAGAAGTGTCTTGGCAACCTTCAAGATCCCCAAGATTTCTTTCACTCATATCATCCAAAATTTGTATATTTATATCCAACGTCTCTATTCTCCACTCACGTATTTCTAACTCAGATTCGGATTCTAAGTCAGATTCACTAGACAATTCCCACCGTTCCTGTTCTAAAGAGACAGCTCCTTCCTCAGTTGTTGGTTGTTTTGTTTCTCCTTTAATCTTCCGTCCCAAACTTTTCAGCTTATCCATCTAATCCTTGCCAGCCACTATTTCCCTCCCAGTCACAGGAAAGTTAGACTGACGGAAATAGATTAGTTATGGCTCAGCAACAGAGAATGGGACACAGACAAGATACACAGAAATCAGCAATTTAAAGGGAGGACTGAGAAACCTTTATCCATCACACATTTCCTAACTACCATGTGCTGATCGGAGAGTGTATGTCTTGTGGAATGATATGCATGTACACTAACCTTGGTGTATTCAGATGATGCTGAAAATCCAAGTAGATCTGCATTGCAACTCCACGGGAATCGCACACACTTGCCAGGTCTCATCCCTCCCAGCCGCACTGAGTCGTTACCGCCTCTTCGCTCGCCTCAAGGTGACTGCTGGGGACCACTCTCTC
Source organism: Coenobita brevimanus (assembly GCF_032717465.1). NCBI lineage: Eukaryota > Metazoa > Arthropoda > Malacostraca > Decapoda > Coenobitidae > Coenobita > Coenobita brevimanus. The sequence goes on from NC_136961.1 coordinate 5,046,726, forward strand.
ATGCCTCACCAGGGTTGCCAGATGCCCTCGGATGATGCCACCCCTCTCTGAGCTGGCCTCGGTCTCTCCCTCGCAAGGAGAGATATCTTACTGAGATCACTAGAGATAGAGATGCTAATCTGAGAGAACGAGTTCACTACTCTGTTTTTCCTGCTCTCACTGTTCTATCCTTTATCTCACTCCGCAATTAGTCCCTTTACAAAAGTGGAACCTTTTCAAAATTCTGTAAAATTTTTAGGAATACATTTTGATCGTAGAATGAATTTTAAACTTCACGTTAATACTTTGCTTGCTCGTTGTGATAAACCGTTAAATGTCCTCAAGTACCTAGCGGGTACTACCTGGGGTGCCGACAGAAAATCTTTATTAATGGTGTATAAGTCCCTTATTCGATCAAAGCTAGACTATGGCGCACAGGTGTATGGCTCGGCATCTGATGCCACGCTGAAAGGATTGGATGTGTTACAGAATAAATGCTTGCGAATGTGTCTTGGAGCTGTCCGGTGTACCCGTGTGGCTCGTATGGAAGTGGAGGCGAATGTGCCTCCCCTCCGTATTCGCCGTGACCACCTGGCCTTGTCCTACGGCGTAAGGACATTAAGGAAAAGAAATATCGGCAATGTGGCCTGTACCCCCCTGCGTCAATACCACCACCTTCTGCGGGGGGTACGTCGGCCACTTGCCGCTCGCCTCCACTTACTGACTCAGGAGCTTGATGTGGACCCCAGTGACTGTGACAAGTTGGTGCTTAAAAATATAGCGCCTTGGGAGCCACCCGGCTTTACAGTCGATGTTACATGGCTCCCAGCACCAAAGGCCAAGGCGCCGGAGGCGGAGGTCCACCACTTGTTTCGTAACATCATTGTTCGTCACTTGGGGTCCCATCAATTGTACACCGACGGCTCCAAGTCGAGTGAATGTGTGGGTGCAAGTGTGTGGTCGACTGAATGTGCCCTCAGGTATCGGTTGCCGACTCATACATCTGTGTTTACTTCAGAACTTTTTGCTATTGACAAAGCCATAGACTATGCTCTCAATTCTAGGCATGACTCATTTGTCATATTTTCAGATTCAAAATCAGCCCTTCAGGCAATTGCATCTTGCACTACGGACTCTCACGAGATCCAGGGCCGCATCGTTAATAAGTTGCATTCATGCAACAAGTCATTCACGCTGATCTGGGTGCCTGGTCATTGTCATATCTACGGCAATGAGAAGGCTGACTTACTTGCAAAGTCGGCTGTAGAGCCCGAGGAGACTTGGGACGTTCCTCGTGATCTACGGTCGAGTCTCTCTCTCGGAAAGAAATCAATAAATCTTCTGTGGCAAGGTCAGTGGACCAGACTAAATATTCCAACTTGTAAGCCGTACCTGGGCGACTGGGACACTGCCAACCGTCCCAGTCGCCTAGAAGAAAAAGTGTTGGCACGGTTACGGCTGAATGCCACCATTTTAACCCACATAAAACCATATATGGAAAGACGCTTCCCACCGCACTGTGACATCTGTAATGCGGTGTTATCTATTAGTCATATCATCCTGCGCTGTCGGCGATTTATTCGTGAACGTGCTTCACTTATAAATTACTGCGGCGCAGTAGACGTCCCCTTCACCCTTTCCACCATCCTGGGTGATGGGGACATTGTTATGACTGATAAATTGATGGCTTTCTTGAGAGACACCGGACTGATCAGAGTGATGTGACTTTTTTACTGTGTGGTTATGGTTTTTATGAACAGTAAATATGTATATATTGTAATATTAATTAGGGTTGACAGTTGACATATTTTAAATAGTTCCTCCTCCCACCGATCTATTTCTAATATAGATGTCCCCTACATTAAGCAAAGTTCCTCGCCTGACAGTCACCAGCTGATGAGTGCAAGTGTGCAATATAGGAAGGTATTGGGCACTTGCAGTCGATGGTCGTCTGCTGGGCGAGGTTCTTCACTTTTTGTACAAATTATGTAAATACATTATACTATTTCGCTTAAGTTATTCTAATTAGGGACGACAGCTGACGTATATGGAAATGTTCCTGACTCGTCTGGTTCCCTTTCATATATTGATGGCCTCTATATTAGGTTGTGCCTCGACTGACAGTCATCAGGTGATGAGTGCAGGTATGTCATGTACAAAGGCATTACATATCTGCAGTCGATGGTGTTCTGTTAGTCGAGGTATTTTTACCATTAGTGTAGGTCTAGTTATTGTCTCTGTAGGATTTAGTATAGGTTAGCGATTTGTCTGTTAGGTGGTTAGTTTTAGGGTCTTTAGATTAGGTATTTTTGATTATAAGTAATATAAGGCTAAAAATATAAAAAAACTAAATAAAAATAATAAAAATAAAACTACAAAAAAATAATAAAATAAAAATTATTATATATATATGTACGTGTGCATGAAAGTGTGTATGTTCATATGCATGGATATGTGTATGTATGTATGTATGTATATATATATATGTTTGTATATATATGTATATATGTGTCAATATATATACATATATATATTTGCCTTAATGACCAGAGGCTCCGGCCTCAATGGTCGATAGGCAAAAAAAAAAAAAAAAAAAAAAAAAAAACTTTTTGTTTCTTCCCGGAATCATGATTAACCTGTTATTGATCTGGCCAAAAACAGTATCGGTCATTCTGAGTACACTGAATTTCCTTACACAATCTCCTTCCGTTTGCTCTAGATGAATTCCGAGTACCTTCCAGACAGAGAAGCTTTTTCCTCTCTCCCAGTCACGTTGTCCTGTTGCAGTTTCCTCCATTAGTGAAGCTAATTTCCTTTGATACAGTCGTTTGCCTCTAATGGTACTCTGGATAATTCTGGTGTTGTTCCCCCATCTCCTTTCCACCTCATCTGATTTCCTGATGCCTAACAGTGATTTGTTATGCTCACAACCCAAGGCTTATCAGGATGCAAACGCTGGTGATTGCAGGAAACCGGACACTATAACGGGCCACTCCCAGCCTCTCTTATTCAGGTTAAGCTGAAGGATTGTTTCAGTTGTGATGGTGCGGTGTATGAGGCAAATATGTTGTGGTGTGTGAGGCTGCACTGCAGCGTGGGCATAGTGGATTGTTTGTGATTTGGATGGTGAACTAGTACTGTTGCAAGGAAGGGTGCTGACCGCACTACAGAATAGCTAGAGGTACTCCGGTCTCTCTGGGTAAGGTCGTTTCTGAGAGGTTTATGTCTGGTTGTGGTTTATGAAGGACGTGGTTCAGCTAAATGTTTTAGATGGCTGTGTTGGCTATGTGCCATGCATGTACAAGCTAGTGAAATATACCGTAACTGTGAATGGAGAAGGGATGTTACTAAAAATACTGAGTAAGGTTGGACGGTTATAACTTGTGTGTGAGTGTGTGTGGGGGGGGGGGGTGATGTAACAAGGGTGGGCTGGGTCTTGATCTGAAGTGATGAAATGTGTGGCTCTCATATTCATGAGATCTTTATTTCGTGACTGTGACAGGGAGGTTGCAAAACAGGCACTTTGGATGTGGCAGTAGAGTTAAATTACCAATAAAAATGGTAGACTGATAGCGGGTAAGGGAGAAAAAGTGGAAAGAATACGTGAATGAATTTAAACGTATAGAGAATGTAAGCACTGTAATACCTGGGAGGAGGAGGGTGGTGAGAAAGGAGGAAGAGATCAGTAGGATGGAAGTAGTGGAAGAAATAAAGAAAGTCAAAATGGAGAAAGCCCCAGCAATTGATGAAAGTGTTTGGTGAAATGATAGGGAGAGGTAGCAGTAAACTGGGTATGGAAGATGTGCGGATTAGGTAGGGTCCGGAGGATTGGAAGTCACTTATAAGTATTCCTCTGTAAAAGGGAAAAGGGGAGAAAGAAGTGTGTGGTAATCATAGGGGCATTTGTCTTCTTAGTGTAATAGGAAAAATATATGGTACGATACTTAATGACAAAGATAGGGAAATATCAGAGGAATTTGTTGGAGGAGAACAGGGAGGCTTTAGGAAGAGAAGAGGTTGTGTAGATCTGATATTCATCCTAATGTGTTTAGTGGAAAAGTTCCTAGATAAGGGAATGAAGTTGTATGTGGTCTTCATGGATTTGGAGAAAGCATATGACAGAGTGGATGGAAAGGGAAATATACGCTGAACTGCAGTAACAGAAGCAAGAGGAGTGCAATAACGTGATGGATTGCAGACATCATGTAGACGAACAGTTGAAGATAATAGTGAGAAAATTGAGGCTGTAGAGAAGTCTTGCACTGCTGAGCCTCAGGTTAGTGTAGAGAGAGCAATTGTAAACAAAAAATAAGGACAGTATAGGGTGAAAGTTGATTAATCCCAAGCATCTAAAGGTAGCATTAAAGGGTTGAAAAATCAAAATGTGGAAGTTTTGTGCCCTAGAGTAAATTATAATGTCACAGTTGTTAGGCCCCAAACCACTGAAGTGCAGGGCTATAATGGGAGTCGATTTAAAATTTAAGTAACCTCAGGAATTTGATGGTAAAATATCTTGGGAAGCTTACCATATGCAATTTGAGTTACTTGCAGATCAGAATGGTTGGGATGATAGGCAAAGGGCAGTGCAGCTTGCTACTAGCCTCAAGGGTACCACAGTGGAGATTCTTGGCCAGATGTTAGGGGGGGAGAGGAATAGTTATCAGTCCCCACTAGATGTGCTGGAGCACAGATGCAGGACCATGTACCAGACTGAGGTTTATTGAGTGTGATTCCAGACCTGTTTATGGGCTCGAGGCAAATCCCTTCAGCAACTTGCTCGTGACCTGGAGAAATGGCACACAAGGCGTACCATGGAGCAAAGTCTAACCTGTTGCCTCTTTTTCTGAGGGACCAGTTAATTGATGCTGTTGACTGTGCGGAGTTGAAAGCAGGCACTATATAGAAGCATGGATGAAGCACTAGCCAGGGTTCTGGAATTTGAGACCTACGTCAGGTTCATTACATCCAGTTTGCATGCAGGATGTAATCCAGAATTCAAGGCAAGAAATGGGCAGGTACGTGAAGCGGAGACATTTGAAAGAAGAAGCTGGCGTTGTGAGAAGCCAGGACGTAGGAAAGACGACTGTTACAAGTGGAAGAGGAAAGAGGAGAAGATCAGAGGAGGTTGCTGGTTCTGCAAGAAGCCAGGACACAAGAAAGAGGATTGATACAAATGGAGGAAGGAGCAAGAACAGATAAGTAAACATATGGGTAAACATAATATGCCACTGTGTCGATGACTCACAAGTGCTGCAATTAAAACAACTGCTAGTGAAGTTTGCTGATGTCTTTTCCACCGGAGACCTGGACCTGGGATGCTCAGATCTGGTGGAGCATTGTACTGGCACCAGGGATCACCACCCGATTAAAAAGGCTGCTCGGAGGATGGAGCCAGCTCAATGGCAAGAAATGGAGAGGTTGATGGAGAATCTTCAAAGTCGGGGAGTGATGGGAAAGTCCAGCAGTCCTTGGGCATCAGCAATTGATCTGGTAGGGAAGAATAATGGCTCAGTGAGGTGCTGTATGGATTACAAAGCCCCGGGAAATTTTGAGCATCTCATGGATAGAGTACTGGAAATCCTTCATTGGCAGACTCATCTTGATGATGTGTGATTGTGTTTGGACAGACGTTCGACCAGGAATTGGAGAGGCTGTCAGTCTTCAACATGATCCAAGCAGCGCACCTCAAGCAGAACACTAAGAAACGCTACTTGTTCCAGGAGGAAGTGAAGCACCTGAGACTCATTAAAGGCGACCGCGGCGTCTGTACTGACCTGGAAAGGTGGCAGCTGTGGAAAACTGGCAGGTTCCAATTTGTGTGAAGGAGCTATGGAGTTTCTTGGGTTTGTGTACCTATTACCGGCATTTTGTCAAGGACTTTGCAACAATAGCTGCACCTCTGCACGAGCTGTTAGAAAGAGGCAGAAGTTTATGTGGACTGCAGTGACTCACAAAGCCTTTGATGAGCTCAAGCATGCTATGGCAGTCTCTCCAGTGCTGTTGTACCCAGATCAGAGTTAACCATTCATCCAGGACTGTGACACTAGTAACCATGGCAGTGGTGGAGTCCTGTCGCAGAGGAAAGGTGACAAAGAGTATGTGGTGGCGTATTACAGCAAGAAACTCAGCCCACTAGTAAAAAACTACCGTGCGACCTGTAAGGAGCAATTGGTAACGATGATGAGCCTTGATTTCTTCCATTCCTACTTGTATGGGTCTTACTTCATCATCAGGACGGACCAGGTAGCACTCAAGCTGCTGGAGACATTAAAGAATCCAGAAGGACAGCTGGAACTCTGGCTAGGGAATCTGGACCAATACAAGTATGAGGTGCAGCACTGTTTTGGGCAGGTACATTGGCGGTCAGAAGAACTGTCATGATCCCAGACACAACATGAATCTCTACCAACTGAGGTTTGAACAACTGTGCTTCGGCAGGAGGGGGATGTGAGGTGCCGGGGTGGCAGGAGACTGGGGCAGAGGGAGTGACTGATTGTCCATATCGTTGGGATGAAGCCAATACTGCCATGATCTCAGTATGATTCACTGATAAGTTTGGGCTGAGATATTGAAGACTTACAATAATATGAGTATGGTCAAGTATTCCATGAGGCTGAGCATACGTGAGTGTCAGCCTTGGTATACTCGTAGTGAATTTCGGCCTCTGCAGTTCAGTGGAGGAAACGGACAGCACGAAGTGATGAGGCTATGCAGATTATAGAACTATCCCAAACTACCACCAACTTTGATCAAAGTAAATAGCTCTGGGTATTGTTTAGCTATATTTTCTTGTTTCTCCATCCCTCTTTCTTACATCTCTAACCCCTTTCCACCCATTCTCACCTTTCCTGTGAACCTGCTACCTCATTCCTCTCTCTTCCTTACCTCTCTCCACCCACTTTCACTCTTCCTACTGACTTACTCTCTTCCCTGAGGGTCATGGACCTCCCATTTGGATCCAGTACTATACGTGATCAAAAATAAAGGGGGAGCTAACTGATGATCTGAAGACTAGTGATAGTGGAAAGTTTCCCTTTACCACGTATACCACGACATTCATTGCATAAATATAATCTAGGGGCAATCTAACTAGCTTTCTTTGTAGCCTCTTGATTATAGGAAAAATGAATAGTAGGAAAAATGAATATTAACTACAGAATCAATGTGAATGGTTTAATGAGCATTGCATGTTATTATGGAAGGCAAGAATGTGGCAGTGGCAGGAGGGTAGAACTCCTTAATTGTGTAGTGACATGACATGAGTGGTTGTTTGAAGCAAAGAGAGAGAGAGAGAGAGAGAGAGAGAGAGAGAGAGAGAGAGAGAAGGAGAAAAGGAGGTTATTTTGAGTGTAGAAGAGGGCGGCAGCGCAAAATGGCTTCACCAATGTTATCTAGCAATATAATCAGCAATGAACTATAAATAGTTTAAGACTACATTACCAACTATTGCATTATTTTCTATTCGTTGTAGAAATGGCAGAGAGATGCGGCAACGCGGTGGGTAAAGGGAAGAGTGCAAACGATCCTGTGGTCATTACCCTCCGTGGCCGTATCATCGGGCTGTGGGAAATGGGAAAGCCATCAAGAGAAACTGCCCTTCTCACAGGTGTCTTTGTCAGGAATGAGAACCAATGGATTCGTCGGTGGCAAATGAGGACTTGATGAAGACAAAGACTCGCAGTGAAAGACCTCGAGTTCTCACTCGTCAAGATCTCGCCCGTATTGCGGACATGGAAAAGGAGCAGTCAAAGTGTTTTGCAGTTCAGGTTACTCGGGCTCTATAGCTTCCCTGCGATCCACGGACGACGAGAAAGCGCATTCACGAGATGGGCATTCACTGTTACAGGGCGGCTAAGAAATAAAAACTCTCAGGCCAGCAAAGCGAGTAGACTAGGCTATGCTATACAGTATTTAGGAGCAGACGTATATTTTTGGAACAGAGTAATATTTACCGATGGGAAATGTTTCACGTCGGTGGAAGCAGGGGCTCGAACGTGCTAGAGACCAGTAAACACACCGTATGAAACGAAAAACACTGTATACAGGAGAAGGGCGAACGTGGTAGAGTGAGCCTATAATTCTGGGGATGGATGTGGGCCAATGTACCGGAAGAACTGACGAAAATAGAAGGAAGATTTACATGGGAAAAATACATTGACGTGTTAGAAAATATTTTATTGCCATCCGTGTGAAATATGGCAATCCCACATCCTCATCCTATTACACTTGTTCACGACAGGAGTCCTGTGAATATGTGCAGGGTGGTAAAGGATTGGCTTCAATCAGCACCCGGAAGTGAAAGTCCTCGATTGGCCCTCAAAGGGTTGTGAAATAAACCAAATCTATCGTATGTGTGTCCTTAATGTTGTAGTGTTTGACTGATATAAATTCATTTGTTTAACTCATTTGTATCATTTTTCTCTAAATAAGATTTTCAGCTACATTTTCTAACTTCATCCCGAGCACCTCCCGAAGCTGGCTGACAAAATCAGGCTTTTGCCATAAAGTTCTTCCTTAGCTGAAGGAACTCAAAACCACGGTGGTATACCTGTAAGAGTGGTATGAATCATAACTTTATTAAAGACAGAAAAGTATAACCATAATATTCATTGAAAAGTTTAATATCCAGTGATAACCGGCGACTGGCCCCTGTACAAAGAATCCAACGAACCACAGTTATGCAAACGATTAAAAAAAAAAAAAACGAAATACAAACTGTTTGCTTCTAAACTACAAGGACTGAGAAACATCATAGTACTAAAAATTATTCTCTAAATCTCCTTATAAAAAATTGTCTCGCATAGTATACGGTTACCTGTATCTTATATTCATACTTGTGATTTTAATATAACTTTATCAGTGAATCACATTGAGATCATGGCAATATTGATTACTTATCTTCCCATCGATAAGGACATTGAATCTCTCTCTCTCTCTCTCTGCCCCCGTCTCCTGCCACCCCGGCACCTCTCCTCCCTCTCCTCCCGAAGCACTGTTGTTCAAACCTCAGTTGGTAGAGATTCATGTTGTGCCTGGGATCAGGACAGAACTTTGATCCCCCTGTATATGGCGATGCTGACAGGCTGAATCATCAGCCTTCTGATCCAGTTTGCAAGCGGTGTAGTGGGAAAGATAATCTTGGCAAGAAATGCAGCCATACTGCAGTGACCAGTGTCAGCTGTAGAAGATCTGAAAAGGATGCAGATGGAGGACACGGATTTACAACCAGTGCTGGAGTGGCTGCAGCGGAATACAGTGCGGCCATCTTGGGAAGAGGTTTCCAGGTTTAGCCTTCTGACTAAGAGCTACTGGAGTCAGTGGGACCTTCTTCGTTTGAACAATGGACAATTGGAGCATCAGTGGGAGACACCTTCTGGCCTCAGCAAGTATTGGCAGCTGGTGGTCCATAAGAAAATGAGGTCAGAGGTCTTCAAGAGCCTCAAAACGGGATCACTAGCGGGCATCTGGACGTGAAGAAAACTGCAAGTTAGCTGTGACATAGGTTCTATTGAACTGGTATGTGTCAGGATGTTGAAGAATGGAGTAAGGCCTATGATGTATAAAGTGCCAAGAAGGGACCCAAGAAATGTGGTTGCTCCCCTCCTCATCTGTATCAAATGGGTGCACCAATGGAAAGGGTCACAGCGGACACTGCTAGACCTCTACAACTCACTGAAAATGGAAACCAATATAAACTTGTTGCCATGGACTACTTCACGAAGTGACCAGAAGCCTATGCCATCCCAGATCAGGAAGCCGCAACTGTTGCTCAGGTGTTGGTTGATCAATCCTTCTGTCGTTCTGGGATGCCACAAGAGCTATATTCAGACCAGGGTAGAAACTTCGAGTCTGCTGTGTCCCGTGAGTGCTGCAAGTTAATGGGGATCAAGAAGACAAGGATGGCTCCACTAAGGCCATATTCAGATGTGATGGCCAAAAAATTCGACTGGACCCTGGGACAAACCTGGCCAAGTACTATGTACAGACACATGGAATCGAACCAGATATTACTTGCGTTGCTTAAGGTTTATTGGTCTGCATCCCACGAGTTTATTGGCTGCACCCCTGCAAAACTGATGCTTGGCCACGAGTTGCTGTTGATCTGTTAATGTTGCCAATTGATCTGTTAATGGAAAGACCGCCTTGTGAAGTGCTGCCTCGGGACTTCTCCAGATATGCAAAGCATTCAGAAAGACTAGCTACATCAACAAGTTTGAGGATATCTGAAGTTTTCAAATAAAGCGATGAAGTGCAAGTATGGTGCCAAGGCAAGTGATGTGAGCTTCAAGTATGGTGACAGAGTTTTGCTGTACAATCCTCAGAGGAAAAAAGAACACTCTCTGTAGCTGCAGGGCCCTTGGGATGGGACCTACACTATTCTGAACTGCCTGTCAGACATAACATACTGGATACAGGGAGGCAAGAAGTCTCGCCCAAAGGTGGTTCTGTACATGGGCATGGAAAACTGATTTCAGTTGGATGGGTTGGAAAGTGCAGTGTTGCAGTGTAGAGTAAATGTTTCTATCCAATAAGGCCACCTTACACTCCTCTGCCTCTGACGGTATAAAGACAAAATGGAAAGCAGGACATACATGGAGACCGAGAAAGGAAGCCTTAAACTTCTCAAACTCATCCACAGTCGTTTCAGCTACTGTATATACCTTTCGTCATCAGACACAACTAACACTTCTGGACCCTCCTTCATAATGACAAGTATGATGTTAGTAGTAGCAAAAGGGAAAGGAATGAACCGCCATGCATGGTATGTTATAGAATTCCTCATAGGTACCAATATCATGATGCCATCATGGGTTAACTGGGCCTCCAATAGTGGATAATATTACTCCAGCTGATTTATACCAAAAAGTGGCCTAAGTCCATGCTTCACCATAGCTACGCCAAGAGCATTATTTAAAACATGAGTAGGAAGCAATAAAGCATTAACCCTATTCAAACTTGCCGTCCACCATATTGGCTGTATGGAACTGCAAAGTGGTGACTGACTCATCGAGAGCATGTAGGTTCTCAATGATTAACAATAAGTTAGTTAGGATTGGTAGATTAGTCTGGATATTGTTAATTTCTGCGAGATGGTTGGTAGTCACAGTTATCTCGTTAGCCTTGTTAGTGCACTCACCTTTTTGTTCATACGTGTGTACGATTAGCCAGTTATTTGCCTCAGCCGCCAATGCCAAATCATGCATCTGTCTGCCCAATTGCACTACGTCTTTGTCTAGTGCTGTACCAAAGAGCTTTTGAGACAGGATACCTAGAATGTCCACAAGTCCTCTCATAGTACGTGCATGGACATGCTGGGAAAGATCAGAATCTGCATTAGGTATAGCAACATGCAATTTACAAAGCCTGTCTAAGAGCCTATCTATATGTTCAGTCTGAAGTTCGACTAATCCATGGAAGGCTTGTACGAAAGCTTCACTGTTCAAGTCCATCAGCTGCTGTTTCAGGTCAGGTGACTTTCCTATTTCCATTAACTGCTGTTTCAAGTCGTGTGACTTCCCCATCTCCAACACTTGGTGTTTTAGGTGAAACAATCCCTTAAAAGCACCTTTAACAGTGTCTGGAGCTCGGAGATAGTCATCCATCAGGTAGTGTACACAGACTGCAGCCTTTACCACCAGACTTCTCCTAGTGGGCTCTTCAGTGCTCCTGGCATCAGCACAGTCGTATCTGTGTCAGTTTTCGTTCCATAGGCCCACTTCAAGCAACGCGAGAGGAGTACAGGCCACAGCCACATTCCTGCAAGAAGAGATACTCCCTTAATCGCCCTTGCTGTGGGATGGTAGCTTGCTGCGATACTCTTGGACAGGGACAGGTACAGACGACGACATAGACTGTGATGAAGACAGAGGGGACAACACAGACTCTTGGTAAGTTAGGCCAAGCTCTTGACTTACTGGCTTGATCCTGTCAGCATGTACTACCTCCTGACTTCCACTCGCATCATTCCTTATTCTATAGGTATGTCCGTGCATTTTTTCCATTATTGTACATGGCCCACAGAACTTAGGATTGAGCTTCGAAGTTCTTTCAGGATTCTGGACCATCACCTTCTGGCCTACCTCCAACGTCTTTTCTTGACTGCCTTTGTGTTGTTTCGCCATCATCTCCGTTCTTGAGGCTTTTAATCTTTTCCGTACTTCACTATCTATGTGTTGAAAATTTGGAAGATGGACCTTGTTGTAATCCTCGAGATTGTACACCGGAATAGGAGGTCCAGCTAGCAAATCGTAGGGCAACACCTACTGTTCTCCATAGAGGATGTAATGAGGAGATTTCCCAGTCGACGAATTGTCTGAGGAGTTTATCGTAGTTGCTGCATGTGGTAACCAGTCTTGCCAGTCATTTTCCATCGAGTTGATTGCTGGTCTCAGGACCTCCAATATCTTCCTGTTTGTCCTCTCCACAAGGCCATTGCTCTTAGGACTGTAAGATGTAACAAAGACTTGCTTTACCTCATACATACGACAGATTTCCTGTAACACCCGGTTGCGAAATTCACTGCCATTATTGCTGAGCATTATCTTGGGTATAGAGTATGGACAAATCACTGAGGTTACAAAAGCATGTGTCACCTCCTCAGCAGTTTTCGTCTGTAAATGTGCTAAAACAGTGAAACGTAAAAAATGGTCCACTGCCGCCAACACACAGTTTGAGCCTTGATGACTTCTTGGCAATGCAAATAGATCAATGGAGACTGTATCCCAAGGTTTTTCCGGCAGGGGATACTCCAAGATGGGAGTTGGAGGTCTAGTCATTCCTCGTATTTCTGCACACTTGACACATTGACTAACATGGGCTTCTATGCCCTTCTTCCTGGTCACCCGATAATACTTCTGTTCTTGCCTCACATATGCATATGTCATGTCCGGCATGGCCCGGTTGAGGTACGTCATGAACCACCTGTAACATGGCTTGCTGTAGAGTAACAGGAACAACCAACTGATACACAGTGCACTTCCCCAGTGGTTTCTTATACACGAGACCTTGTTGAAGGTGGAAGTGAGTCATTGGTACCAGAAGTTTAGGTAGACAAGTCTCGTCACCAGACTCCAAGGCATAGATGACTTGAGACCACATAGCATCCTTATGTTGTTCCACTTTTACCGTATCTGTAGAATACCCAGTGAGAGGGATATCCTCAGATATGGCAGCAGCAATGTTTCTTCTCAGCACGTTGGCATTGACATTTTGATGGCCAGGTAAATATCTGATTTCTGGGTCAAATTCCATTACCTTGCTGTACCAAGCACGACCTTACCCTGCAGGTTTTTCCTTTTGAACAAGTCACATATTGGTGCATGATCAGTTAAAGCAATTATCCAGTAACCGAAGATGATATCCCGGAAACGCCCTAACACCCACACGACTGCTAATGGCTCCAAATGTGTTGCCGAGTAATTCTTTTCTGGGGGTCTTAGTGCCCTACTGGCATTCGCAGCGGTGTGCTCTTTGCCTTGCTCATCCTTCTGCTGTAACACCACTTCCAGACCCGAACCTGAGGCGTCGGTGCACAACGCTAACACAGGTGCTTCAGTCATGGCTTTTTTGAGGTCGTTGAAGCGTTTCTCTTCCGATGATCCCCATGTCCATGCTGCATGCTTTTTGAGTAGCGCCATTAATGGTGATGGGATAGAAGCATATCTGTGGACAAACCTCCTATAGAAGCCAGTAAGCCCTAGAAATGAGCGGATGTCATCCTTAGACTTGGGTATAGGGAAGTTTATCATGGCAGTAACCTTATCCTGAAGAGCCTTAATGCCATCACCATCGACTAAGTGTCCCAGAAATCTAACACATGACTTCAGGAACTCACACTTTGACAGCTTGATTTTCAGACCCACAGATCTTAAGGTTTCCATCCCTCGTTTTAATTTATTAAAGTGAGTGTCCATGTCCTTGCTCACAATTGTCAACCCATCTAGATACGCCAAGATGTCCTGCCCTAACATGTCACCAAACAACTGATTTATCATCCTCTGAAACGTCAAAGGAGCATTACTCAATCCAAAAGGCATCCACAGAAATTCAAAGTGCCCACAGTGAGTGCTAAAGGCGGTGATGGGACAAGACTCTTTGGTCAGTTCCACCTGCCAATACCCTGATGCCAGATCCAGGCAGGTGAAAATGGTATTTCCCTTATCCAGGGACTGCAGTAAGTCTCTGAGATGCGGAATCGGGAAACGATCTGATACTGTTACCTTGTTCACTTGCCAGAAATCCACAACAGGTCTCACACCACCATCCTTTTTAGGCACCAGAAACAGCGGTGCATGCCAAGGTGAGGAAGAAGGTTGAATGACTATTATGCAGCATCTTTTCAACATCCTGTTCCACTGCTTTTCTTTGGCTGTGCAGTAGGCGGTATGCAGGCACATATATCGGATTTGTACCAGGGCGCAAACCAATATGATGTTTCACCTTACCAGTCCTACCCAGCTGTTTCCTGGAAGTGCCACATGTTGGAGAATTCTTCAAGAAGTGCTAACAATTGCTCTTTATGGTTAACATTGTCTGCTACCTTCATGTATTGTCCTAGCAGACTTCCTCTCCCTAGATGTGTAGGTTCTGACTGAGTTGTTGTTTGTGATGTAACTACTGGAGAGATCATTGGTACATCGTCGACTTCCCCTTACGGGGGCATCATAGCATATTGTCACATACATAACAACCATCTTTGAGCTTAACTGCGCCACCACCCATATTTGCGATGAAGAAGGGCGTCTTCTGGTCTTGTCCGACACTGCTCAGGGTGGACTTCAGCAACAAATGCCTCATATTTTACAGTCTCTGATAAGTATGCCACATCAGTTCCTGCTGACACGTCAGGTACTCGGACAGGATCTTTGCAGACAGTCCGACTGGGCAAGTGGTGATTCCCACTCACTATAGCCTTGACCTGCTTCCAGCCTACGCACTTCATTTCGTGTTCGTCTGGTGATTCCCTTGACGCATCACCTGTTGGGGTAACAACTGGTTGAATGGCTCCTTGTTGGACGCCACTGTCTCCAGCTTGCTGAGGGAACAAGGCCCACAAACTCCTTCCCATTAAAGGAAATGGAATGTCTCTCAGGGTGTATAATCACATTATACTCCTCCGTGAACTCAAGACCTCATAACCCATCCGCTGGCAGAGGGAAGTCCTCAACCACATAGAATGTAGCATGTAATACAGGAGATTGTTTATCTGCCCTCAGTGTCAATGGTATCTGGCTTACAATCTTCATTTTACTCCCTGTTACACCTGTCCAAATGACATCGGGTCCTGATAACGTCCAATGTGCACGAGGCATCAGTTGTCTTAGTCTTTCTAGAGCTTTACTAAAAATACTGTTTGCACATGCCCCAGTGTCAACCATCAAGGACAACTGACCTTTCCCTATAATCCAAGGAATTGACAGTAAATCCACCTATTTTATAGCTGCCACACACGCATCGGTGGACTGCACGATCTTGCAGGTTACTTCTGCGTGCGGCTGTAAGCTTCCCCCGCTTTCGCCCTATTACTTAGTTGTTCCCTGTCGGCAATGACAATGGGGTAATAGTCCGAGGAATGAGGACATTGCCCGTGTATGACACACCACCTTTGTACCTTTGGCTTTGTGGCTTTGGTTTGGTTATTCTGTGGTGGGCTGGTTTGGTTGCTTTTTGCCTGACTGCTTTTACCAGAAGTACTAGACCCAGATGTGGCAGTTGTGTTAGCCTTGGCTAACACTGGTGTGCCACCTTTTTAGCCTGCCAACACTTTTTATCTATATGACCAGCTTTATGGCACACAGTACAGATCTTACCAGCAGGGTTCTGTTTGTGTCCACAGCTATAATAGTTCTTCCATCCTCTCCTTCTGCCTTCACCTTTAACTTGAAGTTCAATTCATGAAGGGCTTTGTCAGGAGGTCTTTTCGCCTGCCTAAGCACTCTATCTCTCCTAGGAGGGGCCAAACAAAGCAAGTACTGGAGGTACTCTAGAAGACGAGCTACCCTCTCATAAGACAATCCCTCAGCCATGTCTCCCCAGCCCGAAGTTAGCAAAGCTTTGCTAGCTTCCGCATAACACCTACCTGTCTTCGTGTGAGTTTGCCTTTCAGTACAGTTTGGATACTGCTGTGCCCTGTTTACCAATCTGAACACCCAAGTATCTGACACATAGTAGTCACTTTCGAATGTATTTATCAGGGCTTCCTTAAACCTCTCATATTCCTAAGCAGCAAGTCCGGTTTGAAAAATAGAGGCTTCAAACATTTCAGCCGCCTGGGAATTTGGCTTAATATGGACTTTAACATGCCAAATTTTCTCCCCATCACCAGCAAGCTTCAGCCTATGTATCTGAGCCTCACAGTCTCTTAGGAACCTATGTTTGTCATAGTCATCTTCTCCAGTAAACTGCATAGTCGGTTGTGCTGTAGGCAACACCCTTATACAGTCTGAGCTAAAAGGTGACTGGGCAGTGAAAGGTCCCTGAGAATGACTAATGGCGCTACAGGTGGTAATGTTTGAGGTGCAGCAGTAATAAGGTTAGTAGTTGCCATACTAAGTACATGTCATATAGGAGGAGGAGGAGGATTAACATGGGTTTGCATGCCAACACTGTTAGTATTCAGGACCCAAGGATTAGCATAAGGAGCATTAGGAAATAAATGATCCTGCCCCTGTTGTCCTAAAGCCTGCGGGGTGCCAAAAATGCTTGAGGAAAAAGTGGGTACGTAAGTGGGTGCATTAATCTCAGAGCTTAGTGGAATGTGTGGATTTCTTAGACTGTCCAAGGATGTTGCTGCAGCCTGTTCACCAATGATCACAGTCTCCTCTGGACTAGGAGTGCCTTCTTCAGTGAGATCAGTGGCCATTTCTAAATTACTTTGACACTCAGGCACTGCTCGATATGTATATCCTGAACACAAACGCAAAGCATTCAAATCTCCTTCACTATCCAGTTGCCTAGAAGTGTCTTGGCAACCTTCAAGATCCCCAAGATTTCTTTCACTCATATCATCCAAAATTTGTATACTTATATCCATCTTCTCTATTCTCCACTCACGTATTTCTAACTCAGATTCGGATTCTAAGTCACATTCACTAGACAATTCCCACCGTTCCTGTTCTAAAGAGACAGCTCCTTCCTCAGTTGTTGGTTGTTTTGTTTCTCCTTTAATCATTCGTCCCAACCTTTTCAGCTTATCCATCTAATCCTTGCCAGCCACTATTTCCCTCCCAGTCACAGGAAAGTTAGACTGACGGAAATAGATTAGTTATGGCTCAGTAACAGAGAATGGGACACAGACAAGATACACAGAAATCAGCAATTTAAAGGGAGGACTGAGAAACCTTTATCCATCACACATTTCCTAACTACCATGTGCTGATCGGAGAGTGTATGTCTTGTGGAATGATATGCATGTACACTAACCTTGGTGTATTCAGATGATGCTGAAAATCCAAGTAGATCTGCATTGCAACTCCACGGGAATCGCACACACTTGCCAGGTCTCATCCCTCCCAGCCACACTAAGACGTTGCCGCCTCTTCACTCGTCTCAAGGTGACTGCAGCGGACCATTCTCTCATGCCTCACCAGGGTTGCCAGATACCCTCGGATGATGCCACCCCTCTCTGAGCTGGCCTTGGTCTCTCCCTTGCAAGGAGAGATATCTTACTGAGATCACTAGAGATAGAGATACTAATCTGAGAGAACGAGTTCACTACTCTGTTTTTCCTGCTCTCACTGTTCTATCCTTTATCTCACTCCGCAATTAGTTCCTTTACAAAAGTGGAATTTGGATTTTCTGTTATTCAACTGAGATTTAAGATGCAACATGAACGGTTCCAAGGGGTATTCACTTCACATAAGTTAGCGTCCCTTTCAGCACCTTCGTATCCCAGCATTAGGCCACCAGATTAATGTAGCCATTGGTGTTGACTCCACTGAGTTCCACAGCTGACCTCCAAATAATGTTCCCACGGCTTTAGTCTCTAGCTTCCACAGTGGTGCCGAGATTGGTGGCGATGAGCCCAAGTTAT
This sequence comes from Coenobita brevimanus, assembly GCF_032717465.1. Lineage (NCBI taxonomy): Eukaryota > Metazoa > Arthropoda > Malacostraca > Decapoda > Coenobitidae > Coenobita > Coenobita brevimanus. Next base: position 5,064,736 of record NC_136961.1, read on the forward strand.
TGTGCAGGTGAATCAGAAAAAACTGGAGCAAGTGTGTTTCTCCCTCTTTATTATGCCACAGAAAAGTTCAGCAGTGACAAGAGAGAACAACGGAAAACAGCGTCTCCCTCTGACGAGAGCTAAGAGTAATTTGCCTAGCCTCTCTGCCCACCCTGGGAATCAGTACAGGTCAGCAAATTAAGAGATGCCACATCTCTCAGACATAGTGAGATATGTACAGTACATGAGTAGGTGTGAGTTACAACTTTACCATGCACGTCATACATCTCAGTAAGGCAGTATTAATTGCATATGGTGTATTAACACATACATATATTTCCCCAAGACTTAGACATATGCAGAATTTATATCCTTCTCTCACCCTCCTTCGTTCTCCCTGTTGTTACATAGCCTATGATTTCATCATCCTTTGTGTAATTTTAACGCACAGTATGCTGCATGTTTGATCACGAGCGTGTTCTGCCTCAGTCCCCCCCTTCTACCGTTATAGTAGAGTAAGTCGTCCTTTCTGTTATTCAGTGCGGGATTGTCGACCGTTTGTCCCCATCGCTTCATTTGCGCGTCCTTATTACAAGTTGTATCAGGCTCTGCTGGCCGCTATATAATGAGCTCAATCTCTGCATCATGGCCACTTAGATCTGCTCCTCATTTTGTTCACATCTCTGTCCTCCCCTGTACAGTTATTATTATTGTGAGTGCTCAAGAAATCTCCAACCATCTAGCAGCTGTGTGTAATTTGAGTATAACTGTTGTTGCATTTTTTCTTGTACTGTATAGCATAAGTTTAATTTGTAGGCCTAGTGAAGTTTTTGTCATTCGTGTGGGGTTCTTTATGTCAGTCATTTTTTATAATAGTTTGTATCAGTAATTATTTATCTGGCATTCACTGAGTATTATCTGGTATCTCATTTTATCAGGGCTGACTTAGATAAATTTATTCTTGCTAATTTCGTGTTAATAGAGGCTATTGCAGTTAACCATATATTTAACCTGTTTTTGCCATTACATTATCCTTATGAGTCCTGAATGTTTAGTTGTTAGTTTGTGCATTAAACTTTAACTTGTAATTTTACCTAACTCTTTTGTTTTGAACCTGGAACTTTGCGGGACAGTAGTGATTTTAGTATTCTCACTTGAAGTGTTCATTATCTCTCTGTTCCGTAACATAAATTTGGCGACCTCTCATCAGGATATTCAGGATATTATCATAAGGATATTGTTTGATATTTTGTGACTGTGATATATTCATGATGGCTACTATTACTACACTTGATGAAGCCAAAGATTTTTTTGTCAAATGTGCAAACAGTGTGTGATATAGAAAACAGAACAAAGAATGAACTTAAGCTTGTTGCTCAACAATTGGGAATTGCAGTTCACTCTCATCATTCTAAGGATCAAATTGTTGGCATGATTAATAAAAGCTTGTTTAATGTAACTCCTCCAAATGAGCAAACGCAGATTGAATTAGCTAAGTTACAGCTAGCTCTGCAGGAGGCTCGTGCTAAAGAAGCTGAATTTCAGGCAAATGCTAAGCAGGCGGAGTCTCAGGCTCGTATTCAGGAGGCTGAATTTCAAGCACGTGCTAAGGAGGCTGAGTCTCAGGCTAAGGAGGCGGAATCTCAGGTTCGGATTCAGGAGGCACAGATACAGGCTCAGGCACAAGTTGAACTTGCCAGGATTCAGGCAGACCATGAGTATCGCATGAAACAAGGTGGAACTGGATCATCTAGCTCTGATGATTTTGATGTGGCTAAAAATGTTAAACTTGTCCCTCCTTTTAATGAATCTGATTTAACAAAGTATTTTCAGTTGTTTGAGAGGGTAGCTACAGGTTTTAATTGGCCTAAGGAGTATTGGACAGTACTCCTTCAAACTGTTCTCACCGGTAAAGCTCAAGTAACTTATGCATCTTTGCCTCAGGATCAGTCTGATAATTATGATGTAGTTAAGAGCTTGATTCTTAAGGCCTATGAGCTTGTTCCTGAAGCCTATAGAGTAAAATTTAGGACAACTTATAAGCAAGATAAGCAATCCCATGTTGAGTATGCAAAAATCAAAGAAGATCTGTTAGAGCAGTGGTTAAATTCTAAGAATGTGGATTCTGATTTTGGTAAATTTAAGCAGATGATTTTGCTGGAGGATTTCAAAAGGTGTATTTATAAAGATGTAAGCCTATATCTTGATGAGAAAAGAATAGATAATTTGTCTGATGCTGCAGTTTTAGCTGATGAGTATGTTCTCACTCACAAGAGATATTCTAGAGAAAAAGGGAAAGCTGAGAGTAAGTACGTTGCCTCTACTCAGAGTACAGGTAACAGGAAAGAGAATAAGGATGATGTTTCTCAGGAAGTAAATGCCAGCTTCACCTCTAGATTTCAGAAAAGTAAATGTACTTATTGTAGTAAGCTTGGTCATACTACGGAGAGATGTTTCAGGAGACAGCGTGATGTGAACAAAAAGGAGTCTTTAAATATTCAGTCAATTGGTCTAGTGTCCACTCTTGAGAGTTCCCAGAATTCTTTAACTGAGTTAACTGAACCTGCTTTGAGGGGTAACTTAAATTCTCATGATGGAGCTCCTCTTTTGAGCAGTAACGTGGGTGACACTCTCAAGAGTTCATGTGCTAATTTCCTGTCCGATGGTTTTGTCAGTCCTCTGGACAGTAATGACAGGAAATCAGTTAAAATATATCGTGATACAGGTGCTTGCCAATCCCTTATGCTGACCAGTGTTCTAGGCTCTAATTTTAATTCCTCTGATGAAACTGTAATCTTACAAGGTGTAGGGAATAATTACTTCTCTGTTCCTCTGTGCAGAGTGAATTTAGAGTCTGGTTTTGTTAATGGTTCTGTTATGGTTGGGTTGGTTGAGACACTCCCAATGTCAGGTGTAACTTTCTTACTTGGAAATGATATTGGTGGAAGTCAAGTGTGTCCAGCTCCTCAGTTGTCTAGTGAGCCAGTGGCTGCGGCCCAGGATTGTGATGTCCCTGATGTGTTCCCTGCATGTGCTGTCACTAGGGCTAAGTCTAAAGTTACTGGTGATTTAGAGGATGATGATGATGATGATGTTATCCTTGCTGACACTTTTCTTGCTAATTTAGACCATTCACCAGATGAGGCAGTACCCCGTAGTGTTGATAATTTGTCTCGTCAAGAGTTGGTTGAGTTGCAGGTTGCTGACCCTGAGTTGAAAGGTCTAGCTAACTCTGCTTACAGTGAAGAAGAGTCAGCCGGTGCTTCTACTTGTTATTATGTAAAGTCAGGAGTACTTATGAGGAAGTGGAGACCCCCAACAGCATCAGCCGACTGTGAATGGGAGGTTGTACATCAAGTTGTCATCCCTCGTGTTTGTAGGCAGGATATCATTAGAGTGGCTCATGATTCCAGTTTGGCAGGACACCTTGGAGTGAGGAAGACTGTGGCACGCATTTTGAAACACTTCTACTGGCCAGGTATCTTCAGGGATGTTTCCTGGTATTGTAAGTCTTGTCACACCTGTCAAGTTGTGGGGAAGTGTAATCAGACCGAAAAGGTTGCACCTCTAGTTCCCATTCCTCCTTTTGAGGCGCCTTTCACCCGTGTGTTGGTGGATATTGTGGGCCCTCTTCCTAAGACTTCTTCAGGATTTTCTTATGTGTTGACCATGATTGACATGGCTACTCGTTATCCTGAAGCCTTTCCACTTAGAAACATCTCAGCAAAGAACGTGGTTAAGGAAATGCTAGGGTTCTTCACAAAGTTTGGTCTGCCCAAGGAGGTACAGTCCGACCGGGGAAGTAATTTCATGTCAAATGTTTTCAAGCAGTCTCTGAAAGAGTTGGGCATCTCCCAGATCACGTCTTCAGCTTACCATCCCCAGACCCAAGGAGCGTTGGAGAGATATCATCAAACACTCAAATCGATGCTCAAGAAATACTGTTTGGAACATCAGAAAGACTGGGATAAAGGTCTTCCATTCGTTGTGTTTGCTGCAAGAGAATCTCCAAATGAATCACTGGGCTTCTCACCTTTTGAACTACTGTTTGGCCATGAAGTAAGAGGACCCCTTAAGTTACTCAAGGAATGCTGGCTGTCGGAGGAAGATGACGTCAACCTGCTGGAGTATGTGATGAAGTTCAAAGAACGGCTGTCCACTGCTTTACAGCTGGCGAGAGAGAATTTAGGAGCTGCTCAGGAGAAGATGAAGACTTGGTATGATAAGAAGTCCAGGTTACGCCACTTTCAGCCAGGAGATCAGGTTTTGATTCTGCTACCAGTTCATGGGCAACCTCTTCAAGCCAAGTTTAGTGGCCCTTATTTCGTGGAGAAGAAACTCAGTGATGTCAGCTATGTCATCGCCACACCAGATCGTAGAAAGAGCAAGCAACTATGTCACATCAACATGCTAAAGTTATATCACAGGCGGGACGAAAATAATCCAGTCTGCACTGTAGCTGTTCCACCCGAGTCTGCAAGTGAAGCTCTCCCATGCAGCATGAGCCTGAGTGATAGTTTGGGGAAGAATCCTGATATCATGAATGATCTCCAGACTAAGCTTTCTCATCTACCTCCCAAGGAAAGGCAGGAGTTTTCGGCATTACTGCAGGAGTACCCGCAAGTGTTCCGTGCTACTCCAGGAAGAACCACTGTGTTGATGCATGATGTCGATGTTGGAGACGCAAAGCCAATTAAACTGCCTCCTTACCGTGTGAACCCAGTGAAAGTTCCTCTCATCCAGAAGGAGCTTGGCTACCTGTTGGACCACAAGATGATTGAGCCCTGTCAGAGCGAGTGGAGTTCTCCTGTCACTCTAGTCCCTAAGCCAGGTGGGTCACAGAGGCTTTGCATCGACTACAGACGTGTTAATCAGATAACCAAAACAGACACTTACCCTCTCCCTCGCGTGGAAGATTGCATAGACAAGATCGGAAAGGCTAGGTACATAAGTAAGTTTGATTTGTTAAAGGGATACTGGCAAGTACCTATGACTGAACGTGCTAGGGAGATCTCATGTTTTGTAACATTAGGAAAGACATTTGCATGTTCTGTAATGCCATGTACAGATTGTTTTAGAGTAATAAGAAATTTCCTTTGTAAATTTCTTTTTTCTTTGTGGGGAGGTGTTACATAGCCTATGATTTCATCATCCTTTGTGTAATTTTAACGCACAGTATGCTGCATGTTTGATCACGAGCGTGTTCTGCCTCAGTTCCCCCCTTCTACCGTTATAGTAGAGTAAGTCGTCCTTTCTGTTATTCAGTGCGGGATTGTCGACCGTTTGTCCCCATCGCTTCATTTGCGCGTCCTTATTACAAGTTGTATCAGGCTCTGCTGGCCGCTATATAATGAGCTCAATCTCTGCATCATGGCCACTTAGATCTGCTCCTCATTTTGTTCACATCTCTGTCCTCCCCTGTACAGTTATTATTATTGTGAGTGCTCAAGAAATCTCCAACCATCTAGCAGCTGTGTGTAATTTGAGTATAACTGTTGTTGCATTTTTTCTTGTACTGTATAGCATAAGTTTAATTTGTAGGCCTAGTGAAGTTTTTGTCATTCGTGTGGGGTTCTTTATGTCAGTCATTTTTTATAATAGTTTGTATCAGTAATTATTTATCTGGCATTCACTGAGTATTATCTGGTATCTCATTTTATCAGGGCTGACTTAGATAAATTTATTCTTGCTAATTTCGTGTTAATAGAGGCTATTGCAGTTAACCATATATTTAACCTGTTTTTGCCATTACATTATCCTTATGAGTCCTGAATGTTTAGTTGTTAGTTTGTGCATTAAACTTTAACTTGTAATTTTACCTAACTCTTTTGTTTTGAACCTGGAACTTTGCGGGACAGTAGTGATTTTAGTATTCTCACTTGAAGTGTTCATTATCTCTCTGTTCCGTAACACTGTGTACATCTGAAAATGCTAGCCTTAGCATGTCTGGTCTCTCATCTTTCTCCCACACCACATTCACAGTGAAGAAGTATTTGGATATTCATCTCATCACTATAATACATTTTCATTAAATATGAATAAACACACTTATGTATATAATATGTAAAGTCGCGTGAGACATAACCCATTGTGGAAGTGATGCCAGGAGGAGAACATAAGTGTCGTAGTAAAGGGAAAATATTATTATTTATGGAAGAAGTGAGTACAGAAAAACGTAGAGATATTTCCTTTTCCACACATCAACGGGGCATAGTGGCATGATGGAACGGACAATAAACCTTTGTGGAAGACACATGGACAGAGTGATGACTCATTCCAATGGCGGTGAGTAAGGAGAAAGAGGAAAATTAGTGGAATGTTCCGCATTCCATCCAAGGACGCATGGGTAGTGTTGCAATCGCCACTCCAGTCAGTGCTGCCAATGCTAGCAACCGAGGCCAAGGCCACGGCCAGTGGTGGGTGGTCGGAGCTGCCCACCAAAATGTAAACAACTACTCGTCTTCAACTCATCCTTACACATCGACAGGACCCCTTACAGACCTCGGGATACCTTCATTGGAAAGAGGAAGAGTTGTTGAGTCTTATGAGTTTTCATCTGATTCTTTAGTTATTATAGTTTGGCAGATATTAGGGTTTGAAGTAAGGGTATTTTTTCCAAAATCTCAGAAATCTCCCATAGGGAGGAGTGGGTGGTGGCCGGGAATCCCTGGCCGTTAAGGGTTAAGACAGCACTGCATCGAGTGAGTGGATGAAGGGCGCCCCCACGTTAATGACCTTTGTGCAGTTGACGGGCATTGGTTCTAAGCCTAAATATATTTCATGCTTCATTATTATTGGACTGAGGCTAATAAACATAAGGGAAGCCCATGGTGCATTGCTTGACATATCCAGCTCTTCGCTACAAAAGCCCGAGTTCATCTGTGTTGTCATACTGAGTTCAACTGTGTTGTGTCATACTCGTACTTGCTTCCCCCTTGACCCTGTCCTCCGAGCAGTACAGCTGGGGACCTGGATGTAAAGTTAACTGTTGCAAGTCATGTTCTTGGGTAAAATCGACTGTCTACCTTAATAACCCTCATGCAGAGAATAAACATCATTCTAAGCCTTCTTCCAGTGACTGTGTTAGCATATCTGTACGCTTATATCGGATGTTTGCTAGTTGTCCAAGTAAAACAAGGTTGGTCTTGAATAAACTACATTGGAATTTTTCTTCACTAATCTTGCCATAGAGATTCAAAGAACAACATATGTACTATAAATACACAAAAATCTGCCTTGGGAAAATGTGTCTCATTTAGGTAAAACCAGTACTGTATTACCAGCCGTGGATACAATTTTTACTGTTTTATAGTTTCTAAGTTAGAGTGTTTGGTGGTTTAGAATCACACAATACTGTTTTGAAGCATGATGAATCTGATGAGAGAGAGAGAGAGAGAGAGAGAGAGAGAGAGAGAGAGAGAGAGAGAGAGAGAGAGAGAGAGAGAAACATTAATTGGATAATATTTGTTTTTCAAAAATCCAAGAAGGCTGCCACAGTGCTCAGCTGGAGCTTTCTCTTACCAGGTAGATGTTATGAGGATATGTGAACTTTTAATTTCTTTTCATGGCTTAACTTTCTAGTAAATACACTGAAATACCAACGACATAGGTTGATTCCATCATCCACAGTATATATATATATATATATATATATATATATATATATATATATACATACTGTGAGTGAGGCAATTGGCAGGATGCAGGTGGGGAAGGCAGCAGGTGTGTCTGGGCTGACTGCCGAAATGTTGAAGGCCTTAGGAGATACAGGGGTGAGGTTAGTCACTGACCTGATAAGTATGATTATACACGTATATGAGTGTGTTGTCCCAGGTGATTGATTGAAGAGTTTATTGGAAATGTGTATAAAGGGAAGGGTGATGCCCTGCAAAGAGGAAATTATAGAGGTATAAAGCTTTTAGATCAGATAATGAAGGTAATGGAGAGAGTTCTGAAAGGTATCATCAGAGAAAGAATGAATATTGATGAGATGCAGTTTGGGTTTATGTCAAGCAGGGGGACCACTGATGCCATATGCATTGTTCGACAGCTTCATGAAAAATACATTGGGAAGAAAAGGGATCTGTATTTTGTTTTTGTTTGTTGATTTGGAAAAGGCCTTTGGCAGAGTCCCTAGAGAGGTGGTGAAGTGGGCAATGAGAAAGCTTGCATTGGAGGAGTGGCTAGGTAGGGTGATTATGGCTATGTATGTGGCTGCTCGCTCCCAGGTAAGAGTGAAGGGAGATTTGAGTGATGAGTTTTCCGTGAATGTTGGTGTGCATCATGGGTCAGTTTTGAGTCCCATGTTGTTTATCATGGTACTTGAAGCCCTCTTACGTGACTTCAGAAATGGACTCCCGTGGGAGATGTTGTATGCTGATGATTTGGTCTTGACTACAGAGAACGAAAAGGAGGCGGAGAAAAGATTTAGGAAGTGGAGAGATGGTATGGGCACAAGGGCTAAAGGGTAAATGCAGATATAACAATAATGATGATGTCTAGGGTTGGTGGCGGTACAGTCAAAGACGAGAGAGAGTGGCCATGTGCAGTTTGCCACAAGGGCATGAGAAGTAGGTTCATCTTGTGTAGTGTTTGTGATAAATGGGTGCACAAGAGATATAGTGGTATCAGATGTAGACTGAGATAATGCTGATTTTATGTGAGCAGCGTGTTGGAGAGAGCAGGTGGAGATTGTCAGGCGTGAAAGGACTGAACTTGCTGGTGAGTTTCTTGAGTGTGTGGAAGAGTTTTGTTATTTGGGAGACATGTTGTGTGCTGGAGTTGGGGCTGGAACTAGCTCTTTGGCTAGGGTGAGAAGTGGTTGGAAGAAGTTCAGGGAGCTCTTGCCTTTCCTGACATTGAGAGGACTCTCCCAACGTGCTAAGGGGTCTTTGTGTGCAGCATGTGTTAGGAGTTTAATGCTGTATGGTAGTGAGACCTGGCCAGTAAAGGAGGAGGATATTCGCAGGCTTAGACGTACAGAAATGACAATGATTAGGTGGATGTGCAGTGCGTCCCTGCATGCAAGGCCTGGGGGGGGGCTGGGTTTATGATGGAAGAGTTGAGAGGTAGGATGGGACTGGAGTGTACTGGTGTTGTGATGAGGAGAGGTAGATTGAGGTGGTTTGGGCATGCAGAGAGGATGGGGGATGGGAATTGGGTGCAGGTGAGAAGTGTTAATATTGGGGGTGGGGTCGTGAGGGGTAGACCGAGAAAGACGTGGGACGAGGTCATTAAGTGTAACCTCAGGGGTAAGGGACTGAACAGGGAGGCTGCAATAAATCGTGCAGCATGGACAGCCGCCATGAGGTGACCAAGCCCGATGCATGCAAGCATGTTGGATCCATTAAAAACGAAACGAATATATATATATATATATATATATATATATATATATATATATATACTGGTACCTATATATATACCTATATATACAGTATATACAGTATAATGATTTACAAGTATTTATCAGTATCCAAGTATCAGGTGACATTGTAAGTTGATGTAGCCGAGGGGTGTAATTCTATAGAGAAGGTTTTATTGTTATTTCGTCAATGGGAGACACCAGGAGAGAGTAATGGTGAGGCGTGGGAGATATTGTAGGCCTTCTCTGTTCCGTTATTCTCTTTGTATTTTAAGTGGGGTTATGAAATAGGCAGATTTGGGTCAGTGGAGTTTATTGTGAGACAGTTACTTAAATTAAAGTCAAGAGCTTGGCGTGACCTATATAGCCTATGGTTAATAGCAGTTTGTGTTAGCTTCTGTCCTCCTACTTTACTCTCACTTTCCTACTCCCTGTCTCTCTCTCCTTGTCTAACTCTTGTTCTCTCCTGTCCTATGTGTGATATCGGACTTAATCTCCCTCTAGCTTCCGGCTAAAGTGTGTGGGCGTACGTGGGAGTACGTTTGTGCATGTGTATGTTTCAATCATATTTCTGGTGCATGATCAGGGGTGTTTGGCATTCATGATTTGTCTAGGCAAGGGGATGTGTTCTCTAACTCCTCCTGGAGAACTGAGACATAACCACCTGTTTTACATATTGTTACTTATAGCTATATAGTTACATATAATAGTTACATATAATATTGTGTTATATCATATTATGCCTACATATCGCTCTGTCATGCCCACTGTCGTACCAACGACAGTAAATATTGTCATAATATATTAATACACGCATTTACACATTACAATTAACTTGTAAGCTCATTAAGTGAAATACATAATTTTGTAAAATTTACATAATTGTATGAATATTGTATAATTGCAGTTTCATCGTGCTAATGCTATTGTAGTTACATCATTTTATTGCAACTGTTAAGGAAGTGTGACTGTAACTTAACACTGTGTTATTGCACTTGTTATAAAATTGTGTTGGCCATAAAACTGTAGCTACATCTTGTAAATGCAGCTGTTACATATTTGTGTTTGCCATAAAATTGTAGTTATATCTTGTTAATGCAACTGTTACATAATGTGGTTTTAACAAATTGTAGTTACATAAGTGTGGCAATTGTAACATAATGGCAGTAATGCTATTGTTTGTAGCTACATAATTGTCGCAACTGTAACATATTTGCAGTAATGCAAGCGTTTGTTGTTACATAATTATAGCAAATGTAACTTAATTGCAGTAATGCAATCATTTGTAGTCACGTAACTGTAGAAATAGTAACATAGTTGCAGGAATCACAAGTGTGGTCATTGTAGCTATATGACTAAAACATAAACTGAAACATGAAGGCATAATATATTATAAACTGAAACATGTAGGCATAACCTAACGCAATATTATATGTAATTATTATATGTAACTATATAGCCATATGTAACAATATGTAAACCAGGTAGTTATGTCTGAGTTCTCCAGGAAGAGTTAGAGAACACATCCCCTTGCCTAGGCGAATCATGAATGCCAAACACCCCTGATCATGCGCTGGAAATATGATTGAAACTTACACATGCACAAACTTACTCACACGTACGCCCACACACTTTAGCAGGAAGCTAGAGGGAGACATAAGTCCGATATTACACGTAGGGAAGTTAATAGGACAGGAGAGAACAAGAGTTAGACAAGGAGAGAGTGATAGGGAGTAGGAGAGTGAGAGTAAAGTAGGGGGACAGCAGATAGCACAGAATGCTACTAACCATAAGCTACACGGGTCACGCCAAGCTCTTAACTTTTATTTCAGTAACTGTCTCACAATAAACTCCACCAATCCAAATCTGCCTATATCATCATTCCACTTAAAATATGCAGAGAATAACTGAACAGAGAAGGCCTACACTATCTCCTACGCACCTCACCATTACTCTCTCCTAGTGTCTCTCCATCGACGAAATAACAAGATAACCTTCTCAAAATAATTACACCCCTCGACTATGTCTACTTACATGTCAGGCTTTTGGCAAGAACCCCTCTGTTGGTGTGTCATAGCTGAACTCCTGGATCTTGGACGGTCTTCTAAACCTACAGGCCGAGTCAAATGCTTATATAAGAAATTTAATTGTATATAGTCAAAAGGTAAATATAATTATTAGAAGATTAAATCTCATCATCGTACTCTCTCTTCATCTCCAATTCTCCCTTCACCTTTCGTCACTCATCCTTCGTCATCACTTCCTTTCATTAATATTCTCTCTCTCTCTCTCTCTCTCTCTCTTATTTTCTTTACATTCCCATCCCCGCTTCATGGTCCTCATCCAGTTACTTTAATCTCCACTCCTCTTTTCTTCTCAGTCTTCTCTCCCTCTTCTCTTTTCATTTCAGTCTCCTTGAACTTTTCTTTTCAGTTCCTCTCTTATTGTCCTCTTCTTTAGAGTTTTCTCTCCCTCCCCTTTTCTTCAGTCTTCTCTCCCTCTTTCTTCTTCGCAGGCTCCCCTCTTCCTCTTACCTCTACCTATTGTTGTGTCCAAATCTCATCATGCCTTCCCCCTTACAGTAACTCACCTTAAGGAGCTGGCGCCAGGTGAAGGGAATCCAGGTCTGGGTTCTGTAAGGGTACTCGTAGTTGGTGAAGTTCATGTGGCGTACGTTTTGTCCACAGTCACCCTCCAAGACTTGATGCTCTGAGGGGAAAGAGCACAGACTATCAGACGGGCAGCAAGAGTCAGGGGAGAGGGGAGAAAGAGTTGGAGAGGGCAGAGGGAATGGGAAAGAACAATATAATGCTGAACTAGAAAAGGAAAGTGTGTGAAAGAATGACGACTAGTTTGGACTAATTAAGAGGGAATTTACGCGTATGGGTATATTAACGACAAGAGAAATCTGAACACTCTAGTCAGATTATATTTATAGTAACCTGTTGAGCTATCGATAATATGAGGTCCTCGGAGTGGGATGGTCGAATCAGCCAAACACCGGCTTTTGGACTATATTTAGCAGAGCCTGACGAAGTAGCAGAACACAGAATAAATATATGGGAAATTAATATCTTATCTGTGAGGACAAAGTTTTTCATAACATCGCATGATAAGTTTTTGTGATACATATAAAACAGGAGCACAGACTTTAACTTCTTTTATCTGAAAAATTAGTTTTTGGTTTTGTGCTGTTCAGTGTTCAAACGCAAGGGAGGAATTAAGACACGACACTAACAGAGGTCATGGGAATTGCACTGAATACCAGAACATGGACCGTGAGAAGTTTATAAAGCGGAACTTTACCATGAATTACATGATATAAATAAAAATAAAACTGTTACCGAAACATCAAATAATAATAATAATAATAATAATAATAATAATAATAATAACAATAATAATAGTAATAATACTAATACTAATACTACTACTACTAATAATAATAACGGTAATTGGAACTTGGAATGTAAGGGGGAGCGAATGATGAGGTGAAAGAGAGAGAGATTGTCCAGGTGCTTGAGGGTGCGAAAGTGGATGTATGTGGAATAACTGAAATAAAATGGAGAGAAGAAAGTGTGAGAGAATGGGAGTATGGATGGGGTATATGTGCAGGAGTAGGTGAGAATGAGAGGGCAAAGGAAGGAGTATGTATAGTTGTGAGTAAAAGATGGAAGAGGAGCATAAGACAGTATGGATCAGTTGGGTCAAGGATTGTGTGGGTAAAGTTGAAAGTTGGAATACAAATGTGGGCGATTCTGTGTGTGTATGCACCAACGCAAGATCATGCTAGAAGAGTGAGAGAAGAGTTCTGGACAAATGTAGAAGTGTGCATGGAAAAGTTTGGAAGGAATGAGAGAGTGTTTTTGATTGGTGATATGAATGGTAAAGTTGGGAATGTGAAGGTGGATGGAATAGTTGGTGAGTGGGGTGTGCCTGCTGAGATAGACGAGAATGGCAGTGCGTTAGTGGACATTTGTGCTGGGAGGGGGTTGGTGATAGCCAATACCCTCTTCAGGCATAAATTGATCCACAGGTATACATGGCAAGTGATGAGAAGGGTGGGTGGTGAACTGAATGAAAGGAAGGCAATGATTGATTATGTGTGTGTGGATGAAAGGATGCGAAGATGTGTAAAGGATGCAAGAGTGTATAGAGGTTGGAGGAGTGGACTTTCTGACCACTACTTGGTGGTGGCCAGAATCAAGATCCAAGTAAGATGGAGGAATAGAAGAAGGGAAGGACGGGAAGAAGGAGTAGTTGCAAGGAGAATGGAAAGGTTACAAGAGGATGAGAAAAAGGCAGAGTATAAGAGAGAAGTGGAGGAACGATTGGGCAAATATGAATTGGAGCAGATGGGAGACGTGGAAGGTGTATGTAAGATATTCACAGAAGAAATATGTGCAGCATGTGATGTGGTGTGTGGAAGGAAGAGAAGACGGAAGGGGGGTGCAAGGAACAGCGTGGTGGACTGAAGAGGTGAAACAGGCTGTGGCACAAAAGAAGAAAGCATACAACGAATGGATGAGAAATAGGGGCGTGGAAGAAGTTGAGAGGCGGAAGAGAGAGTTATATGTAGAAAGAAAGAGAGAGGTGAAAAGATTAGTAAGAGAGAGTAAGAAGAGAGTGGATGAGGAATTTGGAAGGAATTTGAGTGTAAAGTGGAGGGACTGTAAGGAAATGTTCTGGAGAGAGGTGAAAAGAGTAAGACAGGGTAGAAGTGAAGTTAGCAGGGGAGTGAAAGATAAAAATGGTACATTACTAGTGCAGAAGGGAGAGAAAGTGAGCAGATGGAGAGAACACTTTAAGGAATTGTTGAACGTAGAGGATGGAATATAAGTGGCTGGGGAATGGCTGGGAGAAGGAGAGAGGTGAGAAGACAAGAAGAAATCAGTAGGATAGAAGTTGTGGAAGCAATGAAGAAAGTTAAATCGGGGAAAGCCCCAGGAATTGATGGAGTGTGTGGTGAAATGCTGAAGCATGGGAGAGAGATAGTAGTAGAATGGATGTGGAAGATGTGCAGATTGGCCTGGGAGGAAGGTAGAGTCCCGGAGGATTGGAAGTCAGGTATAATTATTCCCTTGTACAAAGGAAAAGGGGAAAAAGAAGTGTGTGGTAATCATAGGGGCATTTGTCTTCTTAGTATAGTAGGAAAAGTGTATGGTAGGATACTTATAGACAGAGTTAGAGAAAGAACAGAAAAATTAGTTGGAGAAGAACAGGGAGGCTTTAGGAAGGGAAGAGGTTGTGTAGATCAGATATTCATTCTTAGATCTTTAGTGGAAAAGTTTCTAGAGAAGGAAAAGAAGTTGTATGCGGCTTTCATGGATTTGGAGAAAGCATATGACAGGGTGGATAGACAAGGATTGTAGAAAGTGTTAAGAATATAGGGAGTAGATGGGAAGTTGTTGAATGCTGTGAAGAGTATGTACGATGGTGCGAAGGCTGCAGTGCGTGTGGATGGTGAACTAAGTGAATTTTTCTCTTTGAAAGTTGGTTTGAAACAGGGATGTGTCATGTCTCCATGGTTGTTCAATCTGTACATGGATGGGGTAATAAAAGAGGTACAAGATAGGTTAGTGGATGTTGGAGTGGCCCTGGTGAGAGAGGATAGTGTTTGGAAACTCCCTGTACTGTTGTTTGCAGATGATACTGTGTTGTTGAGTGAAGACGAAGGGGAGATGCAAGGCTTGTTGGATGAGTTTGAGAGAGTGTGTAAGAAACGGAATCTAAAGGTGAATGTAGGGAAGAGTAAAGTGATGGTCTTTGAGAGAGGTGAAGTTAGTGAATGTACAGCGAGGTTGGATGGTGAGGAATTGGAAAATGTGAGTACATTTAAGTACTTGGGTAGTGTGAAGAGTAAGGATGGAGGTTTGGAGGGTGAAGTGCTTGAAAGGGTACAGCAGGGAAGAAAGGTTGCTGGTTCTTTGAAAGCAGTGATAAGAAACAGGGAAGTGAGCATGGAAGTGAAAAAGTTACTACATGACAGTATTGTGATACCAACTCTAACGTACGGAAGTGAAGCTTGAACATTGTTGGAAGGACACAAGTCAAGAGTGAGAGCTGTGGAAATGAGTTATTTAAGAGGAGCCTGTGGAGTCACGTGGAGAGACAGGCTGACGAATGAGAATATAAAGGAGCGTTGAGGTGTTGATGTGGATGTGATAGGAAGCGTTATGAGGAACACACTGAGGTGGTTTGGCCATGTGGATAGGATGGAGGGTGAAAGACTGACGAAGAGAGTGTATGTGAGTGAGGTGGAGGGGGGAAGAGGGAAGGGGGAGGCCGAGGATGAGATGGAGGGATGGGGTGGAGAGGTATATGAGAGAGGGGGGTGTGAGTTGGGAGCAGGGCAATGAAATGGCGGGGGACAGGGCGACTTGGAAGCGATTTGTTTGTGGCCACCCCAAACGGTATTGAGGCGTCTGGCAATAGATAGATTGATTTATTGGTAAGGATTACAGTATCATTCGTCATTATTATTATTATTATTATTATTATTACTATTGTTGTTGTTGTTGTTGTTGTTGGTATTAGTATAGTGCATTAATCCCATAAAGTACTTAAATTCCAAGAGATTTTCACATTTCAGTAAAGCTTGTTTCACATTTACAGTCGTTCAGGAGCTGATCTCTGACCTGTTCATCTAATACATTTTGTTCAGAATCATCTCTTGCTCATTACACTACTCAAATACTTGAACACACTCAGATCTTACAGTTTAGAGGGTGAAGTGTCTGAAAGAGTACAGCAATCAGGAAAGGTAGCTGGTTCTTTAAAATCGATGGTATGAAACAGGGAAGTGGGCATGGAAATGAATAAGTTTCTGCATGACAGTATTCCAGTACCAACTCTAATGTATGGAAGTGAAGCTTGGACCATGTTGGGGGGACACAAGTCAAGAGTGAGAGCAGTGAAAGTGAGTCATTTGAGAAGAGCATGTGGAGTCACATGGAGAGACAGACTGACATATGAGGATGTGAAGGAGCGTTGTGGTGTGGATGTGGATGTGAGAGAAAACGTTAGGAGAAACACACTGAGGTGATTTGGCCATGTGGAGAGGATGGAGAGCGAAAGACTGAGAAGGAGAGTGTATGTGAGTGCGGTGGATGGGGAGGGGGAGAGGGAGGTTGAGGACAAAGATGAGATGGAGTAATGGAGTGGAGAAATATATGAGAGAGCGGGGTGTGAGCTGGGAGCAGGGCAGAGAAAAGACCGGGGACAGGGCGACATGGAGGCGATTTGTTTGTGGCCACCCCTTACGGGATTACGGCGTCTGGCAATAAATAGATAGACCATTTATTGTGCGCTGAAATCTTTCCCGAAACTGTAGATATGGGTCATTTAATATTTAGGCATAATTATTTCCAGTCCTTATACATTATGAACAGGGTCCTGGTATTTCATGTGCTAATGATGGTGGTAGCCCTGACTTAGTTAATCAGGATCTGAGTTTTCATCACCATGGCACAACTTTATCCGGTCTTTATTAGTAAGAACCATTATACCATAAAAAACAAAAAAAACTAAATATGTTGGTATTAATGTTCCTCAATAAAATTAAGGTTACTCCGTTGAGACTGAAAGCAGAGTTAAGAACACAGATAAATCAATAGACATGTAAATAATACATCGTGTACTTCATATCATCCCCTGGTGTTCTAACGGAAATCATTTTATAACAAATAATTACTCCTTTTAAATGTTTACTGATTTTTTTTCTGTTCAGTCTTAGGCTACTAAAAATGATCGTTTTTTACCATACTAGATTTGAACTCCGCAAATTATTCCTGACTCTCCCCGAGTGATAGTTCTGAAGTTTCAGTTAGTTCCGTTTAGGAATTCCTGTTATCGTAACTGACGAACTGCTTCCTACAATTCTGAAATATACCGATACTCTAGCATTTAATTACTGTTTTCTGTAACAATTTTACATAACAGGTTTCACCTTGTAAAGCTATAAGGAAGAGTATGTGCATTATCGCTGACCGAAAAAGTTCTGAATACTCTGCCGTAACTTTTTAGGCCGACTGTGCAAGTCTCATGTGTGGGGACGCTCTCCACATAGAGCTCTTTCGAACAAGGTGGAATCAAAGGCTTTCCGTCTAATTAACTCTCCTTCTCTTACTGGCTTCCCTGAACCTCTATCTTTTCACTGCACTGTTGCATCCATATCTCTTTTCTCTCGCTACTTTAATGGTCAGTGCTTCTGTGAACTGTCTCCTTGCCTCTATCCACCACTACGGCTGGCACGAAGCACCCATCTAGCAAAACTCTCAACCCTTTTCTGTCCAGCTCTCTAATCATCTAATGCATGAGTTACCCGTTACTTCCAGTCCTTTATGTATCCAACAGGTCAGCTCTGGAACTGCCTTCTTCTGTCAGTATTTCTTACTATCTACGACCCCTAGTGTTTTAAACGCAGTTTGTTGAGGCATCTCGAAATGAACAGATCTTGAATTTGGCTCTCAGTCATAATGTTAATGATTTTTTCTTGGAGGGAACATTTTTTTTTTTTATGTGACCGACTCTGGGCACTTCACAGCCTGCTCCCAAGGCCCAGTAGTCCCCCAACATACCATATTCTTCTACATGTCACCATTTCGGCGCTAACACCCACCATATTGAACACATGCTAGGGCTGTCTCATACAGGACTTGTGTCTCATACAGGACAAATTAGAGGGGGTACTTTTACATGTCAGCGGGTCTTCTGGTAGATCTTCCTAGCCTAAATATATGTTTATTCATTTATTTATTTATATGGTGCCCTATACATATAGCCATTCTGAGGGCAATTTCTTGTTTGTAACGGGGACGGCTTAGTCAGCCATATCAGTGTTCATCCTGCAATATTTAATGATAACCTACTCCCACTGCCACCCCTGCCCCGACATCAGCAGACTTACCTGTTCCCATAATACGTTAGACAGAACTTCTAGTTCATCGTTTTTTCCGTGCAACTCAGTATATAACTTGAGAGATAGAAAACTGAACCATAACTATTCTTCCGCATAATCTGCTTGCTTTTACACTTTATTTCCGTTGCCAAAGGTCTTTCTGGGCCGAACTGTGTTTTTCGGTATTGAAGAATATTTTTGATGTTTCTGGGACTGTGCTGTATCCGGCTCTGGGACATGTCACAGTACAAGAAATGGCAATAAAACTTCATCCATACCGCAAACCACGCTTTAAAATTTTTTTACTATAGCTAGTTGCCTTATTCTCGGGAGAGGTGGCCACAAAAAACAAAACAAAACAAAACAAAGCAAAACGCCTCCAAGTCGCCCTGTCCCCCACGATTTCGCTGCCCTCGGCCAAGCTCACCCCCCCCCCCTCATATATCTCTCCACTCCATCTTTCAATCTCATCCTTGGTCTCTCCCTCCCTCTCCCCTCTCCACCTCAATCCCACACGCTCCCCTTGTTGGTCTCTCCCTCTCCAGTCTCTCCTCTTGGCCAAATCGCCTCAGTGTATTTCTCCTAACGCCTTCTTATACATTCACATCCACACCATAAAGCTCCTTCAGTTGCCCATTTGTCAGTTTGTTTTTCAGTGTAACTTCACATGCTCCTTTCCAATAACCCATTTCCACTGTTCTCACTCTTAACTTGTGTTCTACCAACAAGGTCCAAGCTTCACTTCCATGTGTTAGAACTGGTATCACAGTACTATCATGCAGTTACTGTTTTTTTTTTTTTTTTTTTTACTTCCATGCTCACATCTTTATTTCTTGTCAGTGTTTTCGAAGAACCAGTAGCCTTTCTTTCCTGCTGTACCCTTTCAAGCACTCATCCTCTAAATTTCCATCTTTACTCATCACACTACCCAAGTACTTAAATGCACTAACAGTTTCCATTTCCTCATTATCAAACCTTTGTGTGCTCTCAGTGACTTCATTTCTCTCGACGACCACAACGTTACTCTTCCTTACATTCACCTTTAGATTTCGTTTCCTACACACGCTCCCAGACTCATTCACCAGGCCTTACAATTCCCCCTTCGTCTTCACTTAACAATACAGTACCATCAGAGAACAACAGAGCAGAAAGTCTCCAAACGCTGCTCTCTCTCATTAGGGCCGCGCCAACATTCACTGCCTAACCTTGTATCTCTTTCATTACCCCATCCATATACGGATTTAACAACCATGGAGACATGACTCATCCCTGTTTCAGTCCAATATTCAAATAGAAAACTTCATTCATTTCACCATCCACACACACTGCAGCCTTAGTGCCCTCATATGTACTCTTCACGGCATTCAACAGCTTCCCATTTACTGCTTATATTCTTAATATTTTCCACATTCCTTGTCTATCCGCCTCGACATATGCTGTCTCCAAATCCATGAAACCCGCATGCAACTTGTTTCCTTCTCTAGAAACTTTTCAGGTAATGACCTTAGGATGAATAACTGATCTAAATCACCTCTTTCCTTCCTCAACTTCCTTGTTAATATCCAAAAAAATTCGTGTGTTATTTTCCCAAGTCTGTCAAAAAGTACTCAGCCAGATACTTTTCCTATTACACCAAAAAGACAAATGCCCCTATGATTACGCACACTTCTTGTTCTCCCTATATTTTGTGCAGGGGAATAATTATACCTGACTTGCAATCCTCCAGAATGCTACCTTCCTCCCTGGCGAATTTGCACATCTTCCATATCCCTTCAACTGCACTGTCTCTCTTCCCTGTGCTTCAACATTTCACCAAGAGCTGCATCAATTCCTGCAGAGCACTTTCAATTTCGCCTATGAAAAAGCAGTCGTAAAAAAAAAAAAAAAAAAAAAAAAAGAAGAAGAGAGAAATCTGACCTTCACGAAAATGTAATGACAAGAAAATATTAGTTGAACCAATGTAGCAAACGAAGCCTTTAATATTCGTTCTAGTATAATGATTGAGTGATGTCAGATTTAGCTACACAAGTAACGAATTTTGCTACATTTCTTGTCCTCCTGCTTCGAAACTGATATTTTACCTATTTTGATAAATCTGTTATACAAGCGGTTTGATCAGTTCACTTCCCTTGGCGGTAACCTCTTCTGTCTACATCTGAGTAATCTTTAGGCTCATATGTCATCCTCTTTCAGAAATTTGACTAAACTTAAGCCAGTGCAATCATTGTTCCCGAATTCACGAAATATATTTACTGAGATTCTATGGAGAAGCATCTGTTACAGACATTTAAGCCACCTGTTACCAGAGTACTTAATCCTGCAATCAACTCACAAATCGCTGGCTTAGTCATTCCACCAATGAGATAGCTACATCTTCCATCACACGCTCTTGGCTGACCAATCATGTGGAAACACGTGTTGGCATCCGTTATATAATGAGGCCTCGCTCCACCCACCTCTGACGGGCTTCACTTGCCCGATTCTACTCTGACCTTCGGGTGGATACATCTATAACAATAACATAACATAACCACCCACCACTTGGACTTTGGTCGCGGAGTGAGTGGACGTGCGCTAATCGGCTCTCTCCTCCAGATTTTTCAGGCTGCGTCACCAGTATAAGCTTAATTTTTTCACCCTTCTGGTGGTATATAGGATAGCTAGTTCTCATCTCCCTCCCTTCCCTGTTAGTTTGATACAGTAGGTGTACCTTTGAACTGAAATTGTCTTCGCCTTCTGCCCACGGTGGACCCTTGCTCACTGAAAGCTCTGGGTGCATGAGCACACTAATGATCCTCCCTGGAATGGGTTGAGAAGGCAATTTCGGTTTGATCTGTTCTGTTCCGGGTTATTTTCCCTCGCATATTTTCCTCTTTCTTCCCACTTTCCCTGAGTGGAGGAGGCGGTTACTATGTCGATCCCCCCTCCAGCCCCTCCCTCTCATTGGGAGGGGGGGCGGCAGCTCTGACAACACTCTGACTGCAACACAGGCTGACTTCCAGACATCAGTGTAAACAGTGCTACCAACGTGCGAGTTCAAGCTCTAGGTTGAACTTCTCTGGAAAGTCTCAGTCCTTTCATCATCATAAAGGTGACTGATGGCTGTGCTGGTGAGGTTGAACGCATTACAAAACTTGCTTATGGAGATCTGATTAAGACTGCTGATGCCTCACAGGTTAAAGACTTACTCAAACGGGGTAAGTTTTATTGAAATTCAGACGATGATTCCACACTCCATGAACTCCTGAAAGGGGAAATCACTTGCAGGGACCTCACAGAAATTGAGGAGGAGGACACCATACATGGACATGCTAAGAAAGATATTGTAGATGCCAGATTTAGCAATCTGTATTCAGAAGGTGTGAAAACAAGAATCACTATTCTTGTGTTGTCTTTGGGTAAACTTAATCTCCCAGAGTCTGTTAAAGCTGGATACCAAATTGTATAAGTCAGGCCTTATATTCCTAACCCCTTCGCAGTGCCATATGTCAAATATATGGTCACTGTACACAGCCTTGTTGGGTTTCTTTCTGTGTGTGTGGCCAGTACAGTTTGCAGGTACTGGTCAAGATGCAGACTACTGTATATCCCGGATTATATGATGTTCCCTCTGACAAGGAGAGTATATTTTCACCCCTGTTTGTTTGTTAGTTGGTTTGTCTGTTAGTAGGATTACTCAAAAACAAAAGAGAGATTTGGACTATAGTTGCTGGGTAGAAAGCCCACATCCCAGTGAACCATCGATTAACTTTTAGGACAGATGTTTGTTAGTTTGTTTGTAAGAAGAATTACTCAAAAACTAAAAGAACGATCTGAACCAAATTTGTTGGGTAGATAGCCCATGTCCCAGGGAACAACTGTATAATTTGGAACCGATCCGGATCGTATTACAGATCCTACATCTGGAAAACGCATTTTGCGATACCTTAATCAGTAATGAAAAGACCTTACCCATTAGGAACAGTAATTTGGAAATTATGTTTCCCTTGTCTGAGAGACGCAGTCCACTGAGTACCCCTCTAGCTTTCACTGCAATGGTGCTCACTTCACTTCCTCAAGGGCTTGTCCTAAGTGGATGAAGGAGAAAGAGGCCTGCACTGAGAAGGTGGCAGAGGACATTTCTTACTACAAAACTATGAAGAAGGTGAGGGCGTTGCTTGCAACTCCAACACCGAGTACGCCCAGTGCTTTGCCAGTGATGTTCAGTCCTATGATGTTCTCTGTCGAGATACAGACTGACCTTGTCTGTTACTCATGCCACTCGCTCTGCCTCTTCGTCTAAGCCCTTCATCCAGTTCAGTTCTCTTATCAATATCTCTGTCACTACTTCCTACTCAAGGGCTGCTGCTGCTTCTCAGTCAGTACAGCCTAAACCGAAGTCCGACAATTCTGATATGATTCATTTGACCACGCTTTCAAAGAAGTCACGTCCTCATGTTCTTGCTCCTGCTGCGAGAGACGGAAAAGCTAGCGTCTTCCTATGGGAAGCTGGGTGTCTTGTAGTTGATGATAACATGGAGGTTTCTGTTTGTAAGCACCGGGATAGGTTCGCCAGTTGAAACTCGCCTGGTTCCAGGCAGCATAAAATAACAAACGACAATGGCCTGCCTAGAAAATCTTAAACCGTCACATGCTCTATGTTACAGTGGAATTGTAAGATGCATGGGAATAAAAAATACAAGACATCAATTTTCCTATCTACGCACAGACAATATGTTATTTGTTTATAGGTGACGTGCTTTGCGGATTACCCTGATTTTCCACAGTTCAAACACTACCACTCGTGTTGAAGATATTGTGGTCACAGAGCTGCCATATAAACTCACAAATAACACCCACGAGCAGAAGTGATTCTAAATTTTACTCTGGAAGCTGTAGCATAAGGAGTAAGATGTAATAACACGTATTTGTCCATTTGTTCTCTTTACAGCCCATCAATTGGCCCCATTGACAGTGATGCTTTAAATTCAGTTTTTCAACATCTTCGTTGTTGGTGACTTTAACACCCGTCACTAACAACGGGGTAGCTTGAGGATCGATGGTCATAGGGGACAAGTAGTTGAACTAATTCGACGGTTCATCCTCTGTTGTCTGAATGATTGTAGAGCAATGCGTGTAGATGATCCTAATGGTAATTATTCGGTCATTGACTTATTTCTGGCCTCCCCAGGAATACATCAAAATTTCTCATGTTATCCTTGTGATAACTCCGTGGGAAGTAAGTATTTACCCATCTCCTTCATAAACGAACCATTTTTCCGGCTGCTTCACTTCCATAATTTAACAGTAAGAAAGCAGACTGGGGATCCTTCTCAATGATTGCCAAGTTAGGTATATTTGGGAGACCATAGATGTGGAAGTCCAAATTTTAACCATTTCGATATTACATGTGGCTGAGGTTGACATTCCTAAGACGTCTCCGATTCATGTGAAGCACAGAGCTCATTGGTGGATGCAGGATTGCCGACAAGCATTAAGAAAACGCAATAGTAGATACAGGATTTTTGACAGCCAACTGAGGAAATTTTATTGCATGCAAAGAAGCAAGGGCTGAGGCAAGGAGAATAAATAGAAGGACTAAATGTGGCTCCTGGCCGTCTTTTGTGTCCACAATGAATCGTTTTATCGCACTCAGCAATGTGTGCTCCATTATTAAAATATTAGATAAGAAGTGAAATAAGTATTGTCATGCAATCGAAAGTACCCTAACAGATAACTATACATATGTGCTGTGTATACAACGTATGATAGAAATATATATGTAGCTATTGTGTACAGAATATGGGTATGTAAAGACTCTTGGGAGTAGGCGGCTGGTTGTTGCGCGTGACACACCACCATGGTATGGGGGACACTTGTGTGAAGATATATCCAAATCTGTCCATGCATGTGTAAGTTACAGAGTGGACGCTAATGTAGCTATGGCTGTTAAGTATGAAAGCACCAGACCTTGTCTGACCACCAAGTGTGACCCTGACCTTGAGAGTAGATGGCTGGTTGTTGCATGCAACATGGTGTCATGGTTTGGGGAACAATTATGTGAAGTTATAGTAAAATCTGTCAATGCATGTGAAAGTTACAAAGTCGACATAAAATTGTAGATGTACCAACGGACGTACAAACAGAACCTCGCAAACAAACAGTCCCCGACCGGTTTGATCGGTAGGGAACTAATAAAAGCCTTTCCCTGTCACCACTGTGTCGATACTAACATCTATCCCGTGGACGCAGCGAATATCCTCATCAGGAGTTTTGCTCATGTGAGAAATTCAGCCAATTAAGATGTGCATTTTCAAGATCATAAATGCAAAGCTGAGCTACAGATAATAGTCTTTGCCACAGAAGGCCTAGACTCCCTATACAACCAACAGTTTATGACAGATGAAATTCTTGCCCTGAAATCATGTAAAGACACCAGTCCTGGACCAGATACAATCACGTATTGTAAATCTTGACCCTATATATAAATCTTGAGAGTGATTTTAGTTATCGTGTAGTCGAAGACAGAAGAAGTTAAAGATGGATACAGGGTCTTGATTGTATTTTATTATCTTCAAAGGAAAGTTTAAGTTGAACACTGTGTGTATTACACAGGAGCGTATATTTACTAGCTAAGTTCTTGTCGGACCCTTCTTCTCTTTACCACCTCTCGCAATTATCGCTAGCCCTGTTCTGACTCTCTAATCCTTCCTTCTTTATCTAGGAGGGCTTGTGTCACTTGTACTGGACACATGTTCGAATGTTCGAGCAGCCCATGTGTCTGTGTGTATGTAGTGTTTCCGGTGACGCAGTGCACATCAGGCATTCCTTACAGAAATGCTAACACATTTCCTTTCCCACCGAAATCGCAAACACATTTTCTTTCCCACCTAGCTTGACTACCTTTAAGACTACACATTTGTGTTCTTATCTATTATGATTTGTATTATTATAATATGGAGTCCTGACATCGCTTGGCTACGCCAGCTGGCGATCCTCTGACAGCATTCATCAGTGACACACTCTAATCTGTTAACACATAATAATGATTATAATATTGTATAGACATAATATTCATGATAATATTGTACTGACCAAATCCTATTCTAGAAACATAATACATTTTAAACAAATTGTATACACAATTGAACAAATGCACTATAGTTAAATTGTTTATAGAATATTGTATAACATATTGTATAATGTGTATTTATAACAGGCATATATATATATATATATATATATATATATATATATATATATATATATATATATATATATATATATATATATATATATATATGAGGAAAAAGGAGCCAAAGGCCACGAGCTTGCAATAACTGTTCCCTCCAAGAGAAAAACAAAATACAAGAGAGAGCCAAATTCAATATCCAATCATTTCGAGATGCCTGGACACACTGCGTTTGAAAGCCTGGAGATCATAGGAAGCAGGAAATACAGACAGAGGGAGACAGTTCCAGAGTTGACCTGTTGCATAAATGAAAGACTGAGAGTAACGGTTAACTCTTGCATTAGAGAGTTGGACAGAAAAGGGATGAGAGTTTGCTGCTGGACGGATGCTACGCACCCGTTGTAGAGGTGGAGGAATGCATGCAGACAGTTCAGTGGAGCAGTGACCATTGAAGTAACTATAGAAATGAGATAAAGATGCAACAGTGCGGTGAAGAGACAGAGGTTGAAGGGAGTCAGTAAGAGGAGGAGAGTTAGTGAGGTAAAAAGGCTTTGATTCCACCCTATTGAGAAGAGCTGTATGTGGGGAACCTCCCCACACATGAAAGTTGTACTCTACACAGGGGCGGATAAAACCCATGTATAGAGTCAACAATTGTGCATGGATAAAGAAGAAACAGAGTTGGCTTAGCACACCTAATCTCTTAGAAGCAGATTTTACAAGAGATGTAATATGATCTTTCCAAGACAAGTCCTGAGTAAATGAAACCCCAAGCATGTTCAAGGATGATGCAGGATTAAGCTGAATATTATTAAACGCTAGTGGGTACACTTGTGGAAGATTTTGTCGCGTTAGTAGGTGTAAGAACTGAGTCTTTGATGCATCAAAAACAAGCAGATTATTTTTACCCCAGTCAGAGATACGAGCCAAGTCAGACATTAGGTGTGACATAGCCTCATCCCTTGTTTGCTGAAATAACTGCTGAGATGGACGTTGCGGGAACCGAATGGAAAGGTGAAGGGTGGAGTCATCAGCGTATGAGTGGATGGGTTTAGATGTACAGCTTAGAAAGTCATTGATGAATAAAAGGAAGAGAGTTGGTGGTAGGACAGAGTCCTGAGGAACACCACTGTTGATAGACCTAGGAGAAGAACGATGGCCGTCTTCAACAGCGGGTATAGAACGACCAGAAAGGAAGGTAGAAATGAAGGCACTGATAGAAGGATAGAAAGAGAAAGACGGCAGTTTGGAAATTAAAGATTTATGCCAGACTCGATCGAAAGCCTTTGAGATGTCAAGTGCAATGGCAAAGCTTTCGCAAAAAACAGTTCAAAGTTAAGATTATAGTAAGAGCTATTAATAAATTTGTATTGTATATAGATATAATGTACTGGTATAAGAATTATGTACTTTTATATCATGTGTCGCCCCCCCATTTTTTTTTTTCTATAAAATTAATACTATATACAAAATATGTACACCTCATACAGGGGTTCTCACTTGAATATTCACTCTGCCTCCAGTAAATACTGGCTCCAAGTCTGCAATTCTTGCATGCATTCTCTGCATTGCGAACAGCACTATTGCAAAAACAATGGAGAAGATTATAAAGACAGTAGGTGCTGGGCTATACATATAATATAGGTTGAACATACTCAAACTCAATTCTTCCCAGGGCTTCATTGTTTCATTGATTAGTTGTACGGTTTCAAACTTAGGTGAAGTCAACTTAATACTTGTGCTCATGTTTAAATTCATGTTAGGTAGAGGATGGAAATATTTGTGTGTATGAGGAGGGCATAGTGATTGATGGTAGATAAAGTGGACATGGATGGTGTAAGTACCGCACAGTAGTCTGGTGCTATGTATAATCCTGATGCTGAAGTATGAGATGGTGGTATATCTGGATAGATTATGTAAACTGATGTGTTATGAGTGATGTAAAAAAACTGTGAATGTTCGATGCACTGATGGTGTATAGGTTTATTTGGAGCAAGTGTGAAGTTGCAGTGGTGATGAATGTCGTGATTTCTTACGATAGCCATATCACGAGGGACAGTTTCAGTAGGCTTAAATGTGAAAATGTACGCAGGACAAAGGTGAACTGTACGTAAAAAATGTACGGCACTTTCATCGTTGATTCACTGGCAAAAGTGTCCATCTCTTGGTGACCATGATGAGTTCGGTGTCTGAGTCGATGTTGATGATGACCAAAGTGTTACTCTTAGAAGGGTAAGGGTATACTCGATACACTGTGAACAGGTCGACATTTATGAATGGTACATGAAATACTACTGATGTTAGTGTTAATGTTGCTTCTAAATATAGATAATATAACATGCAATCTCTACTCCGGAACAAAGGCTTCAAACTATGTTTATGTATGCCTTGACTAATTATCTGACGTAGCTCATGAACTGGAAGTAGGTCAGTTGTGATATTGCCATTACCGGCATTCGCAATGCCTTGCATAAATGCCCTGTAACGAACTCTAGTTTTGTCTAATTGGAGTAAAATTGTGTCAATGTGTTCCGTGATGATGGAGAAGTGTTGGAAAAATGTTCTGGTCCCTTCCATGGCATTTAATTTGTCCACATTCTGGTGAGTTATACTTTCTGTCTTTTTTTAGATTATTTACGATTGTCTTCATTACTGAGTTTTGTCTGGCGACGAACTTGTTTTGATATGTTAGTACCCGAGCTATTTTATTAAATTTGTTGTTTATTTCTTGAACGTCTTCCTCTGTAGCCAATCCAAAGATGTTCCAAAGAACTGCACCACCCAGGTCAAACAAACCGCGCCTTTGGCGAGTACGTGTGATGTTGTTTGTGTCACTCAGTACCTCTGTTCCATGAGATGGGAGATCTTGGACCATGATGAACATGACGAACTTAGCCTGTTCTATCTTCCATTTCGCTAACTTCACTATTTCACTCACTCCTTTTGTGTTATGAGCTTCTGAAACATAGCCTCCTATCATAAAGTCCAGGGTTCTTAGTAGTTTGGCAATGTTCTCCAAGTAAGTAGATAATTCGTATAAATAATCCAAACTGATTTCAGTACTCACGACATCTTTATGATTGACGCCGTGGCCGTTGGAGCTATGAGGCATCCTTGCCGTACTATATGTTGAGGGTCTAAGTGAGCATATCTTCTTGCTATGTATAGGAGAATCCTTGGTATAAGTCCCTTCATCGTTACCCACCGAAAAGGAAAAATCTATTAATTTCCTAATCTAGTCATGCTGTGGTCGATGATCTTGATGATGTGCGTTACGGTTAGCTAATGGAGAACAATAACTTACTTGTTATTTCATTTATAGAAGGAGTTTAAATCGATGTCTAAATAATGTAAATGTTGTACTGTAGAATTTTTAGGAACAGTTGCACCTATGTTTGTTTATTTGGTATGCAACCTCAGTTTATTTTTGTAATTATTTTTGTCTTCTTGATTGGTTTCACGAGTCACGTTCGGTTTTTCGGTGGTATCCGAGGTTGCACAATTATCGGGTAATTCCCTTGGGACTCGTTTTAAATGGTCAACATGAATTTGTTTTTCTTCGCCACTTGACAGTGACCTAATTACAACTTTGTTTGCTCTCATGTTAATTACTCCGTATGGGCCCTCAAATTTGGGGAATAATTTATTGTCTCTCGTATGAATGATACCATAGACAGTGTCTCCTAGGCTGATTGTTTATTCTTTTGCCCTTTTGTTGAATGCCTCCGTCATTTCTTCCTTGGACATTGATAATTGTTTTTTCACTCTTATGTATATCCTGGAATTCACGTAAACGGAGTTTAGGGTAATCATTTAGGGTAATCATCGTAGTTATTATGGGCAGATTTTTGCCTTCTAGAATTCCATATGATAATTTTTTATCAGTCCCGTAGCTAATGGAATGTGGTGTGTCTCCTATAGACTTACTTATAGATCCATTAATTGATGCTTCTACTCTGGGAATCCAATCATCCCAGCTTTCATAATTTTCATTAAGAATGTGTCGTAGTACATCTAATACTTTTTTGTTTTGTCTCTCTACTAACCCATTAGATGCTAGGTGATAGGCTAAAACGTTAAACTTTTTGATAGTGTAATGTTTACATATTTCTTGTAAGATATCAGAGTTAAAGTCGTCTCCATTATCGCTTATTAGTAACTTTGGGGTCGTGAAGCAACATATGACATTATTTAATATTGCTTTTGCTACTGTTTCTGCTTTCTTTTTCTTAATTGAGGCTAAAATTAAATAGCGTGAGAAATAGTCTGTTGCTACGAATAGGTATTGGTTATTATTGTATGATAACGATAACTAGAGTAAATCAGCCGTGACAACATCCCACGGTCGATGTGGTACCGGGTAATTACCTATAGGTGCAGTGTGATCGGGTAGCCTTTGTGTTTTGCACATGATTCACATCTATCTATATGATTGTTTATATCTTTTCGTAATGAAGGCCAGTAATATAACAATTGGGCTTGTTTGAATGTATTATCTTTTCCAGGATGTCCTGCATGTGGGTTATCGTGTATCGTTCGTAATACTTGGGGTATCATGTCTTTAGGTACCACCAATTGTTTATTATTTCTTCAGCATTTCGGTTGTCCTGGGTTGATCCTGTATAAGGCATTATTGATTACTGTGAATAGTTTTAGTGGTATATGTAGCTAGGGTAATTGCATATCATCTCCACTTTTCAACTTGTATATAACTTTAGACCACGTTGGATCAAGTCTTTGCTTTTGCGATTTCATCATGGTTTGGGATATTTCCTTTGAGATCTAATGCCGCGACATGAATTGTCCTCGGGTTCCTATATAATGCATCAGCTACTAGATTCATTTTGCCTTGTATGTAATGAATGTGTACATTGTAGTTTTCAACTGTATATTTCCAACTTGCTCTCCTCCCAGGCAGGAGTTTTTCTTTGAACACACCCATTAGCGGTTATGGTCGATGAATAAATGAATTTCGTAACCATATACCAAATCTCGAAACTTTTGTAATGCAAAAACCACTGCAAGTGCCTCTTAAGTCCGTAGTGCAATAATTTTTCTCTGCACCTTTTATTTGTCTGCGGGCAAATGCAATTCGTTGATTCTTTCCTCTCTTATCTTCTTGCATTAATACAGCCACAAAATCCTTTAATAGATGCGTCTGTGCAAATTAAAAATGGTTTTGTGAAATCCGGATATGCCAAACATGGTGCATTTGTAAGTTTATTTTTTAATTAATTTAATGCTTGTTTTTGTTCTTCTCTCTATTGGAATATAGCATCTTTTTTGAGCAGCTGGAATAGAGGAAGAGTTATATGAGAGAACTGTTATATAAAAGACCTATAATAACCTGCCAGACCTAAAAATTGTCTAACTTCGTCTATCGTAGTTGGTTCAAGGAAGTCCCTCACCGCTTGTATTTTATCATCAGATGTATGGATCCCCTCTGCATTCAGTTTGTGGCCTGAGAATTTTATTTCCTTAAAGCAAAATTTGCATTTAGAAAGCTTATTCTTTAAACCAGCATCACCAAGTTTTTGTAGGAGTAGGTCTATTTTCTGGAGATGTTCTTTTATATCATTAGTTGCGATAATTATGTCGTCAAGATAGAAGAATATTCCATGTCCTAGAATTCTGGTCAATACGTAATTCATCAAACGTTGAAAAGTGCCTGGTGCTGTCTTCAGACCCATTGGCATTATCTTGTATTGGTAATGTCCTTTATTTGTGGAAAAAGCAGTGTATTTACGTGACTCCTGATCTATTTGGTTATATCCATTAAGCAAATCGATTGTGGAAAATACATTATTTTCTGGTCCAGTATTTTGCAGGACGTCACTTAGCAATTGCATGGGAAACCGATCTGAGATTGTGTGATTTAGTTTACGGTAATCTACAACCGCACGCATTTCTCCATTTCGTTTGGGCACGAAAAATAATGGGGCATCCCACGGGGAGACTGATGGCTTAATAATGCCAAATTTTAGCATTTCATCGACATACTAGTTCGCAAGTGTGCGTTGTGATTATGAGACTCTATAGGCAGGTACAAAAATTGGTTGTGTGTCTGGGTGCACATTAATCTTGTGATTAATCAGGTTAGTACACTCTAATTGTTCTCCAGGTAATGCTACCGATTGTCGATGTTTTTCCAACAATTCTAACAAATCAGTTTCTTCATCAAATTCACCTGAGTGAATTAAATTCTCTTTTATGCTTTCTCAATCCATAGATTTTATCTTACTTGTCATTCCAGCTAAAATTATCTCCATCACGGGGCGGAACATTTTTCAGTATTAACTATACAAGTCCCCTTTTTCAACCGTACTTCCCCATTCATGTAATTAATTAGGAAAACCTGAGTTTGCCCATCGTTATTCATCAGATATAATGCGTTTTCTACTGACAGTCCTGTCACTTCACATAATTCTTCCAAGACAAGAACAATACCATTCTTTAATTTGCTGTTTATGGTAATTTTCATGTAGGAGTTAGGAAGAATAACTAAATCATTGCTGAGATGGGCGGGAAAAACTGGTGAGTCAGTACTGTTACCTCGGTCTCCAGTCCAGCAGGCGGGAAGGGAGGGGGGGGGAGGGGATCCATACACTCGTCTGTTTGTGTATTTTTGTTTAGGCTTTTAATATTTCCAATTCTTTTTGGTCCTGTTTTACTAATCGGTGAGAGTTCTGATGTTAATTCTTCTATGAATTCATTACCAAAGTCTATTCCATTCATTTGTGGGAGTAGTTATTTTCTCTGTTCTCATGGATCTTAAGCCCAGCAACATATCAGCTTTTATTGCTAAGTTTTTAACAATATAGAAAAATGCAGAAATTGATCTTGTAGTCTCTGTGAAACTGATGTTTAACCATATCATGCCTTTAACTGCAATTTATTTGCCGTCTACTGTATATAAGTCTAAATCAGATTCTTCCAGAGAAGTTACTTTCCTATTTCTAAAATTCTAATTCTTCTTGTGTTATTAAGTTCACTGGAGAGCCTGTGTCTAAGAACAAACGTTTTGATCCTCACATACAGCTGGTATCAAGATACACTTACTTCCCAACATGCCTCCTATGTGAATTTTAGACTTGATCTTGTTGACGATCGATCGTTTTTTGTCGTGACTGTCTTCCCCGGATTTGAAAATGGTAACTAGTTTTTCAACTCTTACAATTGCTTGTCCAGTGACCTTGGGACCGGTGATGCCTACAGTATGGATCACACCCTTGCGCCTTTTGTTTATCTTGTTTTGATAAAGCATTCATTCTTTGTGTGTCCTTGGTTCGCACAGTAATAACATAGAGTCGACCTATCTCCCGAATGTGATCCTCAGGATAACTTCCCATATTTAGTGGTATCTGTGGCGCGACTTCTGCTCGGACTGCGTGCAAACTTGTGTGACTCCCTGTGACCTGGTGCTTGAGGACACTGCCTTGAAGCGTGTGGTTGTTTGTTGTGTCTGTTTTCGGGTCACGATCGATTTTGTTCAGGGGCGTACCTAGAGATTTGGGGGCCCGGGAGGCTAGGTTCTTTGCGGGGACCCCCAGGGAGACTAGGTTCTTTGCGGGCCCCCCCCCTCCTGGAGGGGGGCCCCCGCACCCGCAAAGAACCTAGCCCCCCTCATTCTCAAAACTAATCTAATATCTCAGCCTGGATTGTCGGGATGATATATATATATATATATATATATATATATATATATATATATATATATATATATATATATATATATATATATATATATATATATATATATATATATATATATATATGAATTAGCTTATAAATTTTTAGGACTTTTGGGGGCCCCTTCAATTGGGGGCCCGAGGGACAGTTTCAAACAGCCCCCCCGCCCCCCCCTCAGGTGCGCCACTGATTTTGTTCTTTGTTTTGGGTAACTGTGGCTGTTTTCACGGCTGATACTGTGTTAGGCACTCTCATTCTAGTGGAATGTGATTGTGTTTCGGTCACCCCTGCTTTGCTACAGTTCATCTCTACCTCGTTCATAGAGTCTAGCAAGCTCATACCTGGGGTGTATGGGATCGTCTTAGCTATTTTGAGGGTCCTATCAGGTAATTTACACAAGGAAGCTACATAACCTATGATGTCTACTAGAAGCTCTGCCGACATCTTTCCATCTTCTGTTATCCAGTTTGAGTTTTCTAAAGTAGCTAATAATGTTCTTTTAATTGTAGAGACATCTCCTGTGATTTCACATAGCACATGGTTTGTTGTGTGTTCCTTTATAAGATCGACAATCTTATGTATTTCTGGAATTATACCTGGCAAAAAGTTTATACCTCCAGAGAATATCTTCAGGAATTCTGCTTTAAACTCATCATATGTTTTAGCTCGAAGAAGTTTGTCTGACCTGAGCAAATCACATGCCGGGCATTTCTCCTGA
The DNA here is from genome assembly GCF_032717465.1 of Coenobita brevimanus. Classification (NCBI taxonomy): domain Eukaryota; kingdom Metazoa; phylum Arthropoda; class Malacostraca; order Decapoda; family Coenobitidae; genus Coenobita; species Coenobita brevimanus. The sequence goes on from NC_136961.1 coordinate 5,098,556, forward strand.
TTAATCCAGGAAGAAAATATTGCAATTTTGTAATGTTCATCCATTACGTGCCTCTTTATGAAGAGATGTTCGCTTTGGTTGATCAGTGACATTACATCAATGCGATGTTTTTCTGTGCCTGAGATTTTTGGGATGTTTTTATCCTCATGATAAACGTAAACATGAGGTGGGGATGTTTGATTTCTGGCATTGCCTGTGCTATTCATTTTGGTTGGTTGCTTTGTTAGATGCACTTGGAGTTGTTTCTTGTTGTGTGAAGGAATAGTGGAATAAGTTTCACCTTATCGATGAACTCTGTTAAGTATATTTTCATAGATATGCAAGTCAAAGATTTCACTTGCTACATCAGAAGGAGTTTGCCAATAATCATCAATATCATCTAGAAATTATGTATTTGTTTCTTTATCTTTACTTTGTGGAGAATTTTGTGGATTGGAATTGTTTTCCTGTTGTTCTCCTAATTGTGGATTCTCAGTGGCCGCTAACTGTGTATCATCTGGCATTAACACTGGTGGTGACAAAAATATCCCGGTCATATCACTCAGCTAAAATGAACGCATGTTGCTAGGGTATGGTGTTATGAAACATATCTTTTAATTATGTCTTAACTGAATAGATGAGCCAGTGAGTGGTAATACATGAAAGATATTAAGTATATAAATGTATGTATATAAATTAGTAAAGGAGGTGATTGTATTTAATTCAAAGCACTGGGAAGAAATAAGTAAAGTATAATCACACCCACTTGATACAGATGATGTCACTCTGAGAGACGTGTTGACAGATGTCACTCTTGCTAGGTAAGTGCAGTGTGGATAGACGATCTCACTCTCCGTAGTTCCAGGGCTGTGTTGATAGGTGATATTACTCCCGGAATTTCCAGGGCTTGATGATCTCATTGTTGATTGCAATGGGAAATAGCCTTAGTCATAGTCTAACCTCACCATACAACGTCGAATTCCCACTCAATAGCTGTTGGAAATAAATGAGTACAAGTAGGAATGTGTGAATAAGGATGAGAAACGAGCAGTGGGTGAGAGGTGCATGGTGTCGGACACACGTTGATGGACGTGGCATCGTCTCAGCAAACACGCACAGCAACGTTGACTTTTCACACTCTGGTAGCTGTGGTGAGTAAATCCGTAGTGATGAGTAACCTGAGTGAAGAAAGTTGAGTAAGATGATTTGTGAATGTGGGCTTCGGTATTTGCTGCCGTTGTCTTGACCTCTGCACTCCTGCGTCAGCTTGGTGGTGGAGACGGAGGTGGGGGGGGGGCGATTGTTGAGAGGAGGGTTGGGGTTAGGTGGTCTTATCTCGCTCTTCGTTTGCTTGACTTGTGTTTCTTCATGTGATGTATTCGTTGTGGTTGTATACTCGCTTGTGTTTAACTGATTGTAGAAGTGATGGTTTGTAGGCATCGGGTCATATGTTACTGCCACCAACTGTAATATGTAAATCTTGACCCTAAAATATGTGAATCTTGAGACTGATTTTAGTTATCATGTAGTCGAAGACAGGAGAAGTTAAAGATGGATACAGGGTCTTGATTGTAGTTTATTATCTTCAAGGGAAAGTTTAAATTGAACATTGTGTGTATTACACAGGAGCGTATATGTACTAGCTAAGTTCTCGCTGGACCCCTCTTCTCTTTACCACCTCTCGCTACTATCGCTTGCCCCCTTCTGACTCTCTAATCCTTCCTTCCATGTCTAGGAGGGATTGTGTCACGTGTACTGGACACATCTTTGAATGTTTGAGAAGCCCGTGTGTCTTTGTGCATGTAGCGTGTCCTGTGACACAGTGTGCATCTGGCGTTCCTTACAGAAATGCAAACACATTTCCTTTCCCACTGAAATCACAAACACATTTCCTTTCCCACCTAACTTGCCTACCTTTAAGACTACACATTTGTGTTCCTGTCTGTTATTATTTGTATTATTATATTATGGAATCCTGACAGTATGGTATGATCCAGCATCTAAATCAGGACAACCTGATTAAGTTGTTACCATTGTATGATGAGCTTGGGCGTCCAAACGTTTCCAAACTCACGGCAATTTGCCCACGTCCTGGTGATACCCAAACAGGCTTATTGTCTTATGAATCCCACTTCATTTCGTCCTATTGTGTTTGCTTCTTGTCTGTGTATGGTCATTGATCGAGTGGTTAATACTAGGCTTCATTTTGTTTAGGAGTTGAAGAATTTAAATCATGGACATTGCGGCGTCAGTAAATACAGAAGTTCACTGGATCACTGAATGAATTTGGAGCACTGTATTTTGGAGGCACTTGCCAATAAAGAATAATTAATGATCGTTGTGTCCTTGGACATTCATATCGCCTATGTAAAGACGTGGCAACAGGGTATAGCAATGAAGCTATGTGCTTATTGATTACAAAATCATTTGCCTATTTTTATTTACAATTTTTTAAGGGCAGAACTGCTTGTCAAACTGCCTTTATTGTAACGTTGGAAATATTTATTCAAGAAAACGGAGTGCCTCAGGAAAATATGCTTAGTCACACTTTGGTTAGTATCAAAATAAGTGATATTCTTTCATCAGCTCTCATCCCAAGAAATCTTAAATATTCACTGAATGCCGCTGATTGTCTAATTTGGCACTCTTCCCCTAATGCACAATATTCTGGTGGGTGGGTTAAAGCAGCCATTGATTCTTGCCACCAGTGAGCTTTGCAGTGGGGATATAAATTTTCAGTCCCTAAGTGTGCCGCTGTAGTTTTGACAACTTGTAAATTTCCTGGTTTGTATTTGACTTTGGATAATCAGGCGGTACCTTTCCAAAATTCTGTCAAAATTTTAGACTTGCTTTTATTTGGCGGTTAATCTTTAAAAACCATGTTATTAATTTAATCACTCATAGTTGGAAACCTATAGGCCCTGAATGTCCTCAAGTACCTGTCTGGTACTGATTGGAAAGCAGATAGAAAATCTTTATTAATGGTGTAAAATTCTCTAATTATGTCGATATAGTAAATGTAGCCGAGGGCTTTAATTAGATGGAGAGAGATATTGTAGATGAATCGTAGATTAATCGTGTGCCACTAGTGTCGCTTATATAGAGTCAGGATGTATGTAGGTAATCAGGCTGATAGGTGAAAATCAGTGTCCATAAAGTCGTGTTACGATGAAGAGCTCGTCGCCACTGGTGTAGATTACATTACCATCGAAGATAGAGAGAGACATCGCAGATGAACTGTGGTTTTACAGCTGCCTCTGAATCACCACTGGAGTGTAACCTGGCTGCTGCCAGTAAAATGGTGAGGCGTCGGGTACAGTGAATATGTAAGTCTCTCTCAAGCTCACTTTCCTCCCCTGTGTATTTCTTTCAACATAAGTGAGGTGAGTTGTAGTCACTCTTGGGTTACGGAGTTTATTGTTCAGTTATATCGAGATGTGATGAAAAAGTGTAATGTAACGTAATGGCAAACTTCATAAGTACCCTATGACTCCTACTTCAGTGTTCTATCGGTTCTCTCCAACCAATCCTCTCCTTCTCTCTGATTTGCTAGGCAATATATACCGACTGGAGTGCAC
>NC_136961.1:5112112-5127112 GCF_032717465.1 Coenobita brevimanus
CTCCATCCATCTTTTCATTGGTCTTCCTGTTGGTCTTCTTCCATGCAGTGTCCACGCCAGCACTTGCCTTGGTAACCTTCCATTATCCATTCTCTGCACGTGTCCATACTACCCCAGCCTGTTCCTTTGAACCACCTCTAAAATACTGGTTACTCATAGTTCTCTTCTTATTTCCACATTTCGTAGCCGATCTCTCACAATAACTTTGTAGTTTGTTGTAGTGGAGTTTTGTAGATTACTTATTTATATATTAGACTTGTGGACGAGCGGTTGTTATACTTGAGTAGTTTTGTAAGTAAATAATCTTCGTTCCCATTTGTCATGCAATGACAGAAGAGGTAAAGAATAGTATGGGACTATTTTTATTTGTCTTGGAAATATTAACAAAGTCTCACACACACGAATGAAGTATAAGTACTGTAGAGTCCCTCGAGCTACCTCCTTCTCTCTCTCTCTCTCTCTCTCTCTCTCTCTCTCTCTCTCCCCTCTCGCCCATGTTACTAGGTTCGTTCTCCCTACTACCTGCCGGTTCTATGGCCTGTCTCCATCTGAGCTCTGCTTCCTAAATTCTGGTGTAGCAGGGGTCGTGTCACGAGTGTTACACTGTGGTTGGAAAGTTCTAGAAACCTGTGTGTGAGTATGTGTGTATGTGTGTGTATGATCACTAGGCTTTGTTCGTATGCTATCTCGCTGATACACTACCTATATCATCCCCTGACTTGCTACTTCCTGTGTATTGTCAACATTTCTTCAGTTAACTTGCAAGATCATTTCCCTTTCCCAGGCTTGCCTGGAGCTCTATCTATCTTCTATTTATCTATCTATCTATCATGTTTTCTATAATTAATTGTATTTATAATATGGAGTCCTGACACTGCTCGGCCACGTACTGGAGGTCCTCCAACAGCAATTATCATTGACATATGCTAATCTATTAGTACATAATATTGATAATAATATTGTATACATATAATATTCATGTAAATTGCAATGATCTAGTAATATTACATTTTAAACAAGTTGTATACATATTTGAATAAATGCAATGGTTGTTGTATGACATTTTGTAAGATGAGTATGTATAACAGACATACACATATAATTGTGCAATGGTAATACTGCTAGGTTATTACATTACATATTGAGTTATCCCTTTAGTAATGTCTAAGATTTCACCTAACTTGTATGATGATTCTGGTAATACAGAATTGTTATAAAATTGTAGTAATACATAATTGTAATATTTTATAAATTGTTACATAATATTGTGGTAATGCATAGTTGTGTTGGCCTTATAATTGTTGTTACATTTTGTTAATGCAACTGTTACATAACTGTATTTGCCTTATAATTGTAGTTAAAGTTACATAAAAGTTATATCTTGTTAATGCAACTGTTACATAATTGTGTTGGCCTTATAATTGTAGTTACATTTTGTTAATGCAACTGGTACATAATTGTGTTGGCCTTATAACTGTAGTTAAAGTTACATACAAGTTACATCTTGTTAATGCAACTGTTACATAATTGTTACATATTGTTTGTAGTTACATATCGTTTGTAGTTACATAATTGTAATAATTGCAGTCCTGACACTGAATCCTGTCATGCTGCGGTCGATGATGTGCCATGCCACTAGCTTGTGGAGACAACAATTTGCTTTTTATTTCACTTATAGAAGGAGTTTATGTGATGATGTGCCATGCCACTTGCTTGTGGAGACAACAATTTGCTTTTGTGTTTGTAGTTTATGTGGTATTTTGGCATTTGTAGTAACACTTACACTTATTTTCATTTGTTTGTTATGTGATCTTACTCTATTTCTTTTTCTTTCCTTCTTTGTTTCTTTTTTTTTTGTATGTATTGATTTTCTATAGAATGTTTTTCTTCGTTTGTCTACGTTTTTTCGGTGTTGCTCGAGGTTGCATAATTGCTGGCTAATTTCCTTGGGGCCCTTTTTAAAGGTTTAGTTTATATTGCACAGATATTACTGAAAATGATATTATATAGCCCCATATTTTGTTATTTTATATAAAAAATATATATACACTATATACAGTATTAACTACATACACTGACTTGTTGTTCACTTGTACCTATCGTGGGCAATATGTGTGTCAGCACTGTGTGGAAATCTTTGTCTTCACGACTGTGTGGAAGATGTTCATTCTTGCTAACGTCATTTGTGTTGGCCATTTTTTTTTTTCTGGTTTTCCTTGTAACTTAATTTATCTGTTTCCACAAGGTAGCTTTAATTAATAAATGTTCAATACAGTTCTTTTAATCGCTCATTGAATAACTGTGATGGTATATTTTCTTTATTACTTTGTAAATGTAATAATGTATAGCTGTATGTATGAAACACGTATTTTATATAGGTAAAAATGGTAACACTCGTTGGTAGTAAATAAATGCTATAATAAATGAATAAATATATACAGTGTAGAATATTTATTGTTGGTGATTATTTAGTGTTTGAGTTATGCAGATAATTGAAGTAAGTATGTGTACGTAAGTTGTAATTATACAGCACGTTTTATATGTTTGTGCAGAAGTTTTTTGTCTATCACTGTGTATTGTATAAATGAAGTAACTATGTAACTCACTAATTTTTACCGTAGTGGAAATGGTGTGAGAGGTGTTGCACGTGGTGATAGCGTTGTTCTTCACGGGTTGATTGACGTGTTGTGGGGTGTCAGACACACGGTTTGGCTTCGTCTCAGCACACGTATGGTGACGTCGACTTCCCACACTGGTAGCTGTGGTGAGTAAATGAGTAGCGATGAGTAACTTGAGTGAAGATGAGTGAGTAAGATGAGTTGTGAATATGGGCTTGGTATTTGCTTCGTTGTCTTGACCTCTTCACTCCTGCGTCAGCGGTGGAGGTTGGGTAAATGTAGCAGAGAGAGAAAGGAGGGTGAGGTCTGGTGGTTGTGAGTTGTGAGTTGTATCTCACTCTTCATTTGTTTGTTTTGTTTTTTCATTCTTGATGTATTCTCGGTCCTTTTTTCTTGTGATTTACTCGTTGTGGGATGAAGACTGCCGCTACTTGTGGGTGCGTGTAGATTATACAGACGACTCGTAGAGTTGTTACTTGTAGTTGATCGTAGATTGTTGTAGTTCGTTGGTTCGTCCTAGAAACTGCAAGATTGTTTGTATCAGTACTTTGTTAAACTACTGGCAAGACGTCGTGTGATCTCTTCACCTCTACATCAGCATGATGATCGGGGAGACAGAGGGGGCTGGTTGGAGAGAATACTGTCAGGAGCTGGTTGTGAGTTGTTGGTTGTGAGAGGTATTTTTTGTTTTCAATCTAGATAATGCAGAATCAACTGTACACTCGTGGGCTTGTATTTTGTAGGAATTCACTGTAGAACTGAAGCTAATCTTGTAGAGTCTCACCTGCTTTTGTAGAAATTCACTGTTGATTCGAAGACGAGTTCTGTATGTTCACTGCCACCATATCTCACAATAACTTTGTAGTTTGTTGTAGTGGAGTTTTGCAGATTAGTTATTTACATATTAAACTTGTGGACGAGCGGTTGTTATACTTGAGTAGTTTTGTAAGTAGATAATCATCGTTCCCATTCGTCATGCAATGACAGGAGAGGTAAAGAATAGTATGGGACTATTTTATTTGTCTTGGAAATATTAACAAAGTCTCACACACACGAGTGAAGTATAAGTAGAGTCCCTCGAGCTACCTCCTCGTCTCCCTCTCTCTCTCTCTCTCTCTCTCTCTCTCTCTCTCTCTCTCTCTCTCTCTCTCTCGCCCATGTTGCTAAGCCCTTCTCCCTACTACCTGCCGGTTCTATTGCCTGTCTCCTTCTGAGCTCTGCTTCCTAAATTCTGGTGTAGCAGGGGTCGTGTCACGTGTGTTACACTGTGGTTGGAAAGTTCTAGAAACCTGTGTGTGAGTATGTGTGTATGGTCACTAGGCTTTGTTCGTATGCTATCTCGCTGACACACTACCTATATCATCCCCTGACTTGCTACTTCCTGTGTATTCTCAATATTTCCTCAGTTAACTTGCAAGATCATTTCCCTTTCCCAGGCTTGCCTGGAGCTCTGTCTATCTATCTATTTATCTATCTATCTATCATGTTTTCTATAATTAATTGTATTTATAATATGGAGTCCTGACACTGGTAACTCCATTAATTAGCCGTAATACTCTCATTTCAGCCGCTTGTATTTTAGACTTGGTCTTTTGTGTCAATGACCAAGCCTCTGAGCCTTATAGTAATACTGGACGGAGAATAGTGGTATAAATGGTAACCTTACAGCTCCTAGGTACATGTTAATCTTTTATTAATGGGTACAATGCTTTTATATTTTTATTGTCTTTGGTTATTCTGCTATATATTTCTCCTTGTTTGTTTTCTCTAATGAACTTCACCCAAGGTACTGGAAATTGTTCACCTACTCGTTGTTACATTCATTTCTGCATTACTTCGACCAACCTCCATTACTTCTGTTTTCTTGGTATTTACTGTATCTTCATCCCATTCCCCATCATTACATAATTCCAGCTTTCAGCCAAAACCTGTAAGTAACTTTCAGTCACACACAACTGCTACATCATATGCATAAGCCAATATCATATCGTCGTTATTTTTTTCTATTTCCTTAATACATTTGTTTATGAATATGACAAACACGAGTGGGGAAATAAACCCTCCTTGTCTGACTCCTGTCATCATTTTAAATCTATTTGTATCTCTGAGTTTAACTTCACTTTCACATTTACTGTATATACTTTTGGTTGCTTTTCTTAATTTTGGTGTCACTCTATATTCTTCCTTGTTCAATGTATTCCACAATCTTTTCCATGGTACTCGATCAAAGGCCGTTCCCATATCTATGAACCTCATATCCATTGTTATATCACATTCTCAACTTTTTTAAAATATCATTTTTAGCATTAAAAACAAATCCATTCTACCACGATCTGGCAGAGGGTTACATTGACATTCTCCAAGTTTATCTTCCACTTTCAGTCTCAGCCGTCTCTCCAAAATATGTTCATATATTTTACCTGCATATGACAACAATAAAATTTCTCTTTAGTTGTTGCACGTTGTTTTGTCTCCCTTTTTGTAAACAGGGCAAACAATGGCTTTTCCCCAATCCTCTGACATTACTCCCGCGTTCCGAGCATCATTTATAATTTCTCTCAACCTAATTATTCCTGTCTCTCTAAGAGCCTTAATAATATCCACTGGCAACTCATCCTCTCCGGCGCTTTACTCTTTTTCATTTTATCAATGGCAATTCTTACCTCCTCAGCACTTATGTCATCTTCATACTCTCCTAGGTTATGTTTTTGGATTTCCTGCATATCCTCATTACCATCATTAAAATCTCTTGCATTTAGCAAGTCTTGAAAATATCTTCTCCATCTCACCAATATATCTTCTGATCTTGTTAATAGGTTAGTTCCTTGTTCATCTTTCACTGCATATGTAACTTCGGTATTTCCTTTTCTATAGTTCCTTGCTATGCTGTATACTGAAACATTTTTTTTTAGTCCCTTCCATATCTCGACATAGGTCTTCCCCTATACGTTGCCAAACTTCTGTTTTTGCACTCCTCTTTATATTTTCAGGCTGATTTCCTAGTTCTACATACAGTAGTTAAACCCGTCTCCTTCTAGTCTTGTTTTCCTCCACTTCCGAAAAGCTTTCATCTTCGTTTTCATTGCTTGGTCTACTTCATCTGTCCACAAGGCAGCGTTTTTTTTTGTTTTTTTTTAGTGTATACATTAACTTTAACCTGTATCACTTCATCAGCAGTCATTTTTAAAGCATCTTTAAAATTTTCCATTTGCTCTCGATGTTACTATTTTTCTTGTTCTTTATTCTTTCTTGAAATTTGGGTCTAAGTTGGTCAACACAGTCTTAATTTTAAAGGTTTTCGGTTATTTTTAAGGTTGTCGAGTATAAACCTCTTTCTTTTCTTTTTATTCTTAATTATTGGTACCTGAACACTTATTTTTCCTAGTATCATTCTGTGACCTGATCTAGAGAAACTGATGGTATTGCTTTGACAGCTTTAAATATCTTCAAATTGTTAATTAACTTCAGGTCATGCATTGATTTATCACTATGCTCCAGCAGTCTTTCATTATATCTGTACCAGCTCCTTTTGTGACTATCTTTATGTTCGTAAAAGGTGTTTAGTACAGACAAATTATTTAGTATGCATTCCTTCCCTCTTACGATAACCAACGCCAAATGCTCCAATCACGTTCTTCAGCCTCTTCACTCCCTACCAACATTTTTTTTGTTTTGTAAGAGTCCGACGCTGGGAAACGCTTCAGGGCCTATTTCTAGGGGGCAGTGGCTTATCCCCAAGGCCCATTAGTCCTCCTACAGCTCCACATGTCACCACTTCGGCGTTAACACCCACCGTTCATACTGAATACATGCTATGGCTGTCTCATACAGGACTGGTGTACGACATGTCGGCGGGTCTTCTGGGCTATCAGTAAAGTCTGCTTTTATGAAATTCATATCCTTAAAGTGTTCCCTGCCCCAGCCGGGATTCAAACATAGGTCCATTAGGACTGCAGGCCGCCTTTCTACCGATTCAGCCACCGGCGTTGCGGATGGAAATAAATAAATTAATATATATACCTCTGTCTGTCTGTCTGTCTGTCTCTGTCTCTGTCTGTCTCTCTCTGTCTGTCTGTCTGTCTCTCTCTCTCTCTCTCTCTCTCTCTCTCTCTCTGCCTGTTTCTCTATGTCTGTGTTCGTCTGTTAGGGTATGTCCACACTGCCGAATATTCCGTAACTTTGTGTCACGGAACTACGTTACAGTATCATGTTATGGTGTGTTGCAAAACAGTTCCGGAACATTTATGTAGTTCTGTAACCAGGCCACAGCTACCACTGGCTGAGCGATAATGTTCCTGACAGTGTTCCGGAACGTGCAGTAACTTCGCGTAACCTTGTTATTGTAACATGTTAGTGTTACGTTGGTTACATAACCTTGGTGTGGACATACCTTTAGTCAGGCTCATTGTCTTCCTGACTCTCTCTCTGTCTCTCTCTCTCTCTCTCTGTTTGTCTGCCTGTCTCAGTCTGTCTGCCCCCTCCCTCTCTCTCTCTGCCTGTTTCTCTTTGTCTGTATTTGTCTGTCTGTTAGTCAGGCTCTTCGTCTTCCTGAGTCTCTCTCTCTCTCTCTCTCTCTCTCTCTCTCTCTCTCTGTTTGTCTGCCTGTCTCTCTCAGTCTGTCTGCCCCCTCCCTCTCTCTCTCTCTCTCTCTCTCTCTCTCTGCCTGCTTCTCTTTGTCTGTCTGTATTTGTCTCTCTGTTAGTCAGGCTCTTTGTTTTCCTGACTCTCTCTCTCTCTCTCTCTCTCTCTCTGTTTATCTGCCTGTCTCTCAGTCTGTCTCCCCTCTCTCTCTCTCTCTCTCTCTCTCTCTCTCTCTCTCTCTCTCTCTCTCTCGGGTTAAATAAATATACAGATTTGATTGCAAGGACAGGTGTGCAGATAACGTAAGTAATTTTTTAAAACAAACATTATTGAACGTGAGGAATTAAGCTTCTCACGGTCAGGTGATATATTCGTGATGTGAAGGCTTGGACACCTGCCATGTTGTTAATGATTCGTTGATTTTTCTGCTTCAAAAGGAATAAATATCTAATATTTCCAGGCGGAAGCGGTTCCTGAATCGGTAGAGAGATGGCCTGCAGTCCTAATGAACCCAGGTTCGAATCCCGGCTGGGGCAGGGAACAGTTTAAGGATGAATTTCATAAAGGCAGACTTTCCTGATGTACCAGAAGACCCGCCAACGTGTCGCAAAAATACCCCCGATAATACCAGTACACCAGTCCTGTTATGTATTCAACATGGACGGTGGGTGTTAGCGCCGAAGTGGTGGCATGTGGAGGTGCAGGAGGACTACTGGGCCTTGGTATAGGCCACTGCCCCCGAGAAATAGGCCCTGAAGCCTTTGCCCAGTGTCGGACACATTAAAAAAAAAAATGTCTTGGGATTACGTGAAAAATATTTTTTTTTCAATATGTTGCATCTGTAAAGAAAAATTTTGTATGTCATGGATCTATCGGAAACTGGAATTGGTAAAAACAGAAAATTAAGAAAAAGTTTCCGTTGGTCCATACTAGGCTTCATGGGCCGGGCCTTGTGTCACTAAATCCGATACATCGTTTGAAAGAGAGTGATGGAATAATATCAAACAAAGGAAGCGGAAGTGATTGAATTCCACGTCAGTTTCTGTCGATTGAATATATGTAAACACATTTCGTGAGGATATTGCTTGAGCACACACCCTGTGTGTTACATACGGTTAGATGACTGGAAAGCTTCATTTCAACCAACGTAATGACGGAGAGGTTGCCATAAGTGGAGCTGAAATACAGGAACTGGGGTGTCTTGTTAGTTGCAGGCTTCATCTCGCACTCGAACACAATTTAAAATCATCATCATCAACATCATCATCAGCATTATCATTATTATTATTATTATTATTATTATTATTATTATCATTATTATTGTTGTTGTTGTTGTCATTGTTATTATTATCAGTCCTCAAATCAGGGTGATACATTTTTTGGCAACACTTCCTATATCGTTGTGATATTCTCAGGCTGTGTGTGTGTGTGAGTGTGTGTGTGTGTGTGTGTGTGTGTGTGTGTGTGTGTGTGTGTGTGTGTGTGTGTGTGTGTGTGTGTGTGTGTGTGTGTGCAGCCCGTGACTTTGGCGAGCGCAGGGAGCCCGTACAGCTGGGGGGTTCGGGGGGGGGGTGCTGTAAGCCCCCCCCCCTGGAGAAAACTTAGCATTATGGCCAATTTTATAATCATTTTGAGGGCCAATGGAAAGGGTATACGACATAAATGTAGCATATTCTAAAGTCATTTTTAAGTACTCTGTGCCACTGAGTTATGATTCAGTATCTCCAATAACCTTATACTACTAAAATTCAAACACTCACATTTCGATCAAACAACTTTACAACTGTAATAAATTATATATATATATATATATATATATATATATATATATATATACTATATAAATATATTTGCAAACGGGGGGGACCATGACCGCATGCCCCCGCCCCTCGGTACCCCATTGTGTGTGTGTGTGTGTGTGTGTGTGTGCTTTTACTTCTCATAGGCTAATCAATGGATTTTTATAAATCTTCCCAGCTGAGTTCGTCTGGTGAATGGAAAAGTTTTTCACCATACGAATATAAATCTTTCTACCCATGATTTTTAGAGGGGTCAGCCCCCGTAGCCAAATTAAAGATTCTTAGGAATAACGAAAGGAAGGCAGGTATGGCATTGATGTCGTAGTAAGTATTGTACATTGGACTCTTATCCTTAATGTAATATTTGGGGAGTATGCACCTCCAATGATTCATGAGGGGTCAGCTCCCCCTCTCAAAAATAAAGATGATCAGAAGTATGGGATAGTGAGCATATGGATTTCAACGAAACTTTTAAGGTTAGTTCGTCTGATTAGTTGATAATGTCTTTTACTACGTAAAAAGTTTCACCAATATTTCCAGAGGGGCCAGCCCCCCATCAAAACTTATAAAGGATACAAAATAGGGGTAGGAAGGGAGATGTGGCTTCGGTATCTTAGTATATGCTGCACAATGAATTATTAGCCGTAATGAGATATTTGGGAAGCGTGATTCCCCCAACGACTCTTAAAGAGAGTCAACCCCAGCACAAGAACAGAAACGGTCAGAAATGGAAGAAATACCTCAACGAAACTACCCGCATGAGTTCGCTGGGTTACTGGGAAGGGCTTCTACTATATACAATTTTCCACCTGTAACTTTTAGTGGGGTCAGCCCCCTTACCTAAATAAAAATTCTCAAAAACAGTGAAAGTATGGCTGATCTGGCTTTGATATATTAATACACGTCGTAGAATGGACTCTCTTCCGTTAGGCGATATCTGGAGAGCATAAACCCCAACTGATTCCTGGAAGGGACAAACCTTCTGCCTTGAAATAAGAACAGTTAGAAATAGTGGAAAGGGGGCACATGGATTTCAACGAAATTAGTATACTTATCTCGGGAATAAGTATGCAGTTTCCATGTTCTCACTGAATGCACAAGAAGGAACTGCACATCGATATTTGTTAAACATGACTCCCCCGCCTAATTTTTCTTGGGATGGTAAGCCCCTCACCAAAAATATTAAAAATCAGAAATGGAAAAACGATTTGAATAAATCTCCCCGGGAAAGTTCGTTTGGTTATTGGGAAGGTCTTCCATTACATATAATTTTTCATCCATGCTTTTAAGTGGGCTCAGTCCACTCCACACATTAAGAATTCTCAAAAATAGTGAAAAATGGGCAAATATGGCTTTGATATTATAATATCTGTTCTACACCGGAATCTTATCTGTAATCTCTCTCTCACTCTCTCTCTCTCTCTCTCTCTCTCTCTCTCTCTCTCTCTCTCTCTCTCTCTCTCTCTCTCTCTCTCTCTCTCTCTATGTATATATGTATATATATATATATATATATATATATATATATATATATATATATATATATATATATAAGAGCCGCGTTGTTTGTTTGTATATTTGTGTTTCCTTCAGTCACACGCAAACCAAAATTCAGATCTGGCCATGTGAGGTCACCGTTAGAGTGTTCGCCTTTTTGACCCGGGCAAGGCCGGATACCCCTGCAGCCCAATTTTTGGCATGAAGAATCGCATGACCTCCAATTCAGACATAGGCTATGTGAAGTAGACCTCCAAGGTCATTTGAGGTCACCGGTAATACACGCTCGAGCGACTGGACTCAGCAGCCCAACTTTTGGCATGGAGACTCGCATGATCCCCAGTTCGGACATAAGCTATATGAGGTTGACCTCCGAGGTCATTTGAGGTCACCGGTAATAGTGAACAAGTGTGCACAAATTCTGTGCGTTAGTCTGGGAAAGCTGAAATTGAAAGCTCCTGGACCTCTTATAATCCCTCTTCAAAAGCATGAGAGGTACACTGGCACCAGAAGGTATCGGTGCACTGTGGGTCCGATGCCGTCCGGAATGATTCGACCATGCAGCATCGATAGCCCATTAACACCTTTATATATATTATAACATTTACGGCCATTTCGTCCTCATTACGAAGGACACAAGAGTTATATCTGATATAGCTGTCATCTATCGTATGGGATGCCTCCGTATGGGAGGAGAGAACCGCAATTTCCAGTTCCCTTTGTTCCGTGTCATAATAATTAACACATATTCTGCACCGATACTTTTTGGTGCGAGTGTACATGGTCTTTCTGGAGTGAAAACAAAGATTGAACAAGAACAAATGGGATTCGATTGTTTGCGTTTCTGGCCCAGGAAAGCCGTGTACCCATGTTAATGCAATATAAAGTAAATAAGAATGGTCAGAAAATGTTGTACAGTGGACTCTCATCAGTAATGCAATAACAAAAATAAATGAAAAAGATCAGAAATAGGGGAAAGATTTTAATGACATTTCACTTTTAAGTTCGTTTGGTCCCTGGGAAGGTCTTCCACTATATATAGTTTTCCAACCAGGGTTTTTAGGCGGATCAGCCCTCCTCAGCAAATTAAGAACTCTATTAATGTGTGGAAAGATTACAGACATTTCTTTGATATCTTAGTACATGTTGAATAATTGATTATCATCGGAAATGTGGTATTTGGGGAGCGTGACCCTCCCAATGATTCTTGGAGGGTTAGTTTCCCCCCCCCCACCAAAAAAAAAAATCAATCAATCAATCAATAAACGACCACAAATAGAGGAAAGTGAACACCTAGATTTCAACGAAATTGGCATAGATATCGCAAGATTGGGCATGCAGTTTCCACGTTTTCCCTGAATACACAGGAAGAAACTGTACATCTGCTTTATTAATAGTTTTTATTATTTTTTAAGGAGAATCCTTGATGAGGTCTTGATGCCTAGCAGTAATTGCTTTAGCTGGTGCTGACGGTGATAAAGGTGAGTGGATAGCAGTAAGTTACCTGGCTGACATAACAAAAGGTGTTATTTACAGCAGTAGTTTCTGTTTTGATTGCAGTACTTGAACTGTTTCAACGGTCTTTAAGAAAGTTAACCATCAGATTTCTTAAGCAGTACGTAGTGAAAAGCAGTACCGATAGATAGGGTGTAATACTGCTGCATACACTTTTGCTTTTTTAAATAATTGCCAGGAGCAAAGCTTTAAAAATTAACCAGTCAGCAAGTAGTTCCCTCGTGATAACAGTCAGCTTTATCGTGTTCCCCTTCATGGCATGCAGCGAAATAATTCACTCCGTGACTTGATTCCACGTCCAGAGAAATCTGAGATCGTTACTACTCAGAAATGCCAAGAAATGTAAGATTTCTCAGGTAATTTCCATTAACGTCTTACCCGTACAGGGATAAACAAACTTATAATGCGCTTTGACTGTTGGTTACGGTTTCAGACGTAAAATACATGTGGGTCAACATGGGGAACCACATAACGCTTTACAACAAAGGTTACAAGACTCCTGGAATCTTGAAGTACTTGGGATTGGGGACCTTCATGCCTGGAATTTCGTAGGTATATTTTGGGATTATGGGTGATATTAATGAGATCTGTAACGCACGTGATTGTTTGTTATCTTATTTGAAATACCATGACCTTTGATGTAAACATTGTCACAGTCGTTACCATCATTAACAGAACTTACCACAAACGAATTTTGAGCTAATAGTTCAAAATATCGACTTTAATAATCTTTCGTGCCGCGGTTTAAATAAACAAATTTCGCGTGAAAATGGCTTATGATATAATGATCTTGATGAACAATATAATGCTTCTAGTACCTGTAAATGTGGATAATAATACACATTTTTTGAAACCCTGGAATGGCGGATAATCTTCGATATTGTATTCTTTAAGGCTAAACTGAAGCATAAAACCGTTCAGCAAATGCTCGATATTGTGATAAAACTGTTTAACATGATATTTAGTTATTTTAAATGTGGTTTATGGTAATATTACGAAATTTATTGGTGTCGATATTTTTAACTTCTTGTAGCCCCGAACTCGAAAGTGGTCAATCAGCAGACACCAACATCACGACCCCTTACCTTCTGGAAGGTGCGAGGTGACGAAGGCGGGCAGGCTGGAGGGCAAGGGAGAGGACTGCCATTGAGTCCCTTCCCATACCGAAGCGTTGTATTCTTGAAGGTCGTCTGTGTCTACGAAGGGCCCCATATACTCTAAACTCTTCTCCGGGGGAGCCAGGGGGTGTCCTGGGCGGCCTAGTGAGCTCAGATTCTGTGGCTGCAGAAAAGTAGTGAGGGACATGTTGGCTTCCAGCAAATCCACACGCACACCAGTGAATATGCTACTTTATTGGCTGCTCTGCGATGTTGTAGTATTGTCAGTGATTATGAATTGTATAAATGCTGACCCATTCCGTCCGCAGAGAAAACTCGCCACATAATATCAATACCTTTTGCAAAATGATGGCTTTAGCTGTTAAGTTCATCACACACTGAGAAAAAGAATCATTGTTTATGTACGAATTTTTCCTTTACAAAATGACAGGTTCCCAGGGTTTTAAGCCAGGATTATCGAACACTTATTTTCAGTGATTTCAGGCTAAAGCACAATATCCTACCTAATTAAATTATTGGGTGATCGAAGAGCACAGCCGAAAACTGTTTTTAAGCGTCCTCACTATATACAAATACATGTTCATTTCGAATAAGTTAAGAAAATAAAACACGAAATAATTGACTCATTCTCCTTTCTCCTCCCAATGTATTTTCTTCTCCTTTCTGACCTTCATATTACTTTCGATATCTCGTTTTTCATGTTTACGTTCTTATTACACCAGATTTCTTCCTTAATCCTGTGGCTTTATCACCTATACACACAGTTGTTTCCCTTCACCTCATCTCTCTCTCTCTCTCTCTCTCTCTCTCTCTCACACACACACACACACACACACACACACACACACACACACACACACACGATTTTTGATATTCATCAGTCATTCTCTTCCTTCACATTTCAGTTCATCTCCTCACATCTCTCTCGTCAAATTATTGTCTCCTGTCTCAATATTTTTTTCGAACTGACTGGTCAGACGGATCGAAAAACTAAATAGTGTCCGCACAGCATCTCGTTGCCAGCGGCGCGAACAGACACGTCAGATCTTCGGTTAACCTTGCTAAGTATTAAATCAGCATTTGAACTGTGGTTTGAAGTTAGGTCAGTCCAAGTAGATTAGCAGTCAGCAATTTCATTTTTTTTTTTTCAAGGAAAATATCACTTATAACCATTAATGTTCCAAGGTCTACGATCTCAGGTCTTCCACTGAATGGTGCAGTAGTCGTGCATGAACCTGGTATCGCACTGGGGGCAGAGGGATACCGGCGCCCTGGGAGCACAGGCAGCAGACGTTACAGCGACGAAACACGGGGCTGAACTGACTATCTCTCGGACTGACTGGCTTAGTGAGTTCTGCCGCCCGCCAAGCCGCTCCTGCGCCTCGTGATACCTACCACGATAGGCAACACTGAGTAGCCAAATGACATTGTACTTACTTCGATGTACATTGAGCAAAGAAGAAAATGTAACAAAATATTGTTGATCGAAAGAGTAATGTTGAATGATGAGGTAACAGAAGAAAAAGGGAGTCAGTTTAGGAGGCAGAAGGTGTAGGTTTCATATATTTTTACGGAAGGCAGTAAATAAGTTACTGGATGATAAGACACAGTAGCATTCATGGGTAAGGAGGAACCATGTAGTGAACAAGGACTGTGACAGACAACAATGTTGAAGCCACAGCAATTTAAGAAGAACTCTTTTTATAATGTAATGTGAATCGACTATATTTATGTATAACACCGTCAGAACAAGTCTCCATTATGATATTTTCGTCAAAGCCAAGACAGACCTTAATGGCGCAGGGGTTCATGTGTATACGTCCAAAATATCGAGAAAGATGATAATTATCAAGGATACAATGATGTGATAAC
>NC_136961.1:5132112-5419612 GCF_032717465.1 Coenobita brevimanus
CCTGTTCTGGCTAAATTATTCAGACTATGCTTATATAACTTCTCATCGCCTAACTCTGGGAAGGAAGCCAACATTCACCCAATTCCAAAGAAAGGAAGTTCGGCTGGTCACCCTAAATACAGACCAAATGGTATTACATCATTAGTGACAGAAAGTAGGGTTTTCAAAAAGAAAAATCCACTGCTGACATAATCCCTTTACTTAAACCGTCAATCATTCAACTGACCAACAAGGAGAAACCCATGCAATGGCCCTTGATATTTCGAAAGTTCTTGACAGTGTGGCATCGTGCCCTGTTATCCAAGCTCCCTTGGTACAGCCCATCATTTTTGTCACACTGATTTCCTCATTTCTCTGCAAGATAAAGATATGAGTAGAGGTAGATTATTTATATTCCAATTTTCACTCAATTGATGCTGCGTACCGTAAGAAAAAGTCCTGGCTCCAACCCTGTTCCTTATGTTTATTAAAGATCTATTTTCTGTCACTCTTAATCCCAATCTCTCATATGCAGATGGCTCAACGCTTCACAGGTCCTTTACACTTAAACCTCTTTTCACAAAAGTTTGATATCTCTAACTCCCAGTTCAGAGAAGCGTTCTCTTTAAATCAAAATTTATCCAAGATCACTCAATGGAAACAAAAGAAAAGCCTGATTAAATGTTGGAAGGAATATATATATATATATATATATATATATATATATATATATATATATATATATATATATATATATATATATATATATATATATATATATATATATATATATATATATATATATATATATATATATATATATATATATATATATATATATATCCCATTATCTAACTAACAGGTATTGCCTGATTCATACATAACACCGTGACAACACCGTGGCCTCCAGCCTGGGGCTTTTTCTTCTCGTAGGCCCATTATGAGTTAGTACATCGACATCTAATCCCCTAAAAGAGGTGTTAGTCTGGGAGTGGACTTCAACTAAGTTATGGCATAGTATTCTACTTTTGAGACTGGGTCCAGCATGGATTTTCTGGTGTTAAGTATTTTTCAAGCCTTACTCTGACCTGGGACAAGTCCAGTCTTCCTGGTGTCAACCACGGTAGTGTGTGTTGAAAAACAGCGACTTTTTAAATGAACACCATCTGCAGGAAAGTGTTTCGTCGACATCCCTCATGACCATAACCTTCTTCCTGGAGAACTTCAATTGAAAATCCTCAGCAGAGTTAAGAATTTGGATGTATCGTACTAAATTGAAGGGCCAACGCTACTATGTTAATCTTGTGCCCTTCACCAAGTTACAGGATGACATTGAAAAATTTGGGCAGTCTTGTCTGATAGCTAAAGTTTCAATTGATTTGGTCCCTCGTACTGATAGTGTCCCTACTACAGCCAGTAGAAAGGAGATATTTGATGAGTTGCTTAAAATGAATTAATGAGACTACGTGAATTTCGAGCAGCAATTTCAATTTAAGACTGTTAAAACATCAACAGTTTATGGCTGATAGGTCAGAATTAGGACAAATCCAGGGGCCTCCAGGCAAGATAGCCGTTAGAGACAACTACCTAATCAGAGTCCCAGTGTATTGCTACCCAGAGAAGGCAAAGGAAGTTATCAGCAATATGCTTGATCAACTAGTGGATAGGACAACAGCTTGGTTAAGCCTAATATTACGAGTCAGTTAACCGGATGGGTTGAAAAGGATGTGCTTGGATTACATACAAGTTAACACAAAAATGGAAAAGGACTTATACCCACTTCCCATACTGGAAGAGATGGTAGGAAGTGCAGCGGGCCAGAAAATTATGCATAGTTAGTCCTTAAGGTTGCTTGTTACCACGTTGTCTTGGGAGTAAACTATAGCACCAGTAGAATAGGGCGATACTTCCGAAGTGGATGACATGCTGGTGACTGGGAGAACAGGAGCTCCTGTTTCACCATTCCTCAGGACCTTTTCCCTTTGCTGTACATTTTTCAGTGTTTTCATTAACACAGAGAGCAGGCCAGCTTACTCTCATAATACCTCTACCTTCAACTGTCTACACCATCTTCAGGCACATCACATATTATCACACCTTCTATTTCCAACCTCCGTTAGTAATGGCTGCTGCATTCATATCAGCAAACTCGGTGGTATCTTGGATTGCCACCACCGACAGGGTAGAGCTGGTGACACAAGGTCCTCCTGGTCACAATCAAGTGACTGTGCTGAGAGCGGTTGTTGCAAACAGTGTTCATGCATATCAGCGGAGAAACTCAGGTTCGACCTTATATTTCACTGATATCCACTGTCTTAATACCAATCTGAATTCCGTTCACTTTTTCCTCCAGTTCATATCTCCTCTAGCCCTGTTCCTCACAGAAACCCAAATCTTTACCCTCAGCTGACATATCTCCATTTGTTTTCCCGGTTACCATCTCTTTACCAACTTCCCTAACAAGGATGGCATCTGCTGTTATATCAAATCTGGATTTGCAGTTGACACTGTTTTGAACTTCACTTAAGCTCATTTCGATTATTCACTGCATAGATTAAACTATCTAAATACTATATTACCAAATATATTTGCGCAGTTTATCGCTCCCCCAATGCTTCTTCAGAACCCAGCATATTTGACTCCATATCCACACAGTTGACTAACCTTAACCTCACTCTTTTCACTGACAATACCATTTTGGGTGATTTTGACACCTATAATGTAGACTGGTTATCAGACTCTGCCAGGACTGACGATACTGGTCTACTGTAGAATGCGAGGTGTTTCCAGAATCTTTTAATCACACACAATTGGCAAAACAACCAACCAGAATACCAGACAATCCTGACCATACTGCCAGTCTCTTGGACCAATTCCTGGGAAATAATCTAGATCAATAGAGGATAGAAGTATTGCCACCACTTAGATCCCCCGACCACAATCTCATCAAAGCCTCATCAGTCAGTTTCCTCAAACTTCCCCGTTCTGAACCTGTCAAAGTGACCAGGTGGCTATTCGATACTCTGGCAGGTGGCTATTTGATAGAGCAGATTGGGATGGAAATAGAAATTACCTTGCTGATATTCCATGTCAGTCTTTCTTCTCCAGTGACTTCAGTTGTACCCAGTGTAAAGACCATAACTGCTACACAAGAATCATGTGCGCTCTCAGCTGGAATGTTGTCCACCCGTGTGGAATGGATGTGGAAAGTTGCATTAAAACACCTAGACCAAATTTAAAACAAAGCAGTTAAAATTATTAATAACCCAACTATTACAAATGAACTACCTCCCCTATGAGTAAGAAGGAATGTTGCCTCCCTTGTATTTTACAAATGAGCTACTTCCCCTACAAGTAAAAAGGAATGTTGCTTCCCTTGCATTATTTTACAGATACTTTTATGGCAAACGCTCAAAGTTGCATCCATTGTGCCACCTCCCCATGCGGACTATCACACTGCCATACTGCACAACTTCTGCCTAGCAGAATTCATTTATTCCCCGAAATTCAGCTCCTTGGAACTCGCTTCCCTAGAGCGGTTTCCCTCCAAACTTTAACTTACAGCTGTTCAAGTGCAATTGTTACAGACTTTTTATGAATGGAGGACACCTATATTCTGGTGTATGATTTTTTTTTTTTTTTACTCATTTGTTTTCCTTCCTCTGATCTGGTATTAAAAAAAAAAAAATGAAGCAAGTAGAGCTCTTCCGGTCACAACCTTATCCCTTTAACATGTCCTATCACTCCAGTAAGGCCTTTGGACCCTCCCAAGAGGCAGCAGCTGTGGTTCTTTGGAGCCGCTGATTGTGAGGCCCTCAGGCAGAACTACTTTGATTTCCGTTGGCATAAGTATTGCTTCCATGGCTGAGAGCCATCTGAGCGTGCCTTGCGCATTAAGGAGGTTTTGGTCTCGAGCAGGGAAGATTTCATTCCTTTCTCGTATTCTGTGACTAATGGAAAAAATGGTTTAATCCTGCTTGTCCTAATACTGTTCGCAACAAGGAGAAGGCCTACAAAAGGTACCAGAGCCAACCCACCTCTGAATCTCATCTCTTTTACGTTTCTGCCCGGAATCGAGCTAAGTCTTACCATTGCTCTTCTAAAAATAATTTCATTCGCAATTAATACTATGAACTTTCCAACTCAAATTATTCCCGCTCTTCTGGCACCTTGCCAAAAACCTTTCCAACAACTTTACCTCATCATCCTTCCTTCCTCTTCCACTCAGATGGCTATGTAGGTATTTGTTCTACTGATAAAACAGAACTGTTGGCTCAGACTTTCTCCACCAATTCCACCTTAAACGATTCGCGTATTGTTTCTGCATCACTTCCCTATTCTGACTCTCTCATGGCTGACATTAAAATGTTTTCAAGTGATGTATTTTCTTTCATCACTGGTCTTAAAACTAACAAGGCATATTGGCCTGATTGCGTCCTTTCTGTTGTCCTCAAGACCTGTGCTTCTATGCTTCCACCCTACCTAGGTAAACTCTTTCACCTTTGTCTATCAACTTGTACTTTTCCTTCTTGCTGGCAATTTGCTCTCTTACAGCCTGTCACAAAGAAAGGTGACCATTCCCTCCTTCATACTATCGCCAATTGCTTTAACATCCTATGTTTCAAAAGTTTTCGAGTCTATGCTTAACAAAAAATGAATAAATATATAAAATGAAGCATCTTTCCTATCACAACCTCTTTTCCGATCATCAGTATGGGTTCCGTCAGGGACGCTCCGCTGGCGATCTTGCCTACCTTTCCGACTCCTGGTCATCCTCATTTCGGGACTTAGAAGAAAGTTTTACCATTGCACTTGACATCTCAAAGGCTTTCGATGGAGTCTGGCATAAATCTTTAATTTCCAATCTGCCTTCTTATGATTTCTATACTTCTATCTGTGCCTTATATCTAGTTTCGTCCCCATTCGTTCTATACCTGCTGTTGTAGACGGCCACCTCTCATCCCCTAGAGCTATCAATAATGGTGTTCCTCAGGGCTCTGTCCTATCGCCAACTATTTTCCACTTATCCATCAATGACCTTCTAAGGTGTATATCTACCCCTGTCCACTCATACGCTGATGACTTCATCCTTCACCTTTCCATTAATTTCCCGCTGCTTTCATCTTAGCAGTTACTTCTATAAACACTGACTGAAGCTATGGCACGCCTAATGTCTAACTTGGCTCATACCGCTGATTGGGGAAAAAGTACTCGTGTTTTTAATGCATCAAAAATTCAATTCTTACATCTTTCAACACCAGAAAATCTTCCGCAGGACTATCTTCTAATTTTTAACAATATCCAACTCAATCTTACATCATCTTTAAACATACTTGGGGTTTCTTTCTCGTGGGATTTATCTTGGAAAGATCATATTACCTCTCTTGTAAAATCTGTTTCCAAAAGATTCTGTATGCTAAGTCGACGCTGTGTTTTCTTTACCCCTGCACAGTTGTTGGCTTTATGCAAGGGTTTTATTCTCCACTGTTTAGGGTACAACTCTAACGTTTGTGGAGCCTTCCTACAAACAGCTCTTCCCAACAAGGTGGAGTCAAAGGTTTCCTTCTCATTAACTCTCCTCCTCTTACTGGCTCCCTTGAACTTTGTCTGTTCACCGCGTTGTTCCATCTTTATCTCTTTTCTATTTCTACTTCAATGGTCACCGCTCCTCTGAAATGTCTGCTTGTATCCCTCCATCGCTACAGCAGGTGCGCAGCACTCCATTAGCAACAAACTCTCATCCATTATCTGTCCAACTCTCTGAAGCAAGAGTCAAAGGTTGTTCCCAGTCCTTCATGTATGCAGCAGGTCAACTCTGGAATTGTATGCTTACTTCCGTTTTTCTTATCACTGCTTTCAAAGAACCAGCAACCTTTCTTCCTTGTTGTACCCTTTCAAGTACTTCATCCACCAGACTTCCATCCTTACTCATTACACTACCTAAGTACTAAAATGCACTCACATTTTCCATTTTCTTATCATCCAACCTCACTGTATGCTGTATTCAGTGACTTCATTGCTCTCGAAGACCATAACTTTACTCTTCCCTACATTCACATTTAGATTCCGTTTCTTACACACTCTCCAAAAGTCATTCACCAAGCCTTGCAGTTCCCCTGCGTCTTTACTTAACAAAACAGCACCATTTGCAAACGACAATACTGGATGTTTCCAAACGCTGCCCTCTCTCATTGAGGCCAATCGAACATCCACCGTTCTATCTTGTATCTCTTTTATAACCCCATCCATATACAGACTGAACAACCATGGAGACATGGGACATCCCTGTTTCAATCTTGCAGTCCGATTGAAAAATTCGCTGCAGCCTTAACCTCCTCATACATACCTTACTCTTCACGGCATTCAGTAACTTCCCATTTACTCCATATATTCTTAATATCATCCACATTCCATCTCTATCCACTCTGTCATATGCTTTCTCCAACCCATAAAGGCCGTATACAACGTGTTTCCCTTCTCTAGAAACTTTTCCTCTAATGACCTAGAGATGAGTATCTGATCTACAGTACATAACGTCTTCCTTTCCTAATACCCCCTTGCTCATCCTCTGTTACTTCTCCAACTCTGCAAATAAGTATCTTACCCTATACTTTGCCTATAACACTAAGAAGACAAATGCCCCTATGAATATTACACACTTCATTTCCCTGTTTTCCCAAGGGCAGGGGAATAATTATAATTGACTTCCAATCCTCCTCTACTCTACCTTCCTTCCACGTCAATCAACATATCTTCCATATCCATTCTGCTACATTCTCTCCCCCATACTTCAGCCTTTCACCACACATTTCATCAATTCCTGGGGCTTTCCCACTGCTTCCATCCTACTGATCTCTTCTTCCGTTCTCACCACCCTCCTTCTCGCAGCCATTTGCCAGCCACTTATACTCGCAAAACTTTCATTATGAATGTTTAACAGTTCGCTTTAGTGTTCTCGCCATCTCTTTACCTTTTCTTCCTTCTCCATTCTCAATCTACTTTTTGTATCCTTCACTCCTCTGCTAACTTCGTTATCACCCTGGCCACTTCACTTTACCTCCTTCCAGAACATTTTCACACATTCCCTCCTCCTTACACTCAATTTCGTTCCAAATTTCTCCTCCACCTTTTTCTTACTGTCTCTAAGTTAACCTTTCACCTTCCTCTTCCTCTTTACATATAACTCTCTCTTCTGTCTCTCAACTTCCTCCATGCCTCTTCTTTCCATTCACTCACTACATGCTTTCTTATTTTGCACCACAGTTTGCCTCACCTCTTCATTCCATCATCCTGTTCCTTGCACCCCCTTCCGTCTTTTCACCTCACATACCACCTCACATGCTGCACAGATTTCCTCTGTGAAAATGTACCACACACTTTGCACCTCTGCCATCTGCTCCAATCACATTTACCGGTCATTACTCGACTTCTCTCGTAGATTCTGCCTTGTTTTCATCCTCTTACAACCTTTCTACTCTCCTCGTAAGGACTAATTACTCCTGTCCTTTCCTCCTTCTACTCCCCCATCGCACTTGAACCTTGACTTTCACTACCACCAAGTGGTGGTCAGGAAGTCCACTCCCCAAACCTTGCATCATTTCCGTACCTTCTCATCCTGCCATTCACACAAACATAATCAGTCATTGCCTTCCATTCATTTAGTTCACCACCCACCCTTCTCATCACTCACCATGTATACCTGAGGATCGTTTTGTGCCTAAAGAGGGTATTGGCTATTACTAACCCCCTCCCAGCACAAATGTCCACTAGAGCACTGCCATTCTCATCCATTTCTGCAGACACATCCCACTCACCAACTATTCCATCCACCTTCACATTCAGTATCTTTCCATTCGTATCTCCAATCAGAACCACTCTCTCATTCCTCTCAAACTTTTCCCTGCACGCTTCCACATTTGCCCAGAAACTTTCACTCTGCTTGCACGATCTTGTGATGGCGCGCTCACACACAAAATAGCCCACGTTTGTATTCCCACTTTCAGTCTTACCCACACAATCCTTGAACCAACTGATCCATATTCTCTTCCGTCTCTTGCTCACAACAATACATACACCCTCTTTTGCCCTCTCATTCTCACATACTCCCGAACATACGCCACATCCATACACCCACTTTCTCATTCTCTCACCTCACCATTTAGTCTCCGTTAATCCACATATGACCACTTTTGTACCCTTTAGCACCTAGACAATCTCTCTTTCACGTCATAATTCGCATACCTTACATTCCATTCATTTACTTCATTTGTAAATATTTTAAATATAATGACCATTGTTAACTGTTATTGTACATAATAGTTTATTATATTTAAAAAAAATCTTTACTAGTATTCACTTACCTAACAATTTCTTTGTACTTTTTTCTCCCCGGTTCATTTCTTAATGACATTTACTTACTTTAAGAAGATTAATTTATTTGAAGATGATGCAGATACTTCCGGAGATGAAATAAAACCAACCCAGATTGAAAGCTCACATGACAATCTTACTTATTTTAGAAACGGAAAGGCTTAGGCTGCTTTCACACGAGGCCACCGATGGCGGCCACCAGTGGCCTCAGTTAGTTGCCTCCCATAGTTTTCAATGGAGCCTTTTATACGAGGCCACTGCGGTTGCCCGGCCGACAACCAGCTACCACTGGTGGCTCGCTCGTGGAACTAGTGTCTGCCACTGGCGGTTGCTGCCACTCACTGTAAAGCATTTTTTCAAATCGGAGCATTCATACAGCGCCACCAGTTGCCGGCCCCTTCACACTGGGCCACCAGTGGAGGCCATCAGTGGCGGCCACAGTGTGAAGGGGCCGGCTACTAGTGTAGCAGTACGAAAGCTCCGATTTGAAACAATGCTTTACAGCGAGTGGCAGCAACCGCCAGTGACGGACACTAGTTCCGCGAGTGAGCCACCACCGGGAGATGGTTGTCGGCCGGGCAACCGCAGTAGCCTCGTATGAAAGGCTCCATTGAAAACTATGGGAGGCAACTAATTGCAGCCACCGGTGGCCTCGTGTGAAAGCGGCCTAAAAGTTAAACTCAGTAAATGCAACTTTCTACGTAAGAGAATTACATTTCTTGGACATGTGGTTGACAGTGAAGGAAATCGTACCACAGATGAGAAAGTAAATGCAGTTTCTAACTTTCCAGATCCTACCATTACTGACGATGTAAGGAATTTCCTAATACTGGCTAGTATGGATTTATTCAGACCAAGTCAACAGTTCACTAAAAGATCGAACTCTCCAAAATGTTTTGATAGCAACTGTGCCTGAGCAATGGCCCAAAAGTCATTAGCAAATAACTCTTACCTAAAAACATCTGAATTACTCTGTCAGTTAAAAATTGCTAGAAACCGTGCAAAAGCTGTAACAAATCTCGCTAAATCAAACTTCCTTCAAAATCAAGCATCAAAACTACTTAACAGCCCCAATGACAGTAAATTATTCTGGTCAACTCTCAATTCTTTTAGTAACAAGTCATCATCCATTCCGCTACTAAAATCTTCAGATGGCAACATTACTCGTACAAATGACCCACTCAGGAAAGCAAATATCTTTCCCGGTACATTTGCCAGAAATTCTACCATAGAGGAAGCCAACCAGAACGTCCCAATACTAGAACTTGACTCTCCCGAAATTGTCCCTCTTAAAATACAGACAAGATAAGTAAAATCCGTCCTAGACAATTTACCAACCAACAAAGCTCCAGGCCCAGATGGAATTCCCCCAACTGTACTGAAAATGTGTTCCACTGAACTTGCCTCTGTTTTAGCCAAATTATTCAGACAATACGTACGTACTTCTTCATTCCCTAATTCATGAAAAGAAGCCAATATCCACCCAGTTCCAAAGAAAGGAAGTTCCTCTGACACCTCTGATTACAGACCAATAGCTGTCAGATCTCTTGGTAAAGTATTTGAAATTTTTATTAATAATCAATCAATCAATCAATCAATCAATCATTTCCTGTGGCACCCTCGGGGATGCATAGGGCCTCGATGAACTCACACCACCACATCCTATCTTGTGCTAACTCCTCAAGATCTCCCCAACACTCATCTCCAGCTTCCCGTCTCATTGTCCTCACCCACGTCTCTTTTGGCCTTCCTCTACCTCTCCTACCAAGTGCCACCCACCCTGGTGTACCTCGTACTATTCCCTGTCTCCTATACACATGTCCTAGCCACTTCCATCGTGAGAACCTAACATATTCATCGACCGGCTGCACTCCCGTTATTTCTCTAATTCTACTATTTGGTATCCTTTCCCACCACTTAACTCCTAATATTCTTCTAAGTGCTTTGTTTTCAAACACCAAGAATTTATTTTCCATAGTCACTGTGCTGTACCAAGACTCTTGTCCATAAATTAAGATACTCCTGACTATTACCTAATAAAGTTTGATTTTTGTATGCACAGAGAAATTGTTATTATTCCAAATATTTTTAAGCATTCCCATTGCCTGATTAGCCTTCTTTAACCTTTCCTCGAATTCAAAGTTCAAAGAACCATCCTTGGCTAAATAAGTACCTAAATATTTAAACCTATCAACTTGCTTTACAACCATACCTCCAGTTACACATTCCTGCGCATTTTCCATATTCATATTGATTATTTCAGTTTTTCCACAATTAATAACCAAACCCACCTTGCGACCTTCACTCACCAAACAGTCCAACACTCTCTGCATCTCTTCTGGCCCATCACAAATCAAAACTATATCATCTGCATAATCTAAATCCAAAAGTTTCCTGTTCTCTCCCCAAAGTATACCTGCACCGGTTTCTGTTCCAACGCGTTTCATAATGTAATCAATGACCAATATAAATAGTAAAGGCGATAGAACACCACCTTGAATTACTCCGGACTTGACTTCAAACGAATCACTCAGACAACCATCAACCATCACTTTACAAAATGTGTCCTCATGAATGTTCATAATGACCCTCACAAACTCCTCTGGTATTCCATAATGTCTCATGATCTTCCCCATAGTCTCTCTCGAAACACTATCAAAAGCCTTTTCAAAATCAACAAAACAAAGACTTAACGGTACTCTCATTTCATTAACTTGCTGCATCAAATGCCTAACTATAAAGATCTGATCATTGCAACCACGTCCCTTTCTAAAACCAGCCTGTTCATCCCTCAGAATACCCTCAACCACCGGCTCCAACCTATTTAACAACACTCTACTGAAAACTTTCAAAGCTATCGGTGACAAAGAGATTCCCCTCCAATTACCACATTCACTCAGGTCTCCTTCTTCGGAACTTTAACAATTACACCGTTCTTCCAAACTGATGGTAGTAACCCCGTCACCCATATCTTATTGAATAGCTTGGTCAAGATCATTATTAATCTATCCCCCTCCACTTTAAACATTTCCGGAAATAAACCATCCTCCCCTGGTGCCTTATTATTCTTTAACTGTTTTACTGCTTTCTCCACTTCTGCAAGCCTCAACTCTCCTGTTTCTATATTTAAATCTTCCTGAGCAGACGGTATATCCTCTTCTGGTGGTCTTGGTCTATTAAGAACTGTCTCAAAATGCTCTTTCCATCTATTTTTAATATCTCCATCTTTGGTCAATAAATTTCCTTCCCTGTCTCTAACTGGTATTTCCTTGCGTTTACCTGCATTACCACTCAGTTCTCTAATCGATTCATATGCTATTCTTTGACTCTGTCCATCATTTTTGTTTATTAAGATAATAGTTTATTAAGATAATAGTTAAACATCTTGAATCCAACAACTTAATTAGTGATAGACAGTATGGTTTTCGCCATGAAAGATCCATCATTGACATACTCAATCTCCTGACTCATGCCACTTGACCAACCTGGAGGAACTCATGCCGTAGCCCTTGATAATTCTAAAGCTTTCGACAGAGTGTGGCACCAATCCCTGCTTTCCAAGCGGGGATGACTAACGTCTTTTGTTCCACTGCTTTCCTCATATCTCAGCGACAGAAAAATAAGAGTAAAAGTAGATGATGTATGTTCCAATTTCTACTCAATTAACGCTAGCGTGCCACAGGGATCAGTTCTGACACCAACCCTATTCCTTGTTCATATTAATGATCTCTTATCTATCACCCACAATCCCATCCATACATATGCAGATGACTCAACACTTCACTATTCATTCACAGTCAAACACCCATTTACAAAGTCTAATATCTCTAACTCTCACCTCAGCACAGCCATCTCCATAACCCAAGACTTAACTAAGATCAGTGAATGGGGACAAAACAAGCTTGTGTCATTTTATGCTGGTAAAAACAAATATATACAATTTACTAATCGAGAGATATTGCAGGATTCGTATATTACCTTCAGTGCTACTACTATTCCCATCCCCAGAAGTATTGAAATCCTCAGTGTCTCACTTAACAATGCCCTCAGCTGGACCTCTCATGTAAGATCACTTGCTAAAACCGCCTCAAAGAAATTTGGATTATTGTACAAAGTCCGTATCTTCTACAATGACGAGCAGTTACCTATAATCTATGAGACATGTGCGTTTTCAGCTTGAATATTGCTCACCCTTGTGGAATGGATGTGGAGAGGTTGCACTAAAACAAGCACACAAAACTCAGAACAAAGCTGCTGGAATTATTAATACCCCTGCTATTATAAATAAACTATCTCCCCTACAAGTAAGAAGGAATGTTGCCTCCCTTGCATTATTTTACAGATATTTTTATGGCAAATGCCCAGACGAAGTTGCGTCCATTGTGCTACCTCTCCATGCCTTCCCTTGTGCTACACGGGCATCTGGTAGTGCTCATGAATGGAATGTCACACAGCCATATTGCAGAACTTTTGCCTATCAGAATTCTTTTGTTCCCAGAACCGTATCTCTCTGGAACTCGCTTCCCCTGAGTTGTTTCCTTCCAAAGTTCAACTTACAGCTGTTCAAGACCAGCTGTTACAAATATTTTAAGAATGGAGGACACCAGTAATCTGGTGTATGCATTATTTTTTTTATTAATTTGTTTTTCCTTCCTCTGTAATGTTATTTAAAAAAATACTATCGGCGATTTATTCAAGGTAATGCATAGATCGCTATTCTGACTAAATTACTTAAGAAAATGAACCTTTTGCTTGGACTAATGATCAGTCTAGTGATTTTGAAACACTGAAGACAACACTTACTAATGCCCCAACCCTGGCACTCCCTGATTATTAAAAAAAAAATAAAAATAAAAAAACTTTTCTTCTTGGTATAGATGCATCTGGAGTGGAAATTGGTGCGGTGTTGATGCATATTGATAAAGCAAAGAGGAAACGTGTAATAGCGTATGCTAGTCGTTCCGCCTATGCCGCAGAAAGAAACTACAGTGTTACTGATTGGGAGGCTTTAGCATTTGTTTGGTCTTTCAAATATTTCAGAGACAGAATCTACGGATATACAGTGATTATCCAAACACACCATATTCTTCCTTGCGATTTATTCAAAGGAAGAAATCTCACCGGACATCTAAGACGATGGTCAGTAATTATCCAAGACTTCAACCTAACCTTTGAGTATGTGCCTGGTAAATCAAATGTATTTGCAGATGCTCTTTAGCGTCACGTAACCGCGGCAGCCTTACCTTGTCAACCAAATGAGGTTCCTTACACCGCTCTAATCTCAGATGTTTAAATTGTTAGTGCACAAACACTCTGTGGTCTAAGGTCATTTATTCCCTAGAATCAGACGTTAAAACCTTACCTACTTTGCCAGTGCCAGTAGACGATTTCATGTTAGAAAATGATATTTTGTATAGGATGACATCCCTTACCGAAAGAAACATACTTAACAGAGAGGTATATCAACTTGTTCCCATTGATTTTGTACCTGCAGTACTTCATAACACACCTCATGCTTCAACTCTGGGAAACGATCAGTGTTTGAGACAAGCACGTACACTCCTCATGCTCCCCATCTGGGAAACGATCAGTGTTTGAGACAAGCACGTACACTCCTCATGCTTCCCATCTGGGAAACGATCAGTGTTTGAGACAAGCACGTACACTCCTCATGCTTCCCATCTGGGAAACGATCAGTGTTTGAGACAAGCACGTACTGGCCTACTTTGTGTAAGGAAATCATTGTTCACTGTGATTCCCGTGTTTCCTGTAATCGTCATAAAGGGTCAACCGGATTACCTGCTCCAGTTTCGCATTATCCAGTTCCATCACCTCCATGGGAAACCGTTTCTACTAATCTCTTTAAATTACCTCTTACGGAATTCGGTGCAGAGTATTTGTTACTGACAGTTGATCATTTCTCGTAGCGCTCCAAGATGAGACTGCAAAGAGTGTTGCACGTGCCTTCATTGATCGCATCATTTGTCTATTCACATCATCCACTATTATTACCGACAGTGATTTAGATTTTAACAATAGATTTCTTGTTCAGATTTGTAAGCAGTATAACATTAACAAACGTTATGTCATACCCAACTATTCGGCTTCCAATGGCCTCGTCGAAAGGCAAAATCGTAAGATGCTGGAGTGCTTGAGGTACTTTGGTTCTCAAAGAACCTGTAGGGATGAGTGGATATATATATATATATATATATATATATATATATATATATATATATATATATATATATATATATATATATATATATATATATATATTCAACGTTATAGTCTATAGTCGAAACCTAGGCCACTCTATAATTTGGACGATTATGTGAATGTGGAAAAGAGAGACTTTCAGAAAATACGTAAGTTTTAAGGCTAATCCTGCCTTATCCAAAGAGGATATGATTCAACGGTAGCCTAAGTCGGCATCACTTATCAGGATTAATGTAGGGGAATTAGAATTCGCTTGTTCATAGAAACGTAACTTAATTAGATGATAAACTTGCAAACCCACACAGCGTGACATCTCGTAACGGTAACAAATTTGAGATTAGGGACTTGTCATCTGAGGGAAGTGGGTTCACGCAGACAATCTTGAGGGAACTTCCAGGTATTTCAAGTGGGAGGAAAATCAAGAGAATGATGTGTCTTTTACTCCTTCTTGTTCTTTTTCTTCTTCTTCCTTAACTCCTCCTACTTCT
Source organism: Coenobita brevimanus (assembly GCF_032717465.1). Taxonomy (NCBI): domain Eukaryota; kingdom Metazoa; phylum Arthropoda; class Malacostraca; order Decapoda; family Coenobitidae; genus Coenobita; species Coenobita brevimanus. The sequence continues at coordinate 5,147,169 of NC_136961.1, forward strand.
CTTCCTCCCCCCTCTGCCCTTGCTACCCCTTCATCACCACCTACTCTGCATGTCTATGAGTACAGACAATAGCTTCACTCAGCAACTCGCCCCACTGTAACTTGTGTCTCCACCTGTCAGGGCTACTTAGCTGGTTAGAACACTAATCCTGATTTGTCTTACAGGTAAGATGTTGTGGAGAGAGATAGACAACCTTGATTAGCACCAATTGTCCATGGATCATCTCTGGATGATATGTAGTATTATTTCATACAGTATTATTACATCCCTGTGACTAGGTAGTACTATTAAATATATGAATGAAATAGGTATACAGTTGTTCAAAGTTTTGAATGTCTTAATGAAATGATAAATTGATTGTTATTTTAATGATATTGTATATCACCTTCCAACAATTTATGTTGTACGTATATACAGGATTTATCAGTTTTCATATTATCATACACCTTGTCCCAATGTCAAATCTTTTCTTAATGGGTTCGCTCTAACTTAATTATTATTATTTTTTTGGGTTGTACTATCCGATACTAGAAACTACCCCCTTCTCCACGACTGTTATATTCCTGTTCGTTCTGCAGTCATCTTCATCTCTCCCAACTAATTCCCTTCCCTCTACCTCGCAATGATACTCTTTATGCTGCATTCTTGTACTCTAAATTCTTTCTTCCGTCTCACGACCATATGTTCCGCTGGATCTCTTACACTGGTATTCGTCCGCAGATCTAACCTTTGTCTCTCTCCTGAGTTTTCCTGTAATATTATCCCCATCACAACTGTTCCTTGTAAGAGTACTATAGTCCAGGTATCTCACTTCCTTCATCACTTTTTGGGCCCCCCGTTTCTACACTCCAACTATTTTAGTTACTCTGTTAGGATTTGGCCTTATACTGTTTTTGTTCATTGCTATGGGAAACGATTGAAAAAAAAAAATCTTTATGAGTGAAGAGAGAAGCCTGTACTTTACACGGGAAAAATCATCCAATATATTACCATTTTGCCGGGAATCGAACCTGGGACTCGATTCCCGGCATAGTGGTAATAATACTGTATATTGGATGGACCGCTGCATGGCTCCCACCTGAGAGTCCTGGGTTCGATTTCCACCGTAACGGTAATATACTGGATGGGAAACTCCATGAGATTAACTTACAACATGGAACAAGGAAAACAAAGAAACTGGTACAGTGTGAGAGTGACGAGAACTCGCAACCTGACGCTGAAGTGGAGAATACTGATTGAGATAATTATTAAAGGAACAAACCACAGCACACTCCACCCTTATTATACAGTGTTTTGTGTGAAGACGTGTGGACACCCAACTAATTATGTGAACATCCATCCATTCATCCATCATCCAGTCCTAAGTTGTCCCTTGAGGAGCGTAGGAGCCCTGGGCTAGGCAAGTTGGTCCTGACATTTAAGATGAGAATGACCAGCCTCACTATTCCGTGAGTGGCGTTATGTGAGCAATAAACCCCAACCACCTCTTGTATATACACCTACATAGGTTGAATCCGATTGGAGCACCGTAATTACCCACTAAACCACCAGGTGAAATAATTTGGTTATATGGTTACCGTCCAGCGAAGTGAATGGTTGCCTGGTGTATAGGAAACCATTTGGCTTGTCAGTCAGTGAAGAGTCACCCATAAGCAGAAGGAAGAGGAAAGAATGAAAGAAAGACAGAAGAACGAGTGTAAAATAACCGGTAGGTACAATTAGGCTATTTATTTATTACTAGGCTTTATTCTCGCGATGCTACTGTGATTCCAGTATAACTTGCAGTTATGAAATGTTAGGCCTATTATTCGTCAATGTAACATACATCAACATGATATCATTCTCTTATACATGTACATAAAGATAAGCAGATATATATTGCTTTAAGCAGTATAATCCTACTATTAGTATAATATATTGTATAATTTTCTTATCATTCACTTATATTATCAATGTTGTTTCTGTATATGTGCACTGAGTTGGATAGATATTTTCCTTGTTAACTAGTATACTTCAGTTATTAGCGTGATGTATTATCATATGATTTTCTTACCATTCACTTATATGATCAGTAATGTTTCTACGTCTATCTCCCGTATCTATATGTTGCTAGACACTTTGATCTCTTAAGGGGTGTCCCCCGACATTTCACTGCCTTGCTCCCAGCTCACACTCCCCTCTATTATTTACATCTCTTCTCCATCCCTCCATCTCATCTTTGGCCTCCTCCTCTCCCTCCCCCCCACCTCAGTCACATACACTCTCCCCTTCAGTCTCTCACTCTCCATCCTCTCCACATGGCCAAACCACCTCAGTGTGTTTCTCCTAACGATTCCCATCACATCCACATCCACACCACAACGTTCCTTCACTGCATTATTTTTCCAGTCTGTCTCTCCATGTGACTCCACATGCTCCTTTCAAATGCTTTCTGTCTTAATTACTCTCCTTCCAGCAAGGTCTAAGCTTCACTTCCATACGTTAGCGTTGGTATCACAATACTGTCATGTAGTAACTTTTTCACTTCCATGCTCACTTCCTTGTTTATCATTGCTTTCAAGGAATCAGCAACCTTTCTTCCTTGTTGTACCCTTTCAAGCACTTCGTCCTCTAAACTTCCATCCTTACTCATCACAATACCCAGGTACTTAAACGCACTCACAGTTTCCATTTCCTCCTCATCCAGGCTCACTGTACATTCACTCACTTCACTTCTTTCGAAGACCATAACTTTAGTCTTCCCTATAATCTCCTTCAGATTCTGTTTCTTACACACTCTCCCAAACTCATCCACCAAGCCTTTTACTTCCCCTTCGTCTTTACCTAACAACACAGTATCATCTGCAAAAAACAGAACAGGGAGTTTCCAAACACTGCTCCCTCTCATTAGGGCCAGTCCAACATCTACTGCCCTACCTTGTATCTCTTTTATAACCCATCAAAATACATACTGAACAACCATGGAGATATGACACATCACCGTTTCAATCCAACCTTCAAATACAAAAATTCATTCAGTTCATATCCACATGCACTGCAGCCTTAGCACCCTCATACATATTTTTCACGGTATTCAGCAACTTCCCATCTACTCCATATATTCCTAATACTTTCCACAATTTCAATCCTTGTCAATCCACCCCGTCATATGCATTCTCCAAAGCCATGAAGGCCTCATACAACTTCTTTCCCTTCTCTAGAAACTTTTCCACAAAGATCTAAGAATGAATATCTGATGTACACAACCTCTTCCTTTCCTAATACCTCCCTGTTCTTCTCCAACTAATTCCTCTGATATTTCCCTAACTCTGTCAGTAAGTATCCGACCATATAGTTTTCCTATTACACTAAGAAGACATATGCCCCTATGATTACCAAACACTTCTTTTTCCCCTTTGCCTTTGTACACGGGATTAATTATACCTGACTTCCAATCCTCCGGGACTCTACCTTCATCCCAGGTCAATCTGCACATCATCCACATTCATTCTAATACTATCTCTCCCCATGTTTCAGCATTTCACCACACACTCCATCAATTCCTGGGGCTTTCCTCATTTTAACTTTCTTCATTGCTTCCACAACTTCCATCATACTGATTTCTTCCTCTCTTCTCACATCCCTCCGTCTCCTAGTCATTCCCCAGCCACATACACATTCATTACTTTTATTCTCTACATTCAACAATTCCTTAAAGTGTTCTTTCTTGACTGTTTACTAAACCAATATTGTCCTGTTCTCAATTGCTCGAAATGCTTTAATAAAATGTATCCAAGGCTAATTACCAATACCCCTTCCTGTTCTAATCCCATTCTCACCCTCCCCGTCTGATTCCCACTCTTTTTATTCCAGTTGTCATTCGTTTCTCCACCTCTTGTTACTACCAACAGCCGCTAGATACAGAAACGTTTGAGGTCTCGTTCTTGTGATGTATTCTGTACTGTGTGTGTGTGTGTGTGTGTGTGTGTGTGTGTGTGTGTGTGTGTGTGTGTGTGTGTGTGTGTGTGTTTAGTGAGCCTGGCAGTTGGTGGCTATTATTTCAGTTGGCGAAATTAAACAAATATTTGTGTCCATTCCTCCTACTTCGTCTCTCTCTCTCTCTCTCTCTCTCTCTCTCTCTCTCTCGTTCCAAGGAAGATGTCCCCATCCTCCTCATACTGTTCACTGATTCATGAAACAGGATCAGAACCCATCATGTTTCGAATTACTGCATCACGTTCGGAGTAAAGAGATGGGTGAAAAAGACTGAGGCATGGCAAGATACTCTCGAATATAAGGAGCTAAAAGGTTACAGGAAGAGACAAGAAATGGAGAAGAGTGCAGTTCATTACGTAGATCTGCGCCTTGGTTAAGGTAGACAGGGTGCGGAGAGAGGGGAATGAAAATGAAGGAGCATGGGGGGGGGGGGAGTTGAGAGGTAGGGTGGGGAGGGACGTGGGGGGGTACGAGGGAGAGAGCAGAAGTTTTATCACACTACAACATTCTTCTGTCGTCTTTTGCTCAATTTTATGCCAATCAGATACAAAGACTACTGCATTCTGGGCGATTTATAGCACTAACTCTTACAAACACGTCTTTAAAGCGTAAAAAGCCTGTGTGGCAACTAGTTCCTATACATTGTTGCCAGACAAAACAACCACATCACACGAGCAGGCTTGCAGCGAATTTGTGCTGACGACTGTACATCACAGCAAATTCTCACCCACGTATGTTATTTTAAGCTCCAGCATTATTTCTTGTCACCGTCCTAGATCTGACACACGCACACCTCTCTTTCGTACCAGTCCTGGATACCAGCAGCCACTTTCCTTCCCTGTACCATTAGATTCACCACTTCCTTTTATATTTTGCTCTCTTTTATATCACTGCACTCCCTCGCCATTCAGGTCATTCTCTATGCACCTGAACTTCACACCGAGATTCGTTTTTTTCTTTCAGCTGCCATCAGTTTACTATTGTTTACACTTTCTTTCAATGCACGGCACACACAAACCTAGTTTGCATAGCTTTTTTTTCACTGTTTTAGAGCCGACTTCCTTCCTTCTTTACCCCTGCACGGTTGTTGACTTTATACACGGGTTTTATTCCCCCCCGTGTGGAGTATAACTCTCATGTGTGGGAAGGCTCCCCACATAAGGCTCTTTTTAATAGGGTGAAGTCAAAGGCTTTTCGTCTCATCATCTCTCCTCCTCTTACTGGCTCCTTTCAACCTCTGTCTATTCGCCGCACTGTTGGATCTTTATGTCTTTTCTATCACTACTTCAATGGTCATTGCTTCTCTGAACTGTCTACTTGCATCCCTCCACCTCTACGACGGCCCCGTAGCACCCGACTAACAAATTCTTATCCCTTTTCTGTCCAACTCTCTAATACATGAGTTAACCGTTACTCCCAGTCCTTCATTTATGCAACAGGTCAACTCTGAAACTGTCTCCCTCTGTCTGTATTTCCTACTTCCTATGATCTCCAGTCTTTCAAATGCAGTGTGTCCAGGTATCTCAAAATGAACGGATATTGAATTTGGCTCTTTTTTTTTTTTTTTTCTTGGAAGGAACGGTTTGCGGGCTCCTGGCCTTTGGTTCCTTCTTTTTTGCATTTAAAAAAATCACAGCATCATCCACATACACGAAATTTAAGATACTCCAACATTCAGCCTTCACTACTATCCTCAAGCCATTTTCTATACTTCGAGCTTCTACCCATCTCATAACCCAATCTATATATTTGTTGAACAGCCATGAGGACATTTCACATTCGTATTTCATTCCAACACTGTTATTCGCTTCGACAGCACTGCCCTTACGCTGGCTTCACTACCATCATAAAGCTTTTTTCAGTATTCGGGATGTTTCCATGCACACATATATTTCGAAAAGCTTCCCACAGTCCTTCTCTGCTAACCCTGTTGTAAGCTTTCTTGCAGCAAAATAAATACCACAAATACTTTACCTCTATATTATCTATCCCATTGCAAATATTTGATCCACACATCCATTACAACACCTAAACCCACCCAGTTAGGCACTCGTCAGACCATCAGATAATTATTCCTTACATTTTCTTTGATTTGATAATTCTTCCATATAATATCTTTTTTTTTCCAAGACAGTAGACCACGGCATTTTCTGTTCTCTGTTCAATCTGTTTTGTATTTACTCAGTATGTAGGCACAATCACAGCCATAAAGGCGAAAAGATTAACAGGTGTGTGATGTCAGTGCAGTTCGCAAAACTCCCACCCCCCTCTCTCTCTCTCTCTCTCTCTCTCTCTGTCTATTTCTGCCCTGTAATAAAAGACTTAATCCTTGGGGTATCCTTGCTTTGACAGTGGGAGTCCTTTACAAACCATTGGTAAATGTCGTAGGTCTTGGTGGTGTTGTCTGTGTGCAGCTTCTCACACAAGTCACAGAAGGACCTCGATATGCACTGCCATGCATTGCCCAACACGTGATAGCGCTTCCATCTGCAAAATTACATTCACCATCAATAAAATCATCATCGTCAGTGCAGGCTTTCGCACATCTGATAGATGGCCCTCCTTAACCGTTCCCACCCACTAGGGGTCAAGTGAAATTGCTTGCTGTTGAAAAATAACGTAGATTATCTTCAACAGCATTACTCATTGGTTTTTATCTGCATAATCATCGACATAAATAATACTATAATGATGATCACCATCATCATTAATCCACGTCAAACAGATGGAGAGAGAGAGAGAGAGAGAGAGAGAGAGAGAGAGAGAGAGAGAGAGAGAGAGAGAGAGAGAGAGAGAGAGAGAGAGAGAGAGAGAGACACTAATATTTATTATCCATCCATCCATCCTTCTTTATTCTTGCACTCCTCCATTAGGAACGGAGGGGCCGGAGGCTGTTTACTTCAGACATGTAAAAAAATGGCTGGCCAGTCAGTTTCCTTGGGTGGTATCATGTGAGCAATGAACTTTGAAAAAATCCTGGGGCTTATTATGGGTCATTTCCAGATGCAGAGCAATAATCCATTCATGACAATACCTTCGTCTTGAAAGAATTCATGCGACCTCTAGGCGAATATGTTCAGTTTGTGACAGACTGGACAGATTTGGCAGAATCTTCATGAACAGCCTCAGTACAAGAGGCCTTTCAAAAGTTGTGTAAATGGTTGGTAGGTAGTAATAATAATTTAAAAGGAGTTACTGTACTGAATTATCCGAGCATGACATTCCAATCGCTGTTATCAGGCCCCCACTTGACGAGCAATTCTGACAACTAACTCTACAGTAAATACGGAAAAATATGTTGATTATATTCCCAACTGTACAGTACCAAGTGTATGTGACTACCTGGAACAAAGCATTAATATCGGACTGCCTATACACTGAAGTTGCTGTAAGTACTTGCAGAAGATTGTGAAGTACGATAAAATACCGTGTTTATCTCAGAAATCACACCTACTTGAAGATTTGGTTGTTCCATGTTTTTTTTTTTCCCTTTTTGTTATGCAAGGAAGAAGGGACCAAAGTCCAGGAGCCCGAATTGTTCCATCCAGGAAAAAAACAAAATGAAATACCAGAGAGCTAAATTCAAGAATCGTTCATTTCGAGATGCCTGGACACACTACATTTCAAGGAATGGAGATAATAGACAGTGGGAAATACAGAGGGAGACAGTTCTTGAGCTGACATGTTGCATAGATGAAGGACTAGTAGCAACAGTAGATGAGAGTTTGCTGCCAGACAGGCGATAAGTGCCCACCGTAGTGATGGGGGGATGCAAGCAGACAGTTCGGAGGAGCAGTGACCACTGAAGTAGCGAAAGAGAACAGATAAAGTTGTACCAGTGTAATGAAGAGACACAAGTTGAAGGGATTCAGTAAGAGAAGGAGAGTTAATGAGACAAAAGCCTTTGACTCCACCTTGTTGAGATGAACTGTATGTGGGGAGTCTCCCCAAACATGAGAGTTGTGCTCTGTTCAGCCGCGTATAAAACCCCTGTATAAAGTCAACATCTGTACAGGGGTAAAGAAAGCAAAGACTTGGCTTAGCACATTTAATTATCATTCTCTTCTGTGTGCACACTCATTTAGGTATATCCCTATTAAGTTGACTGAATTAACTGTCAGACTGATGGCGTATTTTTATGTTTCATTCTTGCTACCTCCGTGTTTTGGCGTAGAAAAATGTGTTGCAGTTAATGGTTTAAAAATGATATCATTAATCTATTCAAGATCGTATCATTTGTATTTTATCTCAGCCAAAGCCAGACGATTGTATTCGGTTGAGAATAAAGAATAACAGCCAGAGAGTGATAATGGTCACCTAAGTATTTTATTCCAGCCACAGCCAGAAAAATAGGTTTAACTGAGAATAAGACAAGGGGGGATGACTTAATGTCCTGCTCTATAAATTTCTACCCAGTTAAAATCTCAGCTAATCTTGTCGCAAGAATATAATGAAAAACTGTCCTTGGTGACAATCTGTTAACTAGTACAACAACTGCAAAAAACAGCTCGTACTAGAGTGAGTGGACTGTGTTTGTGTGTGTGTGTGTGTGTGTGTGTGTGTGTGTTTAGCTGCATGCAGTGTGGTAATTTCTACCAGCATGGTGGTGTGAGAGCGTGCTTCTATTATGATAGAGTGAAAGAGAGCCTTTCTAGCAGTATGAGTTTGTAGAGGTATTACTGCTAGGATGATATGTTGGGGATGCAGCTACGAGGGTGGCGGTAGAACGTTTTTGCACTTAGGATGGGGTGTGGACAAAACTTCGTATCAGGATGGGAAGTGGGGCAAAGTGGAGGAATTTGTACGAGTGCTAGAAGCCCACACAACCCCACCCCACGCTGATGCCAGTGAGAGATGGCAACTACAGACATTGTGTACAGTGCAGTCATGTCTATGTTCGGCAAAAAGACATGCATACCGGCAGACTGGATCGAAGTCCACTGAGAGGAAATGATGCCAGTCATAAAGGAAAAGAGACTCGCACTGATTACATACCAGACCTGCCTCAGTAAAAGGAACCTGCAGGCTCTTTGGACCTCTTGTAAGAAGGTTCGGCAGTTGGCATGTATATGTGCCAAATTCTACTGGCTCTTACTCTGGTCCCAGATACAGTCTGGTGCCGACATTCGTAACATCACTGAGCTGCATGAAATAATCTGTCTCTTCTGAAGTGAAGGACTTGTGCCACAAGACATCAGAGATGCGAACATCATCATAGTGTACAGAAAACAGATGGCAAAAGCTATTGTAACAACTATCGTGTATCTCTTTCCTCAGCATTGTGGGAAAGGCGCTCACCCAAGTCATACTAAGGAGGTTAATGGTCCTTGTGGAGAGGGTCTACCTAGAATCTCAGTGCGGGTTTTGAGCTAGCCGATCCCCTGTTGACAACTGTCGCCATGGTTTTCTCTCTCAGGCAGCTGCAGGAGAAATGCAGGGAGCAAAAGCAATCACAAGGGCCTTCAACCTCGTTAACAGAGATGGTCTCTTCAAAAGATTCTGATCAAGATTGGTTGTTCACCCATGCTTCCATGCATAACCAGATCGTTCCATATTGGCATGAAGGAGACTGTTCTTTGACGACTCAAGATCAGAAGCCATCAACATCTAAAGCCAAGTGAAACAGGGTTGTGTCCTCGTGCCCACACTGTTTGGCATCTTCTTTGTCAGCTTACTGAAGAACGACTTTGGGTTTGCAACCAAGGGCATTTACCTCCGCACAAGATCTTCGCAAAAGATCTAATGGATGGCTCTTTAACCTTTTCATACTAAGAGCAAAGTCCAGCTGAGATGCCTTAAAGACTTCTTCTTTGCAGAGGATGCATCTGTCACCATGTCAGCTGAGGGTCTTCAATAGCCCATGAAGGTCTAACGTGAGGCATTCAGAAACTTCGGATTTACCATCAGTCTCAAAAACACACAGGTCATGAGACACGACATGGACTCCTCACAGGCCATCAAAATCTCTGACTATGAAAAGGAGGTTGTCCACGACTTTGTGTATCTTGGCTCAACGATCTCAGACTCTCTCTCTCTCTTGACACTGAGCTACACAGGAGTATCGGGAAAGCTGCCACCACCTCGTCCTGACTGACAAAAAATGCTTGGTCCAATGACACACTGCAGTTCAAGTCAACAAGGCCTACAGTGAGCACACTCCATTACGGCAGCGAGTCATCAGAAGAGAAGATTCAGTGCTTTCCACATATGTTGTCTCCATTGCATCCCAGGCACAACCTTGAAGGACTGCCATTCCCAGCATGTACATCCTCCTGAATCAGAGACGCATGCACTGGTTCAGTCATGTTGTACGTATGGAAGATGACAGAATACCAAAGGATCTCCTGTATGAAGAACTTATGGAGGGCAAGCGACCAAATGGCAAGCTCCAGCTGCGACACAGGGACGTATGCAAGAGAAACATGAAAGCCCTTTGGATCAGCCACGACAACTGGGAAGTTGCTGCCTTGGATAGATGAATATGGAGTCAGTCAGTACAGAAAGGCCTCTCCTACTTCGAGGAGAATCTGACTACAGTCTGAGGCAAATAGACTTCGAAAGAATGTCCAGTGTTATGTTGCTAGACCGACCTTAGTCTTTGTCTGCTTTTACTGTGGCAGAGACTTTCACTTGCGCACTGGCCTGTCCAGCCACAACCAGTGCTGTGCCTGAGATATCATAGGCACCAGGGAAACCATCCACACGCGATCCATGGTCTCCCTAGACTGACGGATGCATTACGTTTCTAGTTAAGTGGTTTGTGAAAAGTGTTGTTACCTTTTCGAGATGTCGAGTGTAGGTGGCAGAGTGAGGTGTGGGGGTGTAGCTTGTACAGTGAAGTGTGGGGGCATAGCTAGTAGAAAGAAGAGTGGGGTTGTAGCTTGCAGAGTGAGGTGTGGAGCTGTAGCTAGTGCAGTGAGGTGTGGGGCTGTGCCTAGTACAGTGAGGTGTGGGGCAGTAGCTAGTACAGTGAGGAGTGGGGCAGTACCTAGTACAGTGAGGAGTGGGGTTGTAGCTAGTACAGTGAGGAGTGGAGCTGTTGCTAGTACATTGAGGTGTGGGGCAGTACCTAGTACAATGAGGAGTGGGGTTGTAGCTAGTACAGTGAGGTGTGGGACCGTAGCTAGTGCAGTGAGGTGTTGGTCTGTAGCTAGTTGAGTGTGGGACATAGGTAATAGGATAGGTTGCAGGTGTAGCTTTTGGAGTATAGGGATGGGCAGGGACAGCTACTGGGGGTGCTTGAGAGACAGGGACAGCAGCAGGGGCAACAACAGATACAGCAATAAGAACAGTGATAGGCACAGAACAAAACAGAGAGAGGAATAGGGATATGTCTGTCCTGTAGAACTTCATTATAAACAAGTATCCATGCGGTTGAAGTACATGACCGGGAACAGGGGCAGGTAATGAGACATGACCAACATTCATCTGTTGTTGGTGATGTTAATGCTGCTGACGATATTGTTGATGATGCTGTTGAGTAACCCTGGACCGCTGGCCAAGCAGACTCTTGAATCACAGGCAAACAGCTGCCCCTGCAGGGCCATCCTATGCAGACAAGGGATGTTCCCCTGTGGCAGACAACACCTCATCATAGCAAGGCACAGGGAACAGTGTGAGGGTTTGGTTCCCGGGTGGCCGCAATATTTGCGCTTCTCCACCAGGTTAACAGGGGTATCATTATAGGCTCATCACCCTGTTATGGTTACCACCCAGCTTTGTAAATGGTTTCCAGTGTTACAGGAAACTATTATGCTTGTCACTCAATGAATAGCCACCTGAAATGGAAACAGGAGTAATAATGTGACAGGGAGGATGGGACAAATAGGATGAAAGAGGGTCAGACATAGAGTGGTAAAGCTGAAAGAAGACGTGGGCAACACTACATCACTAACCACTCAACTTATATATTCATTATGTGTTGCATCATTATGACCGAGGTACAGTATACACGGACAGGGGCAGGGTCACAACTCACCTGAAGTACTCATAAACAGTGTTGTTGTAGATAAGGGACAGGGAGAAGTATAGGGATAGCCAAGTGTACAAGGGGAGAGATAAAGTTCATTTGAAACTTTAGTTATGTGCAGTGTCCTTGGTGTTAAGAGACAAGGACAAAAACAGATAAACAATTCACCTCCAGTACTAAATATCAGCCATTTTGAGACTGCGACAGTGGCAGAGCTATGACTCACATAAAGTTCTCATTATAAGTAGTGTCGTTTGTATTCAGGGACAAGGATGGGAACAAGGACAGGGCCACAGTTCACCTGAAGTACTCATTATAAGCAGTGTCACTGGTACTAAGGGACAGGGCTAGGGGCAGGAACAAGCAACACCTCACCTAAAGTACTCAATATAAGCTATTTCGTTGGTGATGAGGGACAGGAACAGTAAAAGGTCCAGTGCCATCACTCACCTGAAATCCAAATTATATGCAGTTTCGTTGGTGCTAAGGGACGGGGCCATGACTCACCTAAAGTATTCATTATAAGCTGTGTCGTTGGTGTTGAGGTAAAGCAGGTAGTCTGCGAGGCTCTTGGCGCTTGGGAAGCTGAGGGCATCGATGTAGGAATGAGGTGGTGCATGTACCGAGTAGTTTCCCAGACCATACACCACCGGCACTACATCCAACCTGGACGCATGAAACGTTAGGCCAGGTCAGATCAGGTGCATTTTAGTCATATGACATGAGGTCAATACAGACAGGCTACAAATCAGTCAGATTAGGTTCCTAAAGTTGCGGTACAGTCCAGACAGGTTTGATAACTACATGCAGGGTACAGTCCAATCAGGTTTGGTTACTACAGGTAGGGAACACTCTAGTCAAGTTAGCAAGCTACTGGCAGGGTACAATCCAGTCAAGTTAGATTACTACAGGTAGGGTACAATCCGGTCAGGTTAGGTCACTGCCTGTGGGGTACAAGCCAGGCAGGTTAGGTTACTACAGGTAGGGCACAGTAGAATCAGGTTAGGTTACTACAGACCGGGTACAGTTCAGGTAAGTCTGGTCAGTGCAAACAGCTTACGGTTCAGACGATCAGGTCACCACAGATAGGATACAGGATAATCAGATGAGGTCATGTCACTGGTCAACTTACCATTTTTCTTGAAAGATAACCCAGTGCACAGGAGCATAAATCAGTAATCATTGTAGCCTATAAAGAATTATATGTGTACTATCATAATACACACACACACATACACACACACACACACACACACATATATAGATAGATATACTGTGTATATATATATATATATATATATATATATATATATATATATATATATATATATATATATATATATATATATATATATATATATATATATGCAAACTAACCACAGGAGAAATGAAAGGAGCGACAGTGAGTACTTTCGTATATTACATCTTCAGACAGAGTGAGACAGAAACGTAAAGGGTAGAGGTCTTTTATGCACACCCGCAGCAGGTAGTGGCACACAGAACAATGGATGACCTGAATTTTACCTGCAGCTCAACTTAGGGTCACCTGCACCAGGGAGTGGAACACAACAAAGGATGACCTGAATCTAAAAAATGCACGTGACAAAGGAGGAGGGAGGAGGAGGGGAGGAAAGGGGAGTGGGAGGGAGGGGGAAGGGGAGAGGGGAGAGGGAGGAGGGGATAAATACTACTGCTTAACTTAAGACCTAGAGGATTAATGCTTGGTGTGTCCCACACAGGTGTGACTACATCACCAGCAGATGACAGGGAACAATCACGTGTTAGTCTGGGGGATACTGCTTTCTAAACAGTGTATTAGAAACATACTAACACCGGAAAATCAACACATAATTTTCTCTCACTGTTATCAAGTTCTCACAAATGAAACTATTAGTGTGAAACGTAAACATGAACAGAAATTAAAAGAACTGATTGAAAACAGTTATTGGAACATACATATGAATCCAGATTGCGTCATAAACCTGTCATCTAAAGAATTAGATCAGGATACCTTATGTGCCCTAGGTTATGGTTTATCGTTTTCTTAAGGCAAGAAGATAAACCCAGTGCAGGTTGGAAAGTCCTTGTTTCAAATGGAAAAACAGTCAAGTGAAAATGGTGAGATTATTCGTGGTATTTTATATGGGGCAATGTTTAAGAAAAAAACAACAATTCTGCTCCTAAAAGATTCGTGAATGCCTTGGACAAATTGAAAAAAGATGACTCCCTGCATATAACTACAGCTGATAAAAGCAGCGCTGTAGTAGTCATGAACAAATGTGACTACAAAGAAAAAGTGAGTGAAATGTTGCTTGACACCAACACCTATAGTGAACTAAAAAGTGATCCAACTGAAGAACAAAGTAGAAAATCCCATAAAGAAATCAAGACTTTGCTAAGAGGAAGGGACGACGTGATCAAACAGTTCTCTGTGCAAAATCCATCTGCACCATATGTGTATGGTTTGATTAAACCCACAAACCAAACAACCCCATCAGGCCAATTGTAAGCTCTATAGGCTCTACGACATACAAGCTCTCCAAGTGGCTTGTAACACTGTTGTCCCCTGTTGTAGGTACTATCTCTGATGCATTTGTACAAAACAATGAGGATTTGGTAAGAAAGTTAAAATCTCTAAATGTCATGTACCCCTACAAATTAGTCAGCTTTGATGTTAAATCATTATTCACAAATGTCCCTGTTGATGATGTTTTAACTTTCCTGCCAAGCATTCTGGGTAGTAACATTGATGGTATTCCCTCTGAAAACATTATCAAGCTAATGAAATTGTGAATTGTGAACTCTTCTTTTACCTTTGAAGGTAAATTTTACACACACAAATTTGGTATGGCCATGGGTAATCCCCTCTCCCCAGTTCTGGCAAATATTTACATGGAATACTTTGAGAAACACTTACTGACCTCCATAAAGGAGCAAAACATAGTTTGGCTCCGATACGTTGATGATCCTAACAGTCTTCCCATTGATGAATTTCTCCTGAAATTAAATTCGTTAGTTCCATCGATTAAGTTTACTCATGAGATGGAAATGGATAATGAATTACCATTTTTGGATGTAAAAGTTATCAGGGACCAAAATGTTTTGAAGACTAAAGTATACAGGAAACCCACAAATATTGTCATATGTGCATTATTATTCAAACCATCATATTAATGTATAACGATCTGTGTTCATATCCACATACTTAAGAGCATATAAAACTTCAGACCCAGAATTTTTAGATGATGAAATAAAAATGATTCAGAGCATTGGAATGAAGCTAAAATATCCACAGAGTACCGTATACTAAGTCAGTGCCACAATACAGCCAAGGAACGATTCCTGGAAGGGAAAACTAACAAGCCAGATCGCCAGAACATTGAAAGAACCCCTGTCCTCCCCTTCCATGAAAATTTTCTTAATGTTGTTCACATACTGAAGAAACTTAATGTACAAGTACTATTCAAATATGAGAACACTATAAAAAAAAAAAACCCTCATCAAGAACAGCCCTTTCAGTAATTCAGGCGTTGTTTACACAATCCCGTGTAAAAGCTGTAACAAATTTTACATAGGACAATCTGTAGAAGATTTGGAAACTAGAATCTCACAACATAAATACAGTGTAAGGACAGCCCAACAGAGTAGTGGTTTATTTCAGCACAAAGCATCCAGTGATCACCATATTGACTGGACAGGCTCCAAGATTCTAGCAAGATCAAAAAGCTTAGATGAAAGAAATGTAATAGAATCTTGTCTAATTTCTGGCACATATGAAACGAATGTAAACATGAGCTATGGTCATTTTAAGTGTGATAAATTGTTAACTGAATTAATTTTAAAGCAGTATCCCCCAGACTAACAACTGATTGTTCCCTGTCGTCTCCTTGTAGTGTAGTCACACCTGTGTGGGACACACCAAGCTTTAATCCTCTAGGTCTTAAGTTAGGCAGCAGTATTTATCCCCTCCTCCTCCTCCTCCCTCCCCCCTCTCCCCTTCCCCCTTCTCTTCCTCCCCTACCCTTCCCCCTTCTCTTCCTCCCCTACCCTTCCCCCTTCTCTTCCTCCCCTACCCTTCCCCCTTCTCTTCCTCCCGTATCCCTTCCCCCTCCCTCCCTCTCCCCTTTCCTCCCCTCCTCCTCCCCCCTCCCCTGTTGTCACGTGCATCCCTAAGGAAGAAAAAAAGATAGGTACCTATTGTTCTGTGCATCACCCATTTTTAGATTCAGGTCATCCTTTGTTCTGTGTGCCACTCCCTGCTGCGGGTGTGCATAAAAGACCTCTACCCTTTACGTTTCTGTCTCACTCTGTCTGAAGATGTAATATACGAATGTACTCACTGTCGCTCCTTTCATTTCTCCTGTGGTTATTTTGCGTATATATATATATATATATATATATATATATATATATATATATATATATATATATTACAGTAGGGTGATCCTCAAAATCAAAAGTTGATTTATACAGTGTCTCTCCCACTAAATTTGTTCCATTTTTTTATTTAATCAACCAGTTACTTTTTGTGTATATAAAACTTGGAGAATATTATGAGGTTTCACACTATGGACTAAAGCAGTGGCATCTTGTCCACTGTGCCCGGGGGTGCCTGAGCCCCCCCATTTTTTTTGCATTACTTAAGTAACATTTTCGTAGCAGGTACATGTAATGCACATGCACTCTGCTCATCGTCCCTTGGCACTACTCGGCCGAAAATGAGCGAGCTTGGCTTGTTTACCGACGAAATCGGGAGTTATATGAAAATGAGCAATGCAGTGATTGAGGTACGCGACGTACTATTGGGAACATATGAAACTGGTACAGTATAAGAGTGTGGCTTGGGTCAGGCAGTTGGTACGCCTGCAGCCCGTGACGTATTCACACATTTGTTGTGTCTAGGGGGGGGTGATAAATGAATGGGTTGCCAATTAATTCTGAAAACTGACACGTAGCTACGAATTATATGTTAGAAGACTGAAGTAAAAATAACCATAGGTATGAGTGTTATTCATAATTGTCATAGCTCATTTCGTTGATAGAGAAACTTCAACTGCAATGATAACCAAATGATATAAAGATATTTCCGTATCACAGACTGATCTAGCCGGTGCTCACACACCTTAAATCGCTCCTGTCTTGCCTTGCCAGATGGTGGAACGCACACTCCATCAATGATTTATTTGACACAAAAATCAAATTGCTTCCATAAACTGTATAGTGGCATTTTCTGTTTGCAAAATTTCTAAATCACACGAAGATGTGGTTACTGGCTGCTGCTGCCATCGTAAATCAAAACACTCTCTTCCCTTTCTACCAACTCTCGTTGCTGGAAACTCACTCCCATCTTCCCCTCCCCCCACTCCCTCCCCCGAACCCCTTACCTCTCTCACTCTCCCCTTCCCCCTCTAAACAGCCAGTTCCTCTACCCACTACCACCTGGCTCAGGGAGTAAGGTCGCAGAAAAACCTGTAGTGGTTATCTGCCTTAATAACCCCACTGCTGTCATTTAGTCATTGCTATTGACACTCTCTCTCTCTCTCTCTTTATATATATATATATATATATATATATATATATGGTTTTCGCCAAGAAAGATCCACCATTGACATAATCGGTCTCCTGATTCATACCATCCACAAATCAGTTGACCTACATGGTGAAACTCATGCAGTAGCCCTGGATATTTCTAAAGCTTTCGACAGAGTATGGCACCGTTCCCTGTTGTCCAAACTCCCTTGCTATGGACTAAACTATTTTGTTCCTTTGATTTCCTCATATCTCAGCAATAGAAAAATAAGAGTAAAAGTAGATGATGTATATATTCCACTTTCCACTCAGTTAAAGCCGGCAGGGATCAATTCTGGCACCAACCCTGTTCCTCCTTCATATTAATGATGTCTTATCTGTCACCCACAATCCCATCCATTCATATGCAGATGACTCAACACTTCATAGTTCATTCACACTCAGACATCCATTTACAAGTCCGATAGCTCTAACTCTCACCTCAGTACAGCCATCTCTTTAAATCAAGACTTACCCACGATCGGTGAATGGGGACAAAACAACCTTGTCTCATTTAATGCTAGTAAAACTAAGTATATACAATTTACTAATAGGCAGATATTGCCAGAATCGTATATTACCTTCAATGCTACAAATATCCCCATTTCCAAAAGTATTGAAATTCTCGGCGTCTCGCTGGACTTCTCGTGTTAGATTACTTGCTAAAACCGCCTCAAAGAAACTTGGATTATTGTACAGAGTCCGTAACTTCTTCAATGACGAGCAGTTAGTTATAATTTATAAGAGTCATGTGCGCTCTCAGCTTGAATATTGCTCACCCTTGTGGAGCGGATGTGGAGAATTAAAACAAGTAGACAAAATTCAGAACAAAGCTGTTAGAATTATTAATAACCCTGCTATTACTAATAAACTACCTCCCCTACAAGTAAGAAGGAATGTTGCCTCCCTTGCATTATTTTACAGATATTTCTACAACAAATGCGCAAACGAAGTTGCGTCAGTGGTGCCACCTCTCCATGCCTTCCCTCGTGCTACACGGGCATCTGGCAGCACTGATGACTGGAATGTCACTCAGCCATATTGCAGAACTTCTGCCTATCAGAATTCTTTCATTCCCCCGAACTGTATCTCTCTGGAACTCGCTTCCCCAGAGATGTTTCCCTCCAAACTTCAACCTGCTGCTGTTCAAGTCTAACTGTTACAGATATTTTATGAGCAGAGGACACCAGTAATCTGGTGCATGGATTTTTTTTTTTTTTTCATTTTTTTTCATTACTCTGTTCTGTTATAATATATATATATATATATATATATATATATATATATATATATATCATCAGCCGTTTGAGTATCCACTGCAGGACCGGCCTATCCCGACCGAAGTCGGGACGATACAGCCAATGTATTTCTACCAAGTGGCTCAGACTGTCCGGTAGAGATTGTATGTGGGGTTAGAAGTGCTTGTAAGTGTAATTGTAGTGTTGGAGTGGCCTTAGATGTGTGTGTAGTCTGTGAACCAAGTGTAATCAGCCCGCGCAAGCTGAATGGGTGCAAGCTTAAAGTATGCGACACTGGTTCAACAACAGCACCGCTTGTGTCCGCCAATGCAGTACGTGGCCGGGTGATCACTCCCAAAGTTTATTACCCGGGCGCGAACCCTGGTTCACCAGTGTACGAAACGCACACTCTGCCACTGTACCACGGAGGCTCGCATATATATATATATATATATATATATATATATATATATATATATATATATATATATATATATATATATATATATATATATATATATATATATCATCAGCCGTTGAGGTCCACTGCAGGACCGGCCTATCCCTACCGAAGCAGGGACGATACAGCCAATGTATCTCTACCCAGTGGCTAAGGCTGTCTGGTAGAGACTGTATGTAGGGTGAGATGTGCTTGTCAGTGTAATTGTAGTGTTGTAGTGGCTTTGGATGTGTGTGTAGTCTGTGAACCAAGTGTAATCGGCCCGCCTTAAGCCGATTGGGTGCAAGCATACTAGTATGCGACACTGGTTCAATCACAGCACCCCTTATGTCCGCCAAAGTAGCAAGTGGCTCGGTGAACAATTCCCAAAGTTTTTACAACTCTCAATTCATTAGCGTGCGAAACGCACACTCTACCACTGTACCACTGTACCACAGAGGCTTCATATAT
Organism: Coenobita brevimanus; assembly: GCF_032717465.1. Lineage (NCBI taxonomy): Eukaryota > Metazoa > Arthropoda > Malacostraca > Decapoda > Coenobitidae > Coenobita > Coenobita brevimanus. The sequence continues at coordinate 5,166,829 of NC_136961.1, forward strand.
ATATATATATATATATATATATATATATATATATATATATATATATATATATATATATATATATATATAAAGAGAGAGAGAGAGAGAGAGAGAGAGAGAGGGCACATTTTTATTATCAAAAGTGCTTATATATCTACGTAAAATAGGGGGCAACGTACACTCCCCAACCCGAAATCCGTGCTAGTTGATGTCTTTCTTGCAAACTTAAGTTTTTTTTTTCCAGTTTTTCTTTCTCTACCCATCCTAGGAAATTTAAGCTTTTTTTCTCCTTGTTGCACAACCCAAACCAATATCTTTAAGCCTTACTTTATCCATAACCCACTCTGTCAAAGCTATGACATTTGTTTTGCCATTCACCACTGCAAGAAATCTAAGTTTTCTTTTTCTTCCACTACCCACCCCAGCATATTGAAGAACTTTTCGGTGATGTAGTCCCTGCAGAGGGAGTTCTCAAAGGCCAAGTAGAATTTGTAGTGTTTACTGATCATCTGGTGGCACTTCTTGCGTTCACTTTTTGGACATATCAACTTGCTACAGCCTCCATAGATGTCCACGTCAATCCACTGCTGTAGTGTTTTGACCAGCCTGCAAATATATATATCAGTATGCAGATTACAGTCTGTACACACACACACACACACACACACACACACACATACATACACACACACACAATAGAAGCCGTAAACCGGTCACCTTACACACACACCCACACACACACACACACACACACACACACACACACACACACACACACACACACACACACACACATACATACACACACACACAATAGAAGCCGTAAACCGGTCACCTTACACACACACGCACACACACATAGACATATATATATATATATATATATATATATATATATATATATATATATATATATATATATATATATATATATATATATATAGGGTTTGTTGATAGGTCGAGAACAATGCGTAGAGAGCCAGGATGTTAATCAACGGCCGTTGAACACTTCTGGGTTTTATTCCTTCTAAGCAAAGCTGAGGTATAATCAAAGACAAAATTTGTCCTGAAATATGATGAAATCATCTGCTTAAATCCTAAGATCTGGTGTATTGTGTTTTGCGTCAAATGGACGGTTTGTTACTCTGACCTGAGTTGCCATTTGCTCCAGGTGACGAGGCTGTTGATGAGAGCATATTTTTGATACCTATGCGAAATATAAACATAGTGCTGTTTTTTCTTTTTCCGACAACTAATTTTATTCTACTATTATATGAACAGTTTCTCATCTGTTCTCATTTTCAATAACACTTCAGGAGCAGTGCAATTCATTTAGCTAAAGACATGTCAGGTTTATGCTTAGCTAAATTTGTAATTATAAGCTGTTATTATCTGTCAACATACAACCTCGTTACATATGAGGATAGAGTTTGTGTAACAATACAATGATAATTGAATGTTTTGTTACGAGTGTCGAAATGAATCCCAAAGGATGGGTTCGAACACATAACCTAGAAAACCGAACTCTACGGACAACTATTCGTGTGCTTCATTCTAAGTTTAGTTCATCTCTTACGGAATAAGCACTGCTTACAGGTGCTGCCCTCCATCGCTGTCATTATTTCCAATTCCTGTATTGATGTGGTAACATTAGGGACTCCTGAACGATGACTGCTGTCCATTGTGCCTTCCTCCCGAAAGCGCCTAATCCACCTTTCTACAGTTCTGATTACACCGATTGTTTGAACTATCTGTTCGGGATTCGTTTCTCCTAATGAAAGGTATATCACGTTCTCACTCATCTTCCCAGTAGTTGGACGCATGCTGTTTTACCCTGTCCATACCAAGGTATATACTAGGTCTACGTTATGGTTTGTATTATGCGACGGCCGAGCAGTCATCGCCTGACCGAATATGGTTCACTTTTCGTCTCTCTGACGCACTAGTACTGGCAAATGGATATTAACGCTTCGGAATTTCCTGGGTTTATTCGTAGTTACTGTTATTCCAGCAGCAGCATATATGAAGCTTGAAGAAAGTCAGGCTAGCTAACCACGAATGTATAGCTGTGGTAGAGCTCTCATAATGTTTTGCATGTTACGTTTAATCGGAGAAAACAGGGACAATTTTTTTTTTTTTTTTTTTTTCAGTTTCACTTACACTTGCAAAACATCGTGACTTTTCTCTTTCACGTCACCTCTGACCTCTCCCACTACTACTCGCTTGGTGTCCGGTCACTGACTAATTCTCACTTACTGGCTCTCTGACTGCCTATTCAGCCTACACTGATTGGCTCCCACCGTCTGAGTCACAATCTTTGTCACCAATTTTATCGCTGTCTTGTTTGCCACTGACTCACTGGCCGACTCAGTGACTGTTCACTGACTGACTCACTGTTAACCATTTTTTTTCTTACTGTCCGTTACTAACGCTCTGACTTTCATTATCTGATTGGCTATCACTGACCAACTCACTCTGTCTATTACTCTCTGGCTAACTGAACTGTCCCGGGAGCAGGATGGTTTGTTAAATATCACTCCTCTCTCCAGACTCCACCTAGCAGTACAACCGAGATCACTGCAGGGCCTATGAAAGACTTTTTTTTTTTTTTTTCACACAATAATTCATATTCCAGAGCCTAGGAAAGACCTCACATTTTCCAGTCAAATAATGCATGTAAATTAACAATTCGCAGCAAAAATCACAAGAACTAACTCGTAAGGTAAGAGAGAGAGAGAGAGAGAGAGAGAGAGAGAGAGAAACAAAACAGACATGTCGAAATCTCCCGAATGTCCCTCTCATCTCCAGATATAAACATTAATCAAATTATCACATAATACTGAGTTTGTAGAATGTCTCTCACATCTCAAAATATAAACCAGTAACTTAATTCCACCGGTATGCAAATGCACTTTCCTCAAAACTGTGTCGTCCACGACACAACCACCTACCTCTACCTATGTACATGTACTGTACGTACATGATATTCTTCGAGTCTAGTGGGTTGTTGCTGTAGCCTTCCCCATCTGTATCCCATGGCGTCCAGAGCGCCCTTTCCCTGATCCGTCTCTCACGTCATCCCTTGTAACTGCAGCATCCGGAGCATTGAGGAAGGGAAGGCTGACCTCCTTCATACGTTCAGCGAGAAGACCTGGATCACCAAAGCTGTCAGTGACTCCATCACCTTCTTGGGCCCTCCTTTCATCACTGGTGTCCAGCAGGCCCTCAGCTTCTCTCCACGTGTACTTCTCAGGTCCATGGTATCTTGACAGACGATAGGCATGGACGATCTTCGGCCTGGTCCTTCTCTCCCCTTTGTAGGTCATGACTTACTTAGGTCATGACTTAGAAATGGTCTGCCATCATTCATAGGGGCACTGAAGTTTGGGAGACCGGCCCTTCTGCTCTGGGTTGTAAAGTCACACTTGGTCTCCTGCCTCGAAACTGATATTGCTAGCTCCCATATCATACCTCCACTTCATGGCTTCACTGGAGAACTTCAGCATACCTCAAACTTGATAGTGCACCTCATCCATTCTCTATTCCAGACTTCAGGCATACTCAGAGGCTTCCACTGGGAGACCTTCTTCATGTGGCCTTCTAGTTAACAGGTCTACTGGCAGCTGCAATTCACGCCCAAAAATAATCTTCGCTGGAGATTATCCAGTAGCCTTATGGGTTGCAGACCTGTAGACCTTCAGCAGACCTGGCAGCTTATAGTCCCAGTCTGTCTGTCCTACCACTCACTGCTTGCCCAGCTCTTGTTCCAGCGTCCAGTTGAAGCTTTCCACCATTCCATCTGACTGGGGTTGCGGTGGTGTAGTCCTGGTCTTCCTAATGTCCAGCAACTTGCAACACTCGGCAAGGACTGCAGACTCGAAGTTCTTTCCCTGGTCCAAGCACAGCTCATTCGGAAGACCAAAATAGCAGAAAAGCTGGTCCACCAGCACACTTACAACAGAAGTGACCTCCTGGTCTGGGATGGCATAAGCCTCAGGTCACTTGCTGAAACAGTCCACTGCCACACAGATGTATTTACTCCCCTCTGTTGTGAGAGGCAGAGGTACCACAATGTCCACCGTGACCTTGGTAAAGCTGCAGTGGAGCAGACAGGTTCTTCTTGGGCCCCTTCTTCGTGCAGCAGACATCACATGTTCTGTACCACACTTCCACATCCTTCTGGATACCAACCCAGTAGAACTTTTGACACAGGCAGTTCAAGGTCTTCCTCAGTATTGAGTGTCCACGGGTTATGTTGATATGCATCTCCTCGGGAATTGGCGTCCACAGCTTCTTCGGGAGTACCACCAGCCAGTAGATGTGGAGTCCATTAGGAGTCGCTTGGTGGTGCTGCAGTCTCCTGTTGTCCAGCCGCAGACTATCCCACAACTGATTGGAGATTCTGATCTAACAGCTATTGTTTTCCCATATCAGTTTCAAGGCTTTACCGTATGGCAATATTTCATAATGCTACCTTCTTTCTTATTACTACTACGCATCCATGACGCTAGCAATCGTAAAGAATTATATACTTTCGCGCACGATCATCCATTAATTGAGTCTCTGTCTAGGTCCGTACCTGATATTTACTGTATATATAATTCTGATTTTGAAAAGCATGCTCTTTTCTGTATAATATATTATAACTTTAGCTTTAATGAGCGCAAAACATGCCTTAACCTACTAGCTTATTAACAAGCCTTCTGATCCCAGTAGCAGCACCTCACTTACAGTATATTTCACTTAGCATGAACCAAGGCTGACACACTCATCCAAATGAGTAATACACATTATTCGTTGAACTAATACCCGGTATGTTACGAGAATTACAGCGATTTCATGTTGATGTAATATATCCATACACATATACCAATCACTTCAGCATATACAAACAGGGACGCTCAAACATTGTGATATGATCATAATAACACGGTTCACCATCCATTCCTACCCTGTAGCTAAGATGTAAACAAACACACCGCTACCACATCTACTACAATGCGAAGTCACTATCAGTTATCAGTGCTGGTAATTATGCCTAACTACTCCCCCACACCATCCTCTCTCATCTTCATGAAGTCCGTTGTATTTGGTAGCATAATCCACTCTGGCTGCCTTACCACACTTCCTCATTACCTTCTCCATCCTTCTTACGTTAATGTGATATTCGCCTGCACTTCCAAATGTTACTGTATCTACACAAGAAACAGCGTCTTTCTTGTTCCGATGGTGGGCTAGAATGATACGGCTTTTAAAAAGCTGTCCTAAAAATAGGGTTGCCAAATCCGGCGCCACAAATGGATTTAAACGCTGTATGAGAAACGGTAGCTTGTAAGTAAATAAAGAAATATCCAGAATAAGGCGAGGTGCAAAATCTCTACAGTACCTCCAAAGCTTTGAAAAAAAAAAAAAAACACTAGATAATAGCCAAGTTTCTTGTAGTTACACTTTAAAAATTGCCTCTGTCTGGATATCTTCAGATTTAGCATAAAAAAAAAAAAAAATGCTAAAGTGGCTACACTGCCGGAATAGCCCAGTCATTTAAGCTGTCCTTACATAGTCCTAAGGAACTGAAAACATTCATGTACCGGTATTAACATTAGTATTGTTCCTGCAAGGATAAGAACGTTGATATTTGTGAAAAATGTCTAACTGAAAATTCTATCTGATATTATCAGTACTTGTTGACAATAAAGATTCAAACGTGCTTAAACGAAGGTCATCTTTCTCCTGTAACTGATAACAACAGTAGCGGATCAGTTGCCCAAACAAAACAGTGACACGCGGGATGTCATGATTGTTAACAATAACTCTCTTGTGGTCCGGACAATGCTAGTATTCTGATCAACCTATCACCAGACGTTTTATTTGGTTGAGTCAATCATAGGAACCTAGTGGCAAATGAGGCAAATCAGAAATATAAGCACGTTGCGAGCTAAGAACATTATTAGTGTTCATCACACAGGCTGTGGCCTAATCAGTAAAGTGGTGGCCTTCTTTTTTTAATGGACGCGGGCTCGAATCCCGGCTGGAGCAGGGAACAGTTAAAAGATTTGCTTTTTATTAAAGCACACTTCACTCCTCCACCGTAAGACCCGCCGACATGCAAAAACACCAACGCTAATACCAGTACACCAGTCCTGTATGAGACTGCTCTATCATGTATTCAGTATGGACGGTGGCTCTATTAGCACCAACGTGGTGACATAAGAAGGTGCTTAGGACGCAGGACTGCTGGGCCTAAGGGAAAGAGTTGTTAAGCCGCAGACCAGGGTTGGACACTAGGGATAGAAATAAAACAATTCTCATCACCAAAGCCACTTACATCTTAGCAACACCATCATCGTCCTCATTAACATGTTTACCTCATGGCCAATTTTGTCAATGGCGAGGGTACGGAAACGGGGGAGGGGGGAATCACAAGAATGTCAAGCGAAAATGGGCGACAGTTCTGTACAAATCTGATTCAGGCTTCCAAAAACGACAGTTCCATCAGTGTTAACCCTCAGATGGGAAGACGACACTCCTAAGCTAAATAAAATCGTCTATGGTAGCAAATATGGAAATGTTGGGATTTCTGACTTCAGCGAATTATCATGAATGGACGACCATCCATGAAATATGCCTGAAACAGAGGTAAATCATATCAATCGGTAGTACTACCTAAGATGGTTGTCCTGAGCACTGAAGGTGTGAAGTGACTTGTCGGTAATCCAAATATTGACAATATAATATTGCCAAAAAATACTGGCAGTATGTGGGGCCCATTAGGCCTAGGAGAAAAAGAGTGTCATGGGTTCCTAAAACCCCACAATGGATCATCCTCTTGAGCCTTTCACAGCAACACCTGGTTGGCGAAAGCCTCCCCGAGTGGTGGAGGCCCTGGCCAGTAGCCCTCTGTATCATCCACCATCACAATATCCTATTCATCTCTCTCCTTCCCTTGTCTGTACTAGCAAAACAAATCTTTGGGTTACCATAATGAGTAATGAACTAACAGTCATTATTTTCAGTTTAGGAGAGAATATTCGACTTGGTGCAGTTAGTACCTCATGATTCGGATAGACCTTTGCTGATTATATATATATATATATATATATATATATATATATATATATATATATATATATATATATATATATATATATATATATATATATATATATATATATATGTGTGTGTGTGTGTGTGTGTATATACCTATATATATTTATACAGACACTGATATAGATATACTCGTATATGAAGAAAGATAGATATAGATATATGTATGTATGTCCATATATCTATCTGTATCTATATCTATGTATCTATATCTATGTATCTATCTATATATATCATCCTCAGCTGTTGAGGTCTACTGCAGGACCGGCCTATCCCTACCGAAGCAGGGACGTTACAGCCAATGTATCTCTACCAAGTGGCTTAGGCTGTCTGGTAGAGACTGTATGTAGGGTGAGATGTGCTTGTGAGTGTAACTGTAGTGTTGTAGAGGCTTTAGATGTGTGTGTAGTCTGTGGACCAAGTGTAATCATCCCGCCTTAACCCGACTGGGTGCAAGCATACCAGTATGTAACACTGGTTCAACCACAGCACCCCTTGTGTACGCCAAAGTAGCAAGAGATTTGGTGAAAGCTTCCCAAAGTTTTTACAACTATGGCGGGAGGCGAACCCACGCTTACCAGCGTGCGAAACGCACACTCTACCACTATACCACAGAGGCTCCATATATATATATATATATATATATATATATACTGTATACATAGATAGATAGATAGATAGATAAGATAGATGGATAGATAGAGAGGTAGATCGATAGAGACAGATAGATAGTTAGATAGATAGATATTGCACGGAGTACACTGTAGCACCAGTTGGGCAGGGCACTACTCCCAAGGTGGATGGAAAACTGATGACAGGGAGAGCTGGAGCTCCAACTTCATCAGCCCTCCGGACTAGCTTCTGACACTTCCCCCTTGCTGAACTTTTACAGTGTTTCAGTAACACCTAGAAAAGGCCAGCATGCTCTCCATTATAATTTCCTCTAAGTGTCAATACTAGACTAAATGCTCATTGTACACTACACTTTCTATTCAACATTGAAACCAAAAAATAGCTTCCCACTACAAAGGCTCGGAGTCTCCAGTGGGGGAGGGGGGTGGGGGGTACATCAAAGCCTCAGCCATCTCCCCCTGTCCCGGTGACAACCAAGCTAAAGGCTGGAACCACTGTCTGAATCATTTTTTCTTCATTTCTTCAACATTTACGGCCGTTCCTCTAACTTTTTCTCCGATAAACACCACCTCCCCTCCTCTAAACCTCACCTTCTCTTCCTCACTGAGACTCAACTGTCTGAGGCGACTGATAGCAAACCTTCTATATATCCTCCTTATTTCTCTATACTCATTTCGAAGTCAAATTTGGCTGTTGTGTTATGTACACAACAACATATCTTGATCTCGTGTTCCTGAACTTAAATCTTCTGAATTCTCAACTCTCTTTCTTCGCCATTCCTGCCATTCTCTGACTGAATTTATCTGTGCTCTTTACTTGTCCTCTGATTTTTGCTGACTATGAAAAATTTTTCGACTGCCTTACTTCAAGAATGAAACACATCCTATCAGTTTCCCCTTTCTCAGAAATCTCAATTCTCGGTTATTTCAGTGTTCACCATCACTTTTGGCTCTCCCTTCACTGATCCACCTGGTGAACAAGCCTACATTTTTTCTATCCTGAATGACCTATAGCAGCGTGTACAGCACCCTAACTGTATCCCTGACTGCCTTGGAGAGAGTTCCGACAGACTAGACCTCTTCCTTTTAACTAGTCCTTCTGCTTGTGCAATGTTAATCTTTTCTCTCTGTCGGGCTCCTCCAATCACAACCTGATCACCGGAACCTGTCCCATTGCTCCAGTAAGGCCTGTAGGCCCTCCCAAGAAGCGACAGCTGTGGCAGTTTGTATCAGCCAATTGGGAGGCCCTCATGCAGTGTTTCTTTTATCTTCCCTGGAAAGATTATTGATTCCATGACTGAGCGCCATGTGAGTTTGCCTTGCATATTACGGAGATTATTCTCTCGGGCATGTAAGCATACATTCCTTTCTCATATCCTGTTACTAATGCGCAAGAAAACTAAGTTTAATGACGCATGTTCTAAGCTATCCACAATGTGGAGGAGAGGTACCCACCGTTGAATGTCATCTCTTTTATGTTTTTGCCAGAAATCAGGCTTAGTCTGTTCTTTGCTCTGCTAAAAACAATTTCATTAGTGCTTAATCCTCTGAAATCTCCAATTCAATTTCTTCCCATTCCCTTTGGCCGCATGCCATGATTTTTTTTTAACTTTTACCTCATCACTCTTCCCTCCTCTTTTCCCCTCTCATGGCTCTATAGCTATTTCTTCTACTGACAGCAGAACTCTTTGCTCAGACTTTCTCTTCTAATTCTATGTTAGACGATTCCCAAGCTTTTCCTCTATCATTTCTCTCTGATTTCCTCATGGCTATCATTAAAATTTCTTCAGTTGATGTATATTCTGCCATCACTGGCTTCAATACTAACAAGGCATCTGGGCTTGATGGGGTCCCTCCTGTTGTCCTCAAGAACTGTGCTTCTTTCCTTACACCCCACTTTATTAAACTATTTCGCTTTTATCTGACAACTTGTACCTTTCTTGCTGGAAGTTTGCTGTTTTTCAGCCGGTCCCAAAGAAGGGTGACCATTTCCAGCCTTCTAACTATCGTCCAAGTGCTTTAACATCCTGTATTTCAAAATATTTTAAGTCTGTTCTTAAAAAAATAAAACAAAATAAAATAAAAGCACCTTTCCTATCGCAATTGCCTTTCTGATCGTCAGTATGGGTTCCGTGAGGGACTCTTCACTGGCGATCTTCTTACATTCCTTTCAGGCTCCTGGTCATCTTCCTTTCGTGATTTTGGCGATAGCTACGCCTTTCCACTTGACATCTCAAACTCTTTCAATCACGTATGACATAAAACTTTTGTTTCCAAACAGCCCTCTTACGTTTTTTTATTCTTATAACTGTGCCTTCTCCTCAAGCTTCGTTTCTGGTCGTTCTATGACTGCTATGGTAGATGGCCACGGTTCTTCTCCTAGAGGTATGAATAGAGGTGTTCCTCGGGGGATTTACTAATTACTAATTCACTTCCTTCTGTTCATCAGTGACCTAAAGTTTAGGGATAGTGTTAGACGTACAGTTTAGATTAATAATCTAAACTGTACATCTAACCATATCCACTGATACACCGATGACTCCACCCTTCACCTTTCCATTCACTTCCTGCAACGTCCACCTCAGCAGATACTTGAAGAGACAAGGGATGAGGCTAGGGCACACCTAATGTCTGTCTTGGTTCATATCTCTGGGGTTAAAGTAATCTTGTCGTTTTTAATGCATCAGTAACTCAGTTATTACAACTTTCATCCCGAGTAAATCATCTGCAGGAGTATCTTCTTATGTCTAACAATGTTCACCTCAATCCTACATCATCTTTAAACATATTTGGGGTTTCTTTCTCTTGGGTTCATTCTCTCGGGATATACCTTGAAAAGATCATACTACCTCTCTTGTAAAATCTGCTTACAAGACCATAGTTTGCTAAGCCGACTCCGTGCCTTTGTTACCCCTGCACGGTTGTTGACTTTATACATTGATTTTATTCATCCCTTTATAGAGTACAACTCTCATGTGCGAGGAGGCTCCCCACATACAGGTCTTCTCAACAAAGTGGCGCCAAAGGCTTTTCGTCTCATTAACTCCTCTTACTAGCTCCCATCACCCTGTCTCCTCACTGCACTGTTGCATCTTTATCTCCTTTTTATCGCTACGTCAATAGTCATTCCTTCTCTGAACTGTATGCTTGCATCCCTCCACCAATACTGCGGGCGCGTAGCTTCCATCTAGCATTAAACGCTTATCCCTTTTCTGTCCAACTCTCTAATGCAAGAGTTAACCATTACTCCTAGTTCTTCATATATGCAACAGGCCAACTCTGGCGGTGTCTCCCTTTGCCTGAATTTACTACTGTCTATGATCTTCAGTCGTTCAAACGCAGTGTGTCCAAGCAGCTCGAAACGAACGAATCTTTAATTTGACTCTCCGTTATCTTATTTTTGTTTTTTCTTGGAGGGAACAATCTTGCTGAGTACTGGCCTTTGGGTCCTTCTTCTGTGCATTTTATATACATTAATTTATACATACCGGATATATGTTTATGTATCTGTGTATTTATATAAAGATAAATGTATACATATATGCATATATAAACATTTATATACGTCGTCACCGGGAGAGGGGCGGAAGGTGGGGGCATTTATGGTCCCCCCAGGGGGGGACCATAAATGCCCCCACAGTCCGCCCCTCTCTCGATGACAACTCGAGCTGCGTGGAACCACTGTCTGACTCACTTCTTCTTCATTTCTGCAACATTCGTGGTCTTTCCTCGAACTTTTTCTCTCTGTTGAACACCACCTCTCCTCCTCTAAACCTCACCTTCTTTTCCTAAATGAGACTCAGCTGTCTGAGGCAACTGAGAGCAAAGCCATTTTTGTATGCTCCTACTTTCTCTATACTCATTTCAAAGCCAAAGGCGGCTGTTGAGTATATATATGTAACGACTTATCTTGCTCTCATGTTCCTGAACTCGATTTTTCTGAATTCTCTACACTCTGGCTTTAGCTTTCCTGTCACAGTCTGACTAAATATATCTGTTCTGTTTACTTATCACCTAATTCTACTGACTATGAAAAATTCTTCTACTATCTTACTTCTACGATGGAACACACTCTAAGAATTTCTCCATTCTCTGAAATCTCCATTCAGAATGGAGATTTCAATGTTCACCACCACCTTTGGCTTTCCTCTCCTTTCTCTGATCTACCTGGTGAACAAGCCTACACCTTTTTTATCCTTAATGACCTAAAGCAGGTTGTTCAGCACTCTACCCATACCCCTGACTGCCTTGGAGAGAGCTCCAACATACTTGACCTCTTCCTTACAACAAATCCTTCTGCTTACACTGTTAATCATTTCTCTCCGTTGGGCTCCTCCAATCACAACCTTATTACCTTAACCTTTCCTATCACTCTGGTACGGCCTGTGGACCCTCCAGAGAAACGTCGTCTGTGGCACTTTGGAGCTGCAGACTGGGAGGCCCTCAGCCAGTACTTCTTTGATTTTCCGTGGAATGATTATTGCTTTCATGGCCGGGAGCCATCTCGGTGTGCCTTGCGCATTACAGAGGTTATTCTCTCAGGGATTGAAGCATACATTCCTTTCTCATATCCTTTGACTAATGCAAGAAAGCCTTGGTTTAAGCACGCTTGTTCTAATGCTGTCTGCAACAAGGAGAGGGCCTATAAAAGGTACCGGAGCTAACCCACCCCTGAATCACATCTGTTATACGTTTCTGCCCGGAATCGTGCTAAGTCTGTTCTTCGCTCAGCTAAAAATAATTTCATCCGTATTAAATGCTCTCAACTCTCCAACTCGAATTCTTCCCACTCCTTCTTGTACCTTGCCAAAAACCTTTCTAACAACTTTACCCCATTATTCTTCCCTCCTCTTTTCTACTCTGATGGCTCTGTTGCCATTTCTTCTACCAATAAAGCAGATCTCTTCGCTCAGACTTTCTCCTCCAGTTCCACCTTAGACGATTCTGGTGCTGTTCCATCACTTCCCCCCTCTGACTTCCTTATGGCTGACATTAACATTTCTTCAGCTGATGAATTTTCTGCCACCACAGGCCTCAATACTAACAAGGCATATGGGCCTGATGGAGTCCCTCCTGTTGTTCTCAAGAATTGTGCTTCTGTGCTTATACGCTGCCTAGGCAAACTCTTTCACCTTTGTCTATCAACTTGTACCTTTCCTTCTTGCTGGAAGTTTGTTCTCATTTAGCCAGTCCCAAAGAAGGGTGACCATTTTCAACCCTCAAACTATCGTTCAATTGCTTTAACATCCTGTATCTCAAAAGTTTTCGAGTCAGTTCTTAATAAAAAAAAATTTAAAGTATCTTTCCTATCACAACCTTCTTTCTGATCGTCAGTATGGGTTCCGTCAGGGACGCTCCACTGGGGATCTTCTCACCTACCTTTCAGACTCATGGTCATCCTCCTCTCGGGACTGTGGCGAAAGCTTTGCCATTGCACTTGACATCTCAAAGGCTTTCGATCGAGTCTGGCATTAATCTTTAATTTCCAAACGCCCTGTTACGGTTTCTATCCTACTATCTGTGTCTTCATCTCTAGATTTCTTTCTGGTCGTTCTATAGCCGCTGTTATAGATGGCCATCGTTCTTCTCCTAGATCTATCAACAGTGGTGTTCCTCAGGGCTCTGTCCTATCAACAACTCTCTTAGTTTTATTCATCAATGACTTTCTAAGCTGTACATCTAACCCTATCTACTCATACGCTAATGACTCTACCCTTCACTTTTCCATTCGGTTCCTGCAACGTCCATCTCAGTGGTTATTTCAATAAACAAGGGATGAGACTATGGCACACCTATTGTCTGACTTGGCTCGTATCTCTTACTGGGGTAAAAATAATCTTGTTGTTTTTAATGCATCAAAGAATCAGTTCTTACACCTATCAACCCAACAAAATCTTCCACAGGTGTACCCACTAAAGTTTAATAATATTCAGCTTAATCCTGCATCATCCTTGAACATGCTTCGGGTTTCATTTACTAGGGACTATTTTGGAAAGATCATATTACATCTCTCGTATAATCTGCTTCTAAGAGATTAGGTGTGCTAAGCCGACTCCATTCCTTCTTTACCCCTGCACAATTGTTGACCCTATACACGGGTTTTATCCGCCCCTGTGTGGAGTACAACTCTCATGTGTGGGGAGGCTCCCCACACACAGTCTCTTCTCAATAGGATGGAGTCAAAGGCTTTTTGTCTCATTAACTCTCCTCCTCTTACTGACTCCCTTGAACCTCTATCTCTTCGCCGCACTGTTGCATCTTTATCTCTTTTCTATCGCTACTTCAATGGTCACTGCTCCTCTGAACTGTCTGCATGCATTCCTCGACCTCTTCGACGGGTGCGTAGACTGTAGCACCAGTCGAGCAGAGCAGTACTCCCGAGGTGGATGGAAAGCTGATGACAGGGAGTGCTGGAGCTCCCGTTTCATCAGCCCTCAGGACTAGTTCCTGACCATCCCCCTTTGTTGAACTTTTTCAGTGTCTCAGTTACACAGAGAGTAGGCCAGCATGCTCTCCAGTACAAATTTCTCTAACTATCTTCACCAAACTACATGCACAGTACACACTACACTTCCTATTCAAAATTCACCAAAAATGGCGTCGATTCATCAAGCCTCGGAGTCCCCAGGGGGGGGGGACCATAAATGCCCCCGCCATCTGCCCCTCTCCCGGTGACGACTCGAGGTGCCTGGAACCATTGTCTGACTCTCTTCTTCTTCATTTCTGCAACATTCGCAGCCTTTCATCTAACTTTCGCTCTGTTGAGCACCACCTCTCCTCCTCTAAACCTCACCTTCTTTTTCTAACGGAGACTCAGCTGTCTGAGGCAACTGAGAGCAAACCCTTTTCTGTATCCTCCTACTTTCTCTATACTCATTTCAAAGCCAAAGGTGGCTGTTGTGTATACATACGCAACGACTTATCTTGCTCTCGTGTTCCTGAACTTGATTCTTCTGAATTCTCCACACTCTGGCTTCGGCTTTCCTGTCATTCTCTGACTAAATATATCTGTGCTGTTTACTTATCCCCAAATTCTACTGACTATCAAAAATTCTTCGACTATCTTACTTCTACGATGGAACAAATTCTGTCCATTTCTCCTTTCTCTGAAATCTCCATTCTTGGAGATTTCAATGTTCACCACCACCTTTGGCTCTCCTCTCCTTTCACGGATCCACCTGGTGAACAAGCCTACATCTTTTCTATCCTTAATGACCTAGAGCAGCTTGTACAGCACCCTACCCGTATCCCTGACTGCCTTGGAGAGAGCTCCAACATACTTGACCTCTTCCTTACAACTAATCCTTCTGCTTACTCTGTTAATCTTTTCTCTCCATTGGGCTCCTCCAATCACAACCTTATTACCTTAACCTGTCCTATCACTCTGGTACGGCCTGTGGACCCTCCAGGGAAACATCGTCTGTGGCATTTTGGAGCCGCAGACTGGGAGGCCCTCAGGCACTACTTCTTTGATTTTCCGTAGAATGATTATTGCTTCCATTGCTGTGAGCCATCTGAGTGTGCCTTGCGCATTACGGAGGTTATTCTCTCGGGCGTGGAAGCATACATTCCTTTCTCATATCCTTTGACTAACGCAAGAAAGCCTTGGTTTAATCACGCTTGTTCTAATGTTGTCCGCAACAAGGAGAAGACCTACAAAAGGTACCAGAGCCAACCCACCCCTGAATCACATCATCTTTACGTTTCTGCCCAGAATTGTGCTAAGTCTGTTCTTCGCTCCACTAAAAATAATTTCATCCATACTAAATGCTCTCAGCTCTCCAACTTGAATTCTTCCTGCTCCTTCTGGCACTTTGCCAAAAATCTTTCTAACAACTATACCTCATCATCCTTCTCTCCTCTTTTCTACTCTGATGGTTCTGTAGCTATTTCTTCTACTGATAAAGTAGATCTCTTCGCACAGACTTTCTCCTCCAATTCCACCTTAGACGATTCCGGTGCTGTTCCTCCATCACTTCCCCACTCTGACTTCCTCATGGCTGACATTAAAATTTCTTCAGTTGATGTATTTTCTGCCATCACTGGCCTCAGTACTAACAAGGCATATGGGCCTGATGGGGTCCCTCCTGTTGTTCTCAAGAACTGTGCTTCTGTGCTTACACCCTGCCTAGGCAAACTCTTTCTCCTTTGTCTGTCAACTTGTACCTTTCCTTCTTGCTGGAAGTTTGCTCTCATTCAGCCAGTCCCAAAGAAGGGTGATCACTCCCAACCCTCCAAGTATCGTCCAATTGCTTTAACGTCCTGTATTTTAAAAGTTTTTGAGTCAATTCTTAATAGAAAAATTTTAAGGCATCTCTCCTATCACAACCTTCTTTCCGATCGTCAGTATGGGTTCCGTCAGGGACGCTCCACTGGCGATCTTCTCACCTACCTTTCAGACTCCTGGTCATCCTCCTTTCGGGACTTTGGCGAAAGCTTTGCTATTGCACTTGACATCTCAAAGGCTTTCGATCGAGTCTGGCATAATTCTCTTTAATTTCCAAACTGCTCTCCTACGGTTTCTTCCCTTCTATCTGTGCCTTCATCGCTAGCTTCCTTTCTGGTCGTTCTATCGCCGCTGTTGTAGACGGCCATCATTCTTCTCCTAGATCTATCAACAGTGGTGTTCCTCAGGGCTCTGTCCTACCACCAACTCTCTTCCTTTTATTCATCAATGATCTTCTAAGCTGTACATCTAACCCTATCCACTCATACGCTGATGACTCCACCCTTCACCTTTCCATTTGGTTCCCGCAACGCCCATCTCAACAGTTACTTCAACAAACAAGGGATGAGGCTATGGCACACCTAATGTCTGACTTGGCTCGTATCTCTGACTGGGGTAAAAATAATATGGTTGTCTTTAATGCATCTAAGACTCAGTTCTTACACCTATCAACCCGACAAAATCTTCCACAGGTATACCCACTAATGTTTAATAATATTCAGCTTAATCCTGCATCATCCTTGAACATGCTTGGGGTTTCATTTACTAGGGACTTATCTTGGAAAGATCATATTACATCTCTTGTAAAATCTGCTTCTAAGAGATTAGGTGTGCTAAGCCAACTCCGCTCTTTCTTTACCCCTGCACAATTGTTGACTCTATACAGGGGTTTTATCCGCCCCTGTGTGGAGTACAACTCTCATGTATGGGGAGGCTCCCCACATACAGCTCTTCTCAATAGGGTGGAGTGAAAGGCTTTTCGTCTCATTAACTCTCCTCCTCTTACTGACTCCCTTCAACCTCTGTCTCTTCGCCGCACTGTTGCATCATTATCTCTTTTCTATCGCTACTTTAATGGTCACTGCTCCTCTGAACTGTCTGCTTGCATTCCTCCACCTCTACGACGGGTGCGTAGCACCCGTCTGGCAGCAAACTCTCATCCCTTTTCTGTCCAACTCTCTAATGCAAGAGTTAACCGTTACTCCCAGTCTTTCATTTATGCAACAGGTCAGCTCTGGAACTGTCTCCCTCTGTCTGTATTTCCTGCTGCCTATGATCCCCAGTATTTCAAACGCAGTGTGTCCAGGCATCTCAAAATGATCGGATCTTGAATTTGGCTCTCTATTGTATTTTGTTTTTCTCTTGGAGGGAACTGTTACTGCAGGCTCATGGCCTTTGGTTCCTTCTTCCTCGCATAAAAAAAAAACAAAAAAAAAACATCCCTTTTCTGTCCAACTCTATAATGCAAGAGTTAACCGTTACTCCCAGTCCTTCATTTATGCAACAGGTCAAATCTGGAACTGTCTCCCTCTGTCTGTATTTCCTGCTTCCTATGATCTCGTCTTCCAAACGCAGTGTGTCCAGGCATCTCGAAATGATCGGATCTTGAATTTGGCTCTCTCTTGTCTTTTGCTTTTCTCTTGGACGGAACAGTTATTGCGGGCTAGTGGCGTCTGGTTCCTTCTTCATCACACACACACACACACACACATATATATATATATATATATATATATATATATATATATATATATATATATATATATATATACAGTATATTCCTTCCATCCATCCATCATCCAATCCTGCGTTGCCCCATGAGGAGTGTAGAAGCCCGGGGCTAGGCAGTGGGTTCTGACATTTAAGCTGAGAGTGAGCAGCCTCACTCATCCCTCAATATATATATATATATATATATATATATATATATATATATATATATATATATACACAGGTATTCAGTCGCCATTTGTGTTCCTCATTACACTCTAATATTCTTGAGATGCTATGAAAATAATTATGGTATGTTATGTAGAAATGAATACTGAATTGTCCAAGAAGTTGATCGTATGGATTCGCTTGGGACAGTTGCCCACAAGTAACATGACAATGACAGATAGAACTGTTTTGACTCGTACTGGTTTAGCTGATAGAACACTAATCACCCGTTACGCACAAGTTTACCTACTTGAGTTCATGTAAAAATTCAGGAAAAACACTAGCGGATAGCTCTTGAACCAGTCTATGGTAAAACATTACCCTATGGTGTAAGTACAGTTATTTGTCTCACAATTGTCTTCTCAGTAAATTACATATTTTAAATATCAACGTAGCTCGCATAATAATATATATATATATATATATATATATATATATATATATATAAAGAATATTACGTTGAGCATCCATCGTCCAAGAGTTTACTGCCGCATCAGGAGCGTAGAGGCCCAGAGATAGAGTATTCTCTTCCCAAATTTGAGGCGATGGTGGCCTGCCTCAGTATCCCTTGAATGTCATTGTGAGAAAGAAATCCCAACAATCTCTTGAATGTAAACCCTTGGGGGCTATCCAGTCGGAGTGCCTTAACCCGTCACGTCCCGAGGTTTTCCGCACCTCCGATATCCCCCAATCCCGAGATATTTTCAAAAAATTTTTTTTTGGCTAAAACCTCCGCTTTTGGTGAGAAACATCGAAAATTCATAGGGAAATCGCTCACCTGAGGTTTAAAATACTCGATCTAGGTAGGAGTACCTCCTTACCTGACTGCGTTTTCTAACAGGCTGGCACCAAAGAAAACGAGTTCTGTGGGAGGGTAACTATTTCACACAACTCATAAACGGTATTTATTTATTTACCTGGTACGAATTTATATGTAGTATGAGAGTATATTGATTTTCAAGCAGTAATAAAGGCATTATAAGCATTGTTCCACTCACTAACTAATCACCATACCTGACCTTCTTTTGCCACATTACCTAATCATTATTTCTGACTGTTTCTTCTTCTAATGCAATGTAAACTTTGTCCTCCACATTGTCATCGATTGGGGAATCACTCTGGCCCTGAATATCTTTACTGGCCAGGTCACTCATAACAGGTGAATTGCCGAGACAATGGCGTGAGGGGGGGAGGGGGGAGGTTATGTGGTGTAAGGCACTGTCCCTGCTTGGCATCTTGTAGAGGAATAGAGGAAGGTGTCCCGTGTATACGTACGAAAAATCACGCGCGAAAATTGAAAATTGTGCAAAATAGGGACCTTGCAATTGCACGACGTACCAGTACGTCGCCGGGACTGGCAAATGCAAAATGTTGCAACGTACCCATACGTCGACGGGACGGGGCGGGTTAATCCACCAGACCGCCAGGCGTCATCTGGTTATGTGGTAGTCACCTAGAGAGGTAAATGTTTTCTTGGTTTACAGCAAACTGGTTTGCCACTCACATGAAGGTAGCACTACATCATATGTGTGGATGGTGGGTGCTCTGACGATCCGGTAATGTTAGGTTGTAATGTGCAAAAATAATGGCGAGGACGAGAAGCTGTGATCTATTTATCTATCTATCTATCTATCTATTTATCTATCTATCCATCTATCTATCTATCTATCTATCTACCTATTGCATTACTTTAAGGAACTCGCACATCTCTGCCGATTGAAAACAGTATCCTTATTATACATAGGAACTAACGTCTCGCTGCCGATCCAACATAGTATTCTGGAGGTAAAAAAAAAAAAAATGAGAGAGAGAGACCATTGCCAAAAAGAAGAAACTATTGCAGCCAGTTTTTAAAAAGCTTCACTGTTTGAAACCCTTAGAATATGCGAAATCGTTCTAATTTCTCCTTATGGCTAAAATTGAAAACTGCTAAATAATCAGCTGATGCATCAGCAGATGCGACAGTTGCCATGTTAAATTAATCTAAAATTTCAAGCTCAGCAACTGTCTTTCATAAAAATAAATAAATAAATAAATAAGGTTGAAAGTTCTCCAAGAGCAGATATTCGAACTCTCCTTGAAAGTGACAGATAAAAAAATAAAAAAAAATCCCCCAGGCGTACCACTTACAGACCTGTCGACTTGGCCGCAGGTAACAGTAAAGTCTCCATCCCAGCCCAGCATACTATATACAATAAACAATAAATTTACGTCTCCATGCCAGCCCATTATACACATTAAACAAATAACCTTTTGTCTTTCTGCCCAAACAGCATAATGTCGATATTAGATAGAGTCACATCTCCATGACAGCGCCATAAACTATACCGTTTAAACAAATAATATCGCGTCTCTCTGCCGGTCCAACACACTATACACATTAAACAAATAACTCTCGTCTCTCTGCCGGCCGAGTTTACTATTCACATGAAAGAGATGAACTCACGTCTCCCTTCCGCTGACAGTGTTGCAGTTGGACACGAACCAGGCTGCCATCTTAGTCTTGTTTTGGGCGTAGTTGTGGTCGTCATGTGGCAGTGGGTGGCGACGACGGTACACCCGCCCGTACCTACACCACACCAGCACCGCAAGACCACAGCCAGTCACCAAAAACCATTATCAGTTAGATTCTTGCTGGCATAAGTGACTTCCTACCACCTATTCCTGAGCAATTTACTTTGCATAATTACGTCTAGGTATTCTCTTGCATGTTATTTATTTTCAGTGACAAGTTTGGCCAGTAACATATTTTAGTATGTAGCTAAATATGCAAGTAAGTCACTGAGAATGAGGTGTTACAAAATCTCATAATTTAACGAAAATATGTCAGTATCATGGGTAAGCTTTTCCATGCAATCTCATGCCTGCATTTCATCAACGAAAATGTCAACATATTTACCAGACACTAGGAATATCAGAGTCGAGCCTGTAGGTTAACGACCAGTTGAAGACATTCTTGTACAGGGTGAGGTTGGCAAAAACATGCGAGGGTGACTCCAGCATGAAGTAAACATAACGAGTGTGAGGATATCTGTAGGGAAAGTACAAGGACATTAGCTAAAAGTATTCTGTACAACCGTTTGTTAAGGTAATTCTTGTTAGTAGTTCATCATGTCTACCTTTTAGCTAAGTTTGTGCATGAAGAAGACAGGCTGTTGGCAATGGCAATGCCCTGCCTGGTAGAAATGTCCTTCAAGCTACTACCATTAACATCCACCTCACTGGGTCCACCTCCACCCCTCCATCTATTCCCACATTCTTCACTTCAGGACCCAGTTAGCCCTTCTGTTCTGACATATCTCACTTAGTATTCATCTCTTCAATCAAAATCATTGCGTCACTACAATTATACTTCGCAATGCATGTTTGTCCAGTCACTAAAACAAGATATTTAGGGAAGGGTTCACTGCCACCTGTTCTAGTAACAGTGTTGGTTACACACACACACACACACACACACACACACACACACACACACACACACACACAGTCCAACAAAACATTGCACCCGTCAGGCTATCGCTCACGTGGGTTAATTATTTGAACGAACAAAGCAGGCAAGAACATTGTTGAGCGGACAGTACAACGTGGAATTCTACAGTATGTACAGCACCAGAACAATATATTAAAGAGATCATTAACTCGTCAGTATATGAAATCTCTCCTCTGGGGAAGGGGGGATAGAATACTTCCCCAGTATTCCCTGCTTGTCGTAAGAGGCGACTAATAAGGACACTTTTATCTACATTCTTTTTGCTCTCTTTCTTTCCCTTGTACTTTGCCTGTCCAAACCCTTTGCATTTTACTTTCATTTAGTTAATTTCCTCTCTCCACTGTCTGGTTCCTGCGAGCCACTGGCATTGGCTCCAGGGTAAAATATTTTTTTGCCTAAGAAATCTGGATGAACTCTGGTGACGAAGCAATGGCCCTCAGTTCCGTGCAGCCCTTAAGTGGGCAGGGGGTGCTAAGACTCCCACGGTGTAAAAATAAGTGTATACATCCAAAAAGAACCTTGAGAATAGGAAACTGGAATGTTCGAACTCACAATCAGGCTGGTAAAATGGAAGAACTTATTTCAGTGTTCAAGGAATACAAGATGGATATTTGTGCACTTACAGAAACGAGGTTGCTTGGAGTTGATAAAATGAATTTGGAAGATGGTATTACTATGTTGGTTTCTGGTAGGAGTGATGGAATTCATTACCAAGGAGTAGGCTTACTGCTGAGTAGAGATGCTTGTAAGGCAGTATGTGAGTTTGAACCAATTAATGAGCGCTTGCTTTATGCTCGTTTAAAATCTGACCATGGTAATATCAGTATGGTGGTAGGGTACGCTCCGACAAATGAGGCTGCTGATGAAATGAAGGATGACTTTTATGAGAAGCTGCAGGATGTAGTGAATAGAGTGGCAAGACATGATGTGTTAGTTTGCATTGGTGATTTTAATGCGATTGTTGGCAGTAGTAGGGATGGCTTTGAAAATTGTATGGGTAAGGAGGGTGTTGGTATAAGAAACGAAAATGGGGTGCGCTTTGGAAGCTTTTGTTTGGCAAATGACCTTATAATTGGTGGAACTATCTTTGAGCATAGAAAAATACATAAGACTGTTTGGATTTCACCTTGTGGTAAATACTGTAACCAGATTGACCACATTGCAATTAGCAGAAGGCATAGGAGTTATCTGCAAGATGTTTGCGTAAGGAGGGGGGCAGATATAGGTAGTGATCATCAACTTGTTGTGTCAAAGATTAAAATAAAACTTAAGAGAAACGTTAATGGTAATTGTACAGGAGGTAATAATTATGATTTTGATGAGCTGAGAAGTGATGAGAGCACGAGGGAAAAGTTTCGGTGGGAATGTAGGAACAGGTTTCTAGTCCTGCAGACTTTGATGGAATCTGAAGACAATGATATTAATCAAATGTGGAGAGAGGTAAAAGAGGTTTTGCATGAGAGTGCTAAGGTTACTATTAAGAAAAAAGGGAAAGCGAGAAGGAAAAAGTGGATGTCAGATGAAACATGGAATGCAATTCAGAAAAGGAAAGAGGCTAAGTTAAGAAATGAAGAACATGCTGATGGCCAGGTAGTTGAAGTACTTAAGGCAAAGTACTGGAGTTTACATTCTGAAGTAAAAAGACTCGTTAGACGTGATAAGAGGAGGCTATATGATGAAAAGGCGACAGAGACAGAAATTAAATTAAGTAAAAATGACGGTCAGAGCACAAGAGCAGCGTATCAGGCCATAAAGGAATTAACTGGGACTGAAAAGAGAAGGAAGGAAATACCTGTACGAGATAGAAATGGTAATTTGATGACTAAAGATTTGGATATAAAAGGAAGGTGGAAAGAGCACTTTGAATCTGTTCTAAATAGACCAATCCCAGCTGAATAGGACATTTTGCCAGCCAAGAGAGATTTGCAGATAGAAACAGGGGATATAACTTTGGAAGAGGTAGCAAAATCTATAAAGGAGTTAAAGAATTTTAAGGCCCCAGGAGAGGATGGAATATTCCCTGAAATGCTTAAGGTGGAAAATGACGAGTTGATGAATGCGCTTTCGAAACATTTTAATGTGGCTTGGGATAATGGTGGAATTCCAGAAGAGTGGAAAAATGGAGTGATTATAAAAATGCCAAAAAAAGGGAGATTTAAGTGTGTGTGGCAATTGGAGGGGGATAACTTTGACACCTGTAGTTGCAAAAATCTTTTCCAAAATCTTATTGAACAAAATAGAGCCAGTAATTGATAAAATTTTAAGAGAAGAACAAGCGGGATTTAAGGGTCGAGGTTGTAATGATCAGATTTTTATTGTAAGGCATCTAATGCAACAAGCTAATGAGATGAAAATGCCACTTAGTATGTGTTTTGTGGATTTTGAAAAGGCGTTTGATAGTGTTTCACGTGGAGCTATGTTGAAAATTATGAGATTCTATGGTATACCAGAAAAGTCTGTAAATATTATTAGAAGCCTGCATGAATGTACTTTTTGTAAGGTAATGGTGGGTGGTTCTTTGAGTGATCCATTTCAAGTTAGGTCAGGAGTGATTCAAGGAGGAGTTCTTTCGCCATTGCTGTTTGTTTTGGTTATGGATTATGCTATGAAAAAGGTTGTAAGGAGAACAGGTGCAGGAATTAACTGGAAATAAAATAAGAAGCTGATGGATTTGGACTATGCTGATGATATTGTACTGATTTGCGGAAGTATTTACGAGATGCAGAGGGTGCTTGATTGTCTGGTGGAGGAAGGAGAAAAAGTGGGATTGGTAATAAATTGTGGAAAGACTGAAATTATTAATATGAACGTGGAGAACCAAATCGATTGTGTAATTGGGAATAATGTGGTGAAGAATGTAGAGAACTTTAAATATCTGGGAACGATTGTATCATCTAATGGATCATTAAACAATGAAATTGAGGAGAGGATTAGACAGGCTTGGCGAGCTGTTGGAATGTTGAAATCTGTTTGGAATAATAATATGCTTTCGGTACATACTAAAGTGAAAATTTACAAGTCCATGGTTAGACCCATTTTAATTTATGGGCATGAGTCATGGTACAGTACAATTGCATCAGATCAGAAAGTATTAGGATTTGAGAATAAAATACTGAGAAGGATTCTTGGGGTAAAGTGGCAAGACAGAGTTACAAATGCAAGAGTAAGGGATATTACGAGAGTGGAACCAGTTAATGAGACTGTCTCACTGGAAGTGGCTGGGGCACATATACAGAAAGGAAGGTAGTTTAATACAGGATGTGCCAGAGTGGACTGCTAGAGGAAGAAGAGGTAGAGGTAGGCCGAGGGAAACCTGGTTGAGGACAATGAAAAAAGAAGCAGGAGAGGAGTGTTGGTGGGACCTGAAGGAGATGGCAAGAGACAAATATTGGTGGAGAGAGTTCATTGAGGCCCTATGCATCCCGTGGGGTGCCACAGGAAATGATTGATTGATTGATTGATTGATATGAAATCTATGTACAATACATCACTGAAAAGAGTATCAAGAAGTAATAGGTGTTGTTTAAATGTCTTTTCTCCAGATTCGCCAAGATGAAAAAAAAAAAAAATCAAAATTGATCAGCATAACCCTAGAAACTGTACCATTTTGTAGACTGTTAAAGCTACGTCGAGTATATGAACACTGCTACAGAGCTTATGAAAAGTCCATCCATCCATCCATTGCCAGACGCCTTAATGCAGGGAGCGGTGGCCACAAATAACTAGCCTTTACGTCGCGATGTCCCCCGCCATTTCATTGCCCCCCCCAGCTCACCTCACCCTCTCTGATATAACTCTCCACCCAGTAGTGGATCCAAGATTTAGGAAAGGGGAGGGCTGTTTGTCACTGTAATGGGCGCCGAGCGCCTAAGTTGCGAGGCAATAAGTTAGGGGGTCTGGAGTGAGCAGTACTATAATAATAATAATAATAATAATAATAATGAATTATTATTATTATTATTATCATTATTATTATTATTATAGCTTTTTATTTTTACTCACATTGATATTTGTTAATAATCAGCTCTTAGGGGCGCCATTCATAGCTGAAAGGGGGGTGGCCGTCCCCCGCCCCCCCTGGATCCGCCACTGACCCCATCCCTCCATCTCATCCTGGCCTCCCCTTGTATCTCTACAAATTTTTAAGTGAAACCTATTTTAGTATTCAATATGGCCTTTAATTTCCGGGGGGGGGGGAGATCTTTTTCATTAATATAATGGACAACTTCGAGAAAAGCCACTAAAGTACCATACAGTATTTTAACCCCTAGGCTGCTGACAGCTCTGAGCTAAGTCATTCTCTGGTGCAGCTAATTTCCGTTAACATTCGTTAAGAGCCTTCTGAGAGGTTTGTAGCAGTCTGTCGACCCGTCCTTCTCAGATGCTTGCTGCACACAAGGGTTTTTTCCCCATATGCTTTTTGAAGATGTGCATATCACCATTCTATCTTTCATAGTTTCTAAAACAACAGATTTTTTTTCGTGTTTTGGGACTTTTTTTTTCCTAACAATATGGTAGCAGATTTTGACAGATTTCCACGTTAACATCAGGGAAGTAGGATGGCACTTTTTTTTTTTAGCTACTGTATGATAACTTTAAGCCTACTTGCTCGAATACAGTCCGTGGGTTTCAATAGTTAGTAAATAAGTGTGTGGCGCATTTCATAGGGCATGTTGATTAGATCTACCACTATCATGTTTTGCTTTTTTCCTGCTTTCTGGATCCAACCTCACCCTTCCAGGAAAGGAAAAGTAGTAATGATGATGATAATAATGATGATGCTGTTTTCGATAATTAGCTCATGTTTAGCAACTACCAATGATATTGATAATTACTAAAGCCTTATGTTTGCATTTTACAAATGCAGTTATTATTACGTTATTAATGTAGATTGTATGAAGTATTTAAAACAAAACTGCAAACGTGTACCTGACTAAAATCAAACTTTTACATATGACTGTTGCTTATGTCTTTTCAGACGACTAAGCACTGACGTATAAGTCAGCATGTACACCAGCCGTTAAGACAAGTGGATAGACATCAGACCTCATCTCAACAGATGAAGCTGTTCGTGTTGTGTGACGTGTGCATGTCACAAACGAAAACTGCCTGTGAGACAGGACTGCGTGCTCAGACAGTGAGAAATAGGCTCTAGCAATCAGGTGAAAAGGCCTTACTAGACACGAGAGAGAAGTGGATGATTCAATGTTACAAGGGCCTAGAATTTTGGACGCATTGTGGAAGTTCCGGAACAAATATGGAAGATCACAAGTCGATGTTAAGTAATGACTGGGCTTTCACTGAAGTCTAATGCGACAATGTTGTGACTGAATGAAATGATATATATTGCCATATACTAGCCAGTAAAAAAAAAAGAAAGATAAATACAAGTTAATAAAAATACTTAGGTTGTGAAGTACCAGGCGTGGCAACTGGGGGCACCGCAACACCCCCAGGAGGCAACTACGGAGAGTTTTCCAGGGCGTGCTCGCTGCTCGTGTGATATGGGCATATGTCCCATATGGCCATGCGCCCCTATTCAATGAAGCGCCCCCGGCACAAACATCTCAGTCCGGGTGCAGTACCCTCTGGCCGAGCCAGCCCTTGCCAGGATCGGGGTGGAGCTGAGAGGTCAGTTCCAGGAAGCATCCCAGTGACAGCCTGTAACTGCACAGTAAACAAAACGGCCTGTAGCTGCGCAGAAACTGTGACAGCCTGTAGCCACACATATAAAGCGACAGCCTGTAGCCACATGCAAAAGGAGATGGCCTGCAGCCGCTCCGGTGCTGCCCACCCCCCCTGCAGAAACAGTGACAGCCTGCAGCCGTACTTGGGGAGAGAGCGGTACGCCCCCTCTTCTTCTGCAGTTGCCTCGAGGGCCTTGACACTGGCGACAGCCTGTAACCGCATCAGTAGGCAGGAGACGACCTGTAGCTGCTCCCCGCCTACATGTCGTTCCTCATACAGGCCTTCGGTGATGGCATGTAGCTGTGCCCATGGACAGGTGATGGCCTGTAGCCTCACTGTGCCCACAGTCCCGTCAGGAAGTTGGGCCCCAGTGAAGGCCTGTAGCCGCACTGACTGGACAGGGACAGCCTGCAGCCACCCTCTCCCTGTTGCCCACAGGACCTCGGTGACGACCTGTAGCCATGCCAGGGAGAGACGTCTAAAAAGTCTCTTGCCCCTTGTGACTTCGCAACCCGAGGGCGACCCTTGCTCAGCCCACCTCTCCTGTGGCAGAGTAGGTCGCACCTCCATCTCCCCTGACCGAGGCAGCCCCCAGGAGAACCTCTGTCTAGAGGACTGGTGGACAGGCCCTGTGTTGTCCCTGGGAGTGTGCATCCTCCAGCTGGCACCAGAGGGAGACCAGGACCTGACGGACTCCTGCCGGAGGAGATGCCGCAGTAAGACCATGACGGCGGCCTGACGGGAGAGAGACCGCAGCCGATGGATCCTCGATGGCGCCCCCAGAAACCCAGGGCATGACCTCTCCAGTCCCAGGCGACGGCAACGCCCACCAGGCATAGACAGGAGCACCTACAGGAGTTATTTGGCCCCAGCCCAAAGGGTCAGACTCCCATACCCAGCCCCACCAGTAAGAGACCCTTCACCACGCCCAACCACAGTCCACGACGGGCGACGACACCCCTGCGGGTAGTCCTGTGGCTTTTGGAGGAAAGGACACCTGAAGGGACTCTGCCAACACCTGGCCGACACCTGCGAGTTCCCAGGCCCCCTCCACCTAGCCTGAGCCCTCGACCCTCTCCCACCAAACAGTGATTGCTCCATTGCTCCAGAAAGAATGAGTACAGTGACCGTATACTGAACAGTGAAGATAGTGAGTGATGAAGGCAGTGTTCAAATAGTTACTCCTCAGAAAGTGCATACCTGCCAATTTACAGTGTCTGAAATAGTACTCTACCACTATTCAGTGTAAAATAGGACGCTAGTACCAAGATTGCGAGATATGCAGCCTTAGACTAAAATTGTGTACAAACTCAGCCTATTGATTATACAGTGTCTGTCCTATATCCTCGTGACAGAGCATCTTGCGAGATATGTATATCATATCTGCAAGTCTTAGTCCTGTCTAACACCCCCTGACATTGTATAGAGTATTATGTATTTCTTTTTTTATTGTTCTGGAGAATATAATAATATACGTGTAAGGCAGTTGCCCAGAGTTGTTATGCCCTGTTCCTCTTGTGGTTTATCCTAGCTCCGGTCTAGACAAAGAACCTGGCTGTATCATAAGTGTTCCTAGGGCGGGAAGCCGCCTTCAAAACACAAAGCATAACAGGTTGCATTTTCCAAAATATGATATTCAGGCTGTTTACGATCCGGAAATTTAGAGCACAGCGATTTCCATGAATGAAAAAGAAAAAAAAAAAAATTGTGATTGGCATCTGCTAACACATGTAATGTACACCGGCCTGTAAACACCAGATGTGAGTCAAAAAATATTTAGAAATTTATTAGAAGTGGCCAAACTAGTTTATCCTTCCTTGGGTGGATATGTTCTAGGAGTCAGTATGATCTAACATGGACAGACGATCATTTCTTTCTGTATCTCTCTCTCTCTCTTTCTATCTGTCTATCAGTCGATCTATATATTGTTACATAGCCTATGATTTCATCATCCTTTGTGTAATTTTAACGCACAGTATGCTGCATGTTTGATCACGAGCGTGTTCTGCCTCAGTCCCCCCCTTCTACCGTTATAGTAGAGTAAGTCGTCCTTTCTGTTATTCAGTGCGGGATTGTCAACTGTTTGTCCCCATCGCTTCATTTGCGCGTCCTTCTTACAAGTTGTATCAAGCTCTGCCGGCCCCTATATAATGAGATCAGTCTCTGCATCATTGCCACTTAGATCTGCTCCTCATTTTGTTCACATCTCTGTCCTCCCCTGTACAGATATTATTATTGTGAGTGCTCAAGAAATCTCCAAACATCTAGCAGCTGTGTGGAATTTGAGTATAACTGTTGTTGCATTTTTTCTTGTACTGTGTATTTTCATTTTATCAGGGCTGACTTAGGTAAATTACTCTTGCTAATTTTGTGTTAATAGAGGCTATTGCAGTTAACCATATATTTAACCTGTTTTTGCCATTACATTATCCTTATGAGTCCTGAATGTTTTGTTGTTAGTTTGTGCATTAAACTTTAACTTGTAATTTTATCTAACTCTTTTGCTTTGAACCTGGAACTTTACGGGACAGTAGTGACTCTTAGTATTCTCACTTAAAGTGTACGTTATCTTTCTCTGTTCCGTAACATAAATTTGGCGACCTCATATCAGGATATTCAGGATATTATCATAAGGATATTGCTTGATATTTTGTGACTGTTACTTATTCATGATGTCTACTATTACTACACTTGATGAAGCCAAAGATTTTTTGTCAAATGTGCAAACAGTGTGTGATATAGAAAACAGAACAAAGAATGAACTTAAGCTTGTTGCTCAACAATTGGGAATTGCTGTTCGCTCTCATCATTCTAAAGATCAAATTGTTGGCATGATTAATAAAAGCTTGTTTAATGTAACTCCTCCAAATGAGCAAACGCAGATTGAATTAGCTAAGTTGCAGCTAGCCCTGCAGGAGGCAAAAGCTAAGGAGGCTGAATTTCAGGCAAATGCTCGTATTCAGGAGGCACAGATACAGGCACAAATTGAACTTGCCAGGATTCAGGCAGACCATGAGTATCGCATGAAACAAGGTGGAACTGGATCATCTAGCTCTGATGATTTTGATGTGGCTAAAAATGTTAAACTTGTCCCTCCTTTTAATGAATCTGATTTAACAAAGTATTTTCAGTTGTTTGAGAGGGTAGCTACAGGTTTTAATTGGCCTTAGGAGTATTGGCCAGTACTCCTTCAAACTGTTCTCACCGGTAAAGCTCAAGTAACTTATGCATCTTTGTCTCAGGATCAATGTGATAATTATGATGTAGTTAAGAGCTTGATTCTTAAGGCCTATGAGCTTGTTCCTGAAGCCTATAGAGTAAAATTTAGGACAACTTACAAGCAAGATAAGCAATCCCATGTTGAGTATGCAAAAATCAAAGAAGATTTGTTAGAGCAGTGGTTAAATTCTAAGAATGTGGATTCTGATTTTGACAAATTTAAGCAGATGATTTTGCTGGAGGACTTCAAAAGGTGTATTAGTAAAGATGTAAACCTATATTTTGATGAGAAAAGAATAGATAATTTGTCTGATGCTGCAGTTTTAGTTGATGAGTATGTTCTCACTCACAAGAGATATTCTAGAGAAAAAGGGAAAGCTGAGAGTAAGTACGTTGCCTCTACTCAGAGTACAGGTAACAGGAAAGAGAATAAAGATGATGTTTCTCAGGAAGTAAATACCAGCTTCACCTCTAGATTTCAGAAAAGTAAATGTACTTATTGTAGTAAGCTTGGTCATACTACGGAGAGATGTTTCAGGAGACAGCGTGATGTGAACAAAAAGGAGTCTTTAAATATTCAGTCAATTGGTCTAGTGTCCACTCTTGAGAGTTCCCAGAATTCTGTAACTGAGTTAACTGAACCTGCTTTGAGGGGTAACTTAAATTCTCATGATGGAGCTCCTCTTTTGAGCAGTAACGTGGGTGACACTCTCAAGAGTTCATGTGCTAATTTCCTGTCTGGTGGTTTTGTCAGTCCTCTGGACAGTAATGACAGGAAATCAGTTAAAATATATCGTGGTACAGGTGCTTGCCAATCCCTTATGCTGACCAGTGTTCTAGGCCCTAATGTTAATTCCTCTGATGAAACTGTAATCTTACAAGGTGTAGGGAATAATTACTTCTCTGTCCCTCTGTGCAGAGTGAATTTAGAGTCTGGTTTTGTTAATGGTTCTGTTATGGTTGGGTTGGTTGAGACACTCCCAATGTCAGGTGTAACTTTCTTACTTGGAAATGATATTAGTGGAAGTCAAGTGTGTCCAGCTCCTCAGTTGTCTAGTGAGCCAGTGGCTGCGGCCCAGGATTGTGATGTCCCTGATGTGTTCCCTGCATGTGCTGTCACTAGGGCTAAGTCTAAAGTTACTGGTGATTTAGATGATAATGATGAAGATGATGTTATCCTAGCTGACACTTTTCTTGCTAATTTGGACCACTCACCAGATGAGGCAGTACCCCGTAGTGTTGATAATTTGTCTCGTCAAGAGTTGGTTTAGTTGCAGGTTGCTGACCCTGAGTTGAAAGGTCTAGCTAACTCTGCTTACAGTGAAGAAGAGTCAGCCGGTGCTTCTACTTGTTATTATATAAAGTCAGGAGTACTTATGAGGAAGTGGAGACCCCCAACAGCATCAGCCGGCTGTGAATGGGAGGTTGTACATCAAGTTGTCATCCCTCGTGTTTGTAGGCAGGATATCATTAGAGTGGCTCATGATTCCAGTTTGGCAGGACACCTTGGAGTGAGGAAGACTGTGGCACGCATTTTGAAACACTTCTACTGGCCAGGTATCTTCAGGGATGTTTCCTGGTATTGTAAGTCTTGTCACACCTGTCAAGTTGTGGGGAAGTGTAATCAGACCGAAAAGGTTGCACCTCTAGTTCCCATTCCTCCTTTTGAGGCGCCTTTCACCCGTGTGTTGGTGGATATTGTGGGCCCTCTTCCTAAGACTTCTTCAGGATTTTCTTATGTGTTGACCCTGATTGATATGGCTACTCGTTATCCTGAAGCCATTCCACTTAGAAATATCTCAGCAAAGAACGTGGTTAAGGAAATGCTAGGGTTCTTCACAAAGTTTGGTCTGCCCAAGGAGGTACAGTCAGATCGGGGAAGTAATTTCATGTCAAACGTTTTCAAGCAGTCTCTGAAAGAGTTGGGCATCCCCCAGATCACGTCTTCAGCTTACCATCCCCAGACCCAAGGAGCGTTGGAGAGATATCATCAAACACTCAAATCGATGCTCAAGAAATACTGTTTGGAACATCAGAAAGACTGGGATAAAGGTCTTCCATTCGTTGTGTTTGCTGCAAGAGAATCTCCAAATGAATCACTGGGCTTCTCACCTTTTGAACTACTGTTTGGGCATGAAGTAAGAGGACCCCTTAAGTTACTCAAGGAATGCTGGCTGTCGGAGGAAGATGACGTCAACCTGCTGGAGTATGTGATGAAGTTCAAAGAACGGCTGTCCACTGCTTTACAGCTGGCGAGAGAGAATGTAGGAGCTGCTCAGGAGAAGATGAAGACTTGGTATGATAAGAAGTCCAGGTTACGCCACTTTCAGCCAGGAGATCAGGTTTTGATTCTGCTACCAGTTCATGGGCAACCTCTTCAAGCCAAGTTTAGTGGTCCTTATTTCATGGAGAAGAAACTCAGTGATGTCAACTATGTCATCGCCACACCAGATCGTAGAAAGAACAAGCAACTTTGTCACATCAACATGCTAAAGTTATATCACAGGCGGGACGAAAATAATCCAGTCTGCACTGTAGCTGTTCCACCCAAGTCTGCAAGTGAAGCTCTCCCATGCAGTATGAGCCTGAGTGATAGTTTGGGGAAGAATCCTGATATCATGAATGATCTCCAGACTAAGCTTTCTCATCTACCTCCCGAGGAAAGGCAGGAGTTTTCGGCATTACTACAGGAGTACCCGCAAGTGTTCCGTGCCACTCCAGGAAGAACTACTGTGTTGATGCCTGATGTCAAGGTTGGAGACGCAAAGCCAATTAAACTGCCTCCTTACTGTGTGAACCCAGTGAAAGTTCCTCTCATCCAGAAGGAGCTTGGCTACCTGTTGGACCACAAGATGATTGAGCCCTGTTAGAGCGAGTGGAGTTCTCCTGTCACTCTAGTCCCTAAGCCAGGTGGGTCACAGAGGCTTTGCATCGACTACAGACGTGTTAATCAGATAACTAAAACAGACACTTACCCTCTCCCTCGTGTGGAAGATTGCATAGACAAGATCGGAAAGGCTAGGTACATAAGTAAGTTTGATTTGTTAAAGGGATACTGGCGAGTACCTATGACTGAACGTGCTAGGGAGATCTCATGTTTTGTAACACTAGGAAAGGCTTTTGCATGTTCTGTACTGACAGAGACAGATTGTTTTAGAGTAATAAGAAATTTCCTTTGTAAATTTCTTTTTTCTTTGTGGGGAGGTGTTACATAGCCTATGATTTCATCATCCTTTGTGTAATTTTAATGCACAGTATGCTGCATGTTTGATCACGAGCGTGTTCTGCCTCAGTCCCCCCCTTCTACCGTTATAGTAGAGTAAGTCGTCCTTTCTGTTATTCAGTGCGGGATTGTCAACTGTTTGTCCCCATTGCTTCATTTGCGCGTCCTTCTTACAAGTTGTATCAAGCTCTGCCGGCCCCTATATAATGAGATCAGTCTCTGCATCATTGCCACTTAGATCTGCTCCTCATTTTGTTCACACCTCTGTCCTCCCCTGTACAGATATTATTATTGTGAGTGCTCAAGAAATCTCCAAACATCTAGCAGCTGTGTGGAATTTGAGTATAACTGTTGTTGCATTTTTTCTTGTACTGTGTATTTTCATTTTATCAGGGCTGACTTAGGTAAATTTACTCTTGCTAATTTTGTGTTAATAGAGGCTATTGCAGTTAACCATATATTTAACCTGTTTTTGCCATTACATTATCCTTATGAGTCCTGAATGTTTTGTTGTTAGTTTGTGCATTAAACTTTAACTTGTAATTTTATCTAACTCTTTTGTTTTGAACCTGGAACTTTACGGGACAGTAGTGACTCTTAGTATTCTCACTTAAAGTGTACGTTATCTTTCTCTGTTCCGTAACAATATCGACATAAAAATATACACAACTACCGTATATAAATATATATACCGTATGTATATGTATACACACATGAATAAATAAATATATTATTCTTAAATTTTCAGAAATGAGGAAGGAAAAACAAATGAATAACAAAATAATCCATAACCAGATTACAGGTGTTTTGCATTCGTAAAAATCTGTAACAGTTGAGCATGAACAGCAATGGGTTGGAGACTGGGAGAAAACCACTATAGGGAAGTGAGTTCCAGAGAGATCCAGTTTGGAGAATAAAAGATTTCTGATAGGCAGAAGTTCTGCAATATGGTAGTGTGACAGTCCAGTCCATGTAGCACGGGGGAAGACATGGAAAGGTGGCGCAATGGATGGAAAATCTTTTGAGCATTTTCCATAAAAGTATCCATAAAACAGTGCAAGGGAGGCAACGTTCTTTCTTGTAGGGGATTAGAAGAGTCTGAAATGAGGATCCCCAAAGCATGCGAACTGTACTCTGGATCACAGGGGTCAATAATACTCCTCTATGAAATGAATATCTGCACAAGGAAAAATGAAGCATGGGGTTGACATGGTACACCTAATCTCCTGGAAGCGGGTTTTGCAGAAGGTAAGAATGATCATTTCACGATAAGTCGCAAGTGAAAGAAACTCGAAGATTATTCAGCAATTACAAGTGACTGATCTGGATAAAGCTAAATATTAAGGGATAGTCTGTGAAGGATTTTCATGGGTCGAAAGATGCAGGAATTGATCTTTTGTTGCATTAAGAAATAATAATAATAACAAGGTTTATTTTACCAACCCGGAGTGTCAAGTCGAAAATTAGCTGTTCAGTAACCTCATCTCTTGATTTCTGAAGCAACTGATCTCGTGGACAAATAAAAAGTCTAGTGCGAATGAGGAAGGTGAAGTAATTGGTCTCTGAACTAAAAGAATAAGACCAGAGGAAGACCAGGGGATACTTGAATAGAAGGAGGGGAGTTGGTGAGAGGACAGAACTATCAGGAATATTGCTACTACAGTACATGCTTTCGCACAGGAATACTATCTAACAGGAACTATAGAACAACCAGAAAAGAACCTTGAGGTGAGGTACAAATGAGTGGAAAGGAATTATTTGTGCTAGACTTGGTCGAAAGCCTTTGAGATGTCAAATAGAAGGGCAAAAGTTTTGCCAAATTCCCATGGGGTGGATGACAAGGAATCAGAAAGGAAGGTGAGAAGAATGCTAATTGAGAGGCCCTGTCGGAACCCATACTGGCGAGATTGCTAGTAGAGCGGCCCTATTAGAACCCATACTGGCGAGATTGCTAGTGAAGCAGCCCTGGTGGAACACTTGCTGGCAAGATCACTGGTGAAATGTACCTCGTGGAAACAATACTTGCGAGATTGCTAGTGAAGCGGCCCTGGCAGAACACGGGCGAGATCGCTGGTGAAATATACCTAGTGGAACCCATACTGGTTGTTGAAAAATTTATTACAGGAAAGTTCCTTTTAAAATTTTCCTGCTAGCAGCTAACCCCACTTTACCTGGTGATTTCTGAGTGCACCTATCCCAATATTTTTTTTTTTTTTTTCCGTTTCTACACTACGTTGCTGAGAAATTGCTCAAGCAGTTTTTATATACTAGCTACCATTAGAAAGCACTGATATCAGCTGCAATATGGCACACTACTGACTCTTCTCAGGTGCCCAGGAATGGAGACATGGCTGTGGGATTTTTTTTTTTTTCTTTTGGGCATTCTGAACTCTTACAAACCCTGACCACAACATCATATCCCTGGACCACGGCATGCACTAAATGTACCTTACAACACCATAATTACATGCATCACGACTTCTTTTCTAGTGTTGTTTTACATATTTACACTATTTTATCTTGCAGAGATGATACTGAACTGCATTTTGTTATTCCTTATGCAACATTGTACAGTTTATATCTGTATGTTGGAGTTTGTGCTTGCACAGGAACTCTTCCCGCCAAGTGGAGCTCCCATGTGCACCACTGGCCCACACCTAGGGCTTGGCAGGCAGTCTGACTCAGGCCATTCTATTGAGAGGACATGGCCCATGCCTGGACCTCTTAGAATAAGTCTCAAGATGGCCTCGCTGTTTCTATCTCCTGGTCCTCATCCCAACATGGCGCAGAGGAGTTCTGTGGGTGACCCAGGGGTGGCGCCATCAGTGTCCCAGTAGACGAACACAGAGTCAAAGGCCTGGTTCCGCCACATGGCACCATGAGACCAAGTGCATAGCAACATGTACAATCTGTCACCTCCCCAGCTACGACCTCCAGGGATGAGGACAACCTACCAGCCACTGTACCCAACCCTACATCAGGAAGCACTGGCCCAGTGACGAGTGTGAACACCACCTCCAACTCCAAGTAAGGCTACCATGGGAATGTCGCCATCTCAATTCAAGGCGTGGGCCCTTAGCGTCAGGTGCTACAGCAGTGGTAGCAGGTGGATCCCACCCCATTGGCTTCAGGTTACATAAGACTGCTGTGTGATCCTGAGGTGCAGCAGTGCATGGATGCACGGGTTGTCAAACAAGGATTTGAGGCCAGGTGCACAGAGGAGGCTGTCAGCATTGTGAGAAGCATGATGGTGGGCCCCAGGTGCACTGTGGTAGCATGGTTGGAGATCTTCACATAAATGCAGGAACCCAATGATAACGTGTGTTCATATGTGTTAAAATGTAGAGCCAAGGCGGTAGAGTGCAATTTTAGGTGCCCCCTGTGTTCAGTAAATCTTGACAATTTCATGCTATCGAAAAAGCTTGTGATGGGGCTAAGCAACCTCAGTATGAAAACGTGAGTGCTGCGGGAACTTCCAGTGTTGTGATTTATGGAAGAAATCACAAACGCTTATGAAGTGTTTGAACTGGAGGAGAAAATGGCGGGAATGCACAGCTATAATGGTGTGGCAGGTGCTTCAGCGAGTGATGAGGAGGAAATGGAAGCAGCTGGTGCCACTTGGTTGCAGCAGGTGGGCACAGGGCCACCCCAGCCTCATGCCCCTCCCCCACAAGCAAAAGGCTGCCGGAGGTGCGGCAGCAGCAAGCGCAGCGAAAAGTGCTGGTGCCCTGCCATCAAGGCCACCTGCCACAGACGTGGGAGGGTTGGCCACTTCCAGAGAGAAAGTAGGTCAGTAAAGCAGACCAGCCCTGCTAAGGTCTCCAGCATAAGAGTCAGCGCCGAGGCATCAGTGTGCGTCAGGTGGAAGTGAAGTGTGATGACCCACCCGCAGCATGTGAGGTGACGTTGGTAGCCAATACGGGCGCACAGGTATGCATAGTGGGATACCACCTCATGCAAGGCATCGGGCTGACTCCTCAAAGTCTAAAGAGACCTACCATGAGTATTAATTGCAGGTGGGAGCATACGTGTTGTGGGATGCAAGGAATGCTGCTTCAACATGTGCAGAAGGGCTGCTTTAGCGAACTTGTACTTCACTGATGGTATGGAGTGGCTGTATCTGTGGTTGCAGATGTGCAAAGCACTGGGTGTGGTGGCACACAACTTCCCCAGTGTGCCGGCAACTGCAGGGACTGTTGAACAGGTGGAAGTGCCCCCAATCCCTACCCATCCCAATACTGCCCCATATGCCCTGGAAAAGTGGTTCATGGAGCACGTGGGGTGCATAACATTCGCAGTAAACTGCTACCTCCCGTCTGGAGATGAAAGGGCCATCCTACCACATCCACCTGTGCCCCTGTTCAAAGCCTTACACGGTGCGCAACCAGTGTCTGTCCCCCACCACTTCTGCAACAAATTTCGTTAGCAGTTGGAAGAGGACGTAAGGAAGGGTATCATCAAGTCTGTACTGGCTGGAGAACCCATGGTAGGCGTTCCCGTATGGTGGTGGTTTCAAAGATGGATAAGCTGCCATGCAGAACAGTGGACTATCAGTGACTCAATCAGGCAAACCAGTGAGAGACACACCACACCCGCCCCCCCATCCGACACAATCACAAGCATGCCAAACCACACGTTCTGAACAATAACGGATGTTTATTCAGGGTACCACCAGATCCCCCTGGACAAGGAGAGCAAGAAGCTGACCACCTTCATCATCCCGTGGGGCTGCTTCCACTATCGGCGCACACCCATGGGCCACTGTGCAGGGCAGGACACCTTTACCAAGCACTTCGATGATGCAACAACAGAGATCCCCAGGAAACTGAAATGTGTTGACGACACACTCCCGCACGACTGAAGTGTCGCCGTTCCTGCAAACATGTGCAGAAAATGGGATCACACTCTACCAAGACAAATTCTGCTTCTGTAGGAGAAGTGTGACCTTCGCATGTTATCTGCTCAGCTGGGAGGAGTATCAGCCTAGCCATGACTTTTTAAGCAACAAAACCAATTTCCAGATGCCGCCAAGCCCCCCCCTGAAAGATATCGGCGTGGTTTTTGGCCGGTGAACCAGGTGGCGCGATTCCTCACCATTGCACCACTCATGGAGACCTTCAGATAATTAATGAAAAAGCTGTCAGGGAAAGTGAAATACTCGGACAGCCAACTCTAGCCCATCTTCAAGTCAACAAAGGAGGCAATAGGTAAGCCTGCGGCAGAGGGCCTCCAGTAGTACATCACCACTCGGCCCACAGCAGTGTCCACTGACTTCAGCAGACTTGGCATCGGTTTTGTGGTCACACATCAGTACTGCCAGTGTGTGTCTCAAGAGACACCCCTGTGCTGCAAGGGCAGCTGGAAATTGGCCCTGTGTGGCAGCTGCGATCTAACCAGCCGAGAAAAACAACTCAGCGTTGGAAGGGGAGACCCTTTGCCATTGCATGGTGCCTGAATAAGGCGCACCTGCTCCTGCTGGGATGTCCGGACCTCACCTTCATCACAGATCACCATGCACTTTCCAAGAACTTCAAGGACAAAGAGGTGAAAGACATCAGCAACCCCCACATACTTAACCACAAGGAGTAGACAGTGATGTACTCATTTCGCACAAAGTATCTGAAGGAGGAGGCAAACTGCAGAGCAGACACACTCTCAAGATACCCCCAGCCAGAAAACAAGGCTACATGTCCCATGGTCATTGCAGCACCCTAGAAGACAAAGAAGGCACCATCATGAACCTTCATCAATTGGAGGAAGAAGCACACCAGGACATAGACTACTGGCTCCTCTATGAGCACGTAAGTGCCGGGACCTGGGCCAACCGGAAGGACGAGGAGCCGATAGC
The DNA here is from genome assembly GCF_032717465.1 of Coenobita brevimanus. NCBI lineage: Eukaryota > Metazoa > Arthropoda > Malacostraca > Decapoda > Coenobitidae > Coenobita > Coenobita brevimanus. Next base: position 5,206,180 of record NC_136961.1, read on the forward strand.
ACTCTGACCATAGTACAGGATGAGGAGACACCTGTCATGCCAAGGGGACACTGTCATGTACACCAGTGATGAGGGGCACCTGTGACTCATAATTCCCACAGCCCTTCGACACATGATCCTAGCCAATCTCCATGCAGGTCACCATGGCAGGGACTCCATGCTCAAGTGAGCCAGGCAATGCATGTACTGGGCTGGCATAGATGCTGAGGTGGAGCAGAAGAGGAGGCATTGTCAAGTATGCAAAATCAACAGCCCCATCACAACCTATGAAAAACTTGCTGCCCAAATTCCCAACCGGAGTACCCCTTCCAGCAAGCAGTGGCTGACCTGTTCCAACTGCAGGGGGAGGAGTACATCACTTACATAGACATGTTAACTGGCTGGGTGGAGGTGGAACATCTGCCCAGGGGCACTGCCAGCTCACGACTCATAACAGCCTTTTGTGAGTGGTTCAAAACGTTCGGTATCCTGGAGGTCCTGTCTTGTGATGGGGGTACGAACCTCATAAGTGGGGAAATGAGGATATTCCTATCTGTGTGGCATATACAGCAGAGAGTGTCGTCGGCCCATTACCCACAGTCCAGTGGCCGAGGGGAGACCACAGTCAAGTCTGCCAAGAGGCTGCTGAGGAACAACACTGGCCCAGGAGGCTCCCTGAACCCAGTTACAGCTGCCAGAGCCGTATTGCAGTACCTCAGCACTCTCCTACACAACACTGACGTGTCCCCAGCCCGTTTGCGGATGGGGTGTCAGCTGAGAGACTCCGTACGCACTGCCAAATGACACTACAGGATCAGTAGGCTGTTGTCCTGGATGCTGAGAAGCAGGGATGGGCCATGAACCACACTGGGGACGTAGCAGCAACGAGATTCAACTAGATGTCACACATCCTCATCCCTCTCAACCCAGGCCAGTGGGGTGTGCCAACAGAACCAGGAGACGGGGCTGTGGGTCTATGTAGGAGATCTTGTTGACTTACCCACCCCAAGGCAATACCTGGTGAGGCTGGACGGCACTGGGCAATCCTCCCTCAGGAATTGCTGCCACCTACACCCCTATGAGGAGACACAAGGAAGAGATACCCACCACACACAATGAGGGTGGTCCCCGGCGGGTGGACGACTGCAAAGGGGAGGCCCCTCAGCCTCTCCCTCCCCTGGAGAGGCCGTGGCATTCTAGGCACGCCGCAGGACACCTAGAAAACTATGTACCATGATAATGCAGTGTTTTGTACCCCTAGGCATGTTAAAGTGTTTTGTAATGTTTATAACCTTGTTTCACTTATGTCACGATACTAGAGCAATGGTTGCTCTAGTGCATTTAATTGAATTCCTTATTGTTGTAGCAATTATGCCATTTTCAGGTCAGCATATATGTATCATGTAAATTTTGCCAGCACTTTGTCATGCAATACCTAGTCTAAAGTTATAAGTGTCAGTATCTGTCCATTGTTCTGTTATTCCAGTGACCTCCCTCCTCCTCAACCAATGTGTTTTGTAGTAATACTGCAGGAAGTGGGGAATTTACTGCAGTGGATAGGGAGTGTTGGAGTTTGCGCTTGCACGGGAACTCTTCCCACCAAGTGGAGCTCCAGTGCACACCACCAGCCCACCACCAGCTTGGCAGGCAGTCTGACTCTTCCCGTGCTTGTGAAAGGATGTGCCCATGTCTGGACCTCTCAGAATAAATCTCAAGCTGGCTTCACTGTTTGTCTCCCTACTGCTCCTTACCCCACCACCGGATTGTTTTACTTGGTCACTTATTAATTTTCTCTTCTTTCACTGATTTCCGCAGTTCGTCACTGTCTTCTCCACACACCAGGAAATACCTTATTTTCCTGTGCCCACAGAACGTCTTCCTCACATTAGTTGTATCACTTACAGTACTTTGCGTATTTTCAAAATGAAGAGAGAGAGAGAGAGAGAGAGAGAGAGAGAGAGAGAGAGAGAGAGAGAGAGAGAGAGAGAGACAGACAGACAGACAGACAGACAGACAGAATTTGTAAGTCATTCTCTTGTTTCTGCAATAGGAAATAGCTTATTTCTGCGCGTTACAACAGTAGCCTACTGGCTGCTCATTACAACTTATCACTGTTTTGCATATTGATACCTGTGTACATAATCACTAACAGTAGATTCCAAAGTGACTTGTCACTTTCCAGTTTCTGCTCGAGAACACGCTGTTTATATAAAATGTTGTGAAATCACACACTTCATACATTATTTTCATTGTGCTTTACATTCCTTCCTCTATTTACACCAATTGATGCTAAATTTAGTATCAGTGGAAATCACTGACATTCAGATTTACATGCCGTCAAACTGATGCTTTTGTGCTGTTTATGACAGGATATAGGTCAAGAGAAACTGGGGTAAATTATCGTTATTTTAATGCAAGTTTTCGTAGTTAATCATAAAGCCCCCATTTTCTCTAAAGCCTCATTTTCTATTCAATCGTTAAGGATTACCACTCAAAACTCTTAATTTCGTGCCATTTCCACAGATTACTGTATATGTACATCTACATATTTTCTGGGTATTTTCAGATTATCAGATTTTGTTTGAAAAAGAGGCTTAACCTACACATTTTTATAATGGAAGATATTTTCATTATAAATACGGACTTAAGTATTTTCGTGAATAAGAACCTTTGTAGGCTATATCGGAGGGAGTCAAAGAATGGCATAACCTCACCCGGAAATACTTCGTATTTGCTTTAAAGCTGAGTTAATATGAATGAATTCGGGTTGTTATCACTCAACAAAGATACTTAACCCTTTTCCAGCTTAGCTCATGACAAAATATGATCAGATTGGACGTTTGATTTGACTCCTTAGGAGGGCCCACCAAAATTCGTGCAACCACTAAATTGTATTCAAGTTGTGTGATAAGCCCAGTTTCATGAGGTTATGATAAACTGGCTCTACACAGTCCACTGTTTTCTGAATTTTAAAAATTAATAATCTCCCTGTCATATGTCATATATTTTTCTAGCCACTATAACCAGATTTTGTTTTCAGCTTGAAGTATATGATTCCTCTGGTCAGTTAGGGAAAAATTCAGGGGAGCGGAGGGTAGCGGGGGTTCAAAGGGGAGGCTGTGGAAAATATTGGACTGGGTAGTTTTCCATTTACACCCTATGATCCAGAGAAGGTTTTTGTGGAATGGTCACTTTGGGGGATCTACAGATTTCTGCAGATTTTTTTGGCATCCAGCTTCAGATTTTCCACTGTATTTTGTGACAACGCTGCTTGCTATCCCAGTCTTAGCCCTGCCTTAATTGGTGGCGTGGAGACGTGTGTGTGCCCCCTACCCCGGACATTACTGTGGCATTCTGGGCTCTCCTCCCTGCTCGTTGTGCAATGTTAGTAACATTAATGCCCAGCAAGGTCAGGGTTATGGGTAAGGGGATGCACAAAGCAAAACCTTAGTGGAGTGCCATCTCCCCGTACCACAACACCTGCTACTACACCCAGTGCTGCCTCCCTGACTATTGTAAGCTGTCACACACATTCCCTGCCAGACACTGAAACCCCCCACACTTCAGGTCCGCTGTTGGTGATCTTGCCTCATCCAAAGAACCTACAACTGGAACAATTAACGCATCAAGCTTGATGGTGGTCGTTGTGATGATGATGATGATTGTGCCTCACTTTTCCTAACAACTGGGAACGTGCTGAACTGGCGGTCACCAACCCCAACATCCTGGTACCGAATATCAACCATCCAGAACCACTCCTCCAGCCCTGATGATCCTGCCTCTTACCTCACCACCAGCATCCCTCCTGTGGTCCCATACCCCTCTCCCCAGCCCTGGCTCCCATGAAGCCATTATGTGCACCTGGCAGTCCCCTCCACATGCACACATGCTGTTTGTGGTGCCTGGTGCTGTCATGCTTCCAACCACCACCTCATCACTCGACACCCTGAAGCAGTTTGCCTTATGTCTCCTGCACCTCCTAACATCTACATCGAGAGGAATTATCCTGATCTCATCCAAACCCTAACAACTAAGGGGCTTTGGGTCATCAAATTTGTACTTCCTGATGCACCACTGTTAACCACAAAGCTCCCGGAGTACTTAGTCAAATGCCGACAGTTGACTGTTTTGTTACAGTCCTGTACAATGTACCAGGTGTCAAATGGGCACATCTGTACAATTCTCTGGGCAACCCCATCAACCATGCCATTGTTGTATGGGAGGGAGGGGACTCCCCACTTCCCGACTTCTGTTATGATCTTTCACCCTGTACATTCGTAGAAGCCAGATCATCACAGCCCTTGTGTTATTGCTATTATGAGTCCTGCCATATCCCACACTACTGCCAGTCTGCAGAATGGTGTGGTCTGTGCAGTGGCCCCCATTCAACCACAACCTTCCCAGTCAGGCACTCCACCATCGTTCACTCTCCTAGTCCCTGTGTAAATGACCCTCACGAGTTCCTGGAACTGCCACTACCGCCCACGCCGCTAGGCCCCATTGACCCCATGGCTGCCCACCCTCGTTTCCTACATTCACCACAGTTTCAGTGCCCCCGGTTTCTGCATGAGGACATCACTGCGTGGCACCTGGACTGCCCAAATTGCCACACAGCCTCCCTTTCCCCTGCCCCTGCCCCTGCCCCCACCACCACTCCTGCTTCTGGTCATCAGCAGATACACCCTCCCTCATCTGGTTCTACTAATTCCCCACATCCCTCCCCCTCAGTCCCTACCACTCCCCATGCACTGCAACAAGCTGCTCACCCCTCCCTTCCTCATCCCCTTCCTCAACCATCAACTGCAACTACTGCAAGAACAGTACAAGGAACTACGCAGTCGCCTTTTGTATGCACTCTCTCACATTAACCTTTCGAACACGATGACGCATTTGGCATCATTAGGGCCTTTCCTTGTAAATGCACAGTGATGCCTTTAGCATCATAAAACCACAAAAAAAAAAAAAAAGTTTTTGGCCGATTTGTGTCATTTTTTAAGGCATCATAGCTTGCCCAGCTCACGTCAAAAGTAATGAGTTGGCAATAGCGGGTCCTGATACCCATGACAGTGCATAGAGGTTGTTCAGTACCAAATGAACTGTCAGTGGGGAAGGTAGTGTGCAGTCCCTTGTCCCTTAAAAAAAATAAAAAATAAAAAGTCCTTGCTGCACAACATATTTCACTATACCAGTAGTGCTTATGTATAATTTTTGGGCACTATTGTGATTTGATTTGGTGTTTGCAATAGGAAAGTAGGTGTTTGTGAAGAGTTCGTGGCCATTATCAGCCGTTGGGTCAACGACGATTGTGCTGCGGTTTCTAACCCTGGATTACACTGCCTCTACCCTGCACCAAATGTGCGGTGGCTCAATCGGTAGAGAGGTGGCCTGCAGTCCTTACGGACCCAGGTTCGAATCCCGGCTGGGGCAGGGAACAGTTTAAGGATTTGAATTTCATTAAATTAGGCTTTACTGATCTACCACAAGACCCGCCGACATGTCGTAAAAATACCCCTGCTAATACCAATACACCAGTCCTGTATGAGACAGCCCTAGCATGTATTCAATATGGACGGTGGGTGTTAGTGCCGAAGTGGTGACATGTAGAGGTGTATGGTATGTAGGAGGACTGCTGGGCCTTGATAGCAGGCTGTGAAGCCTATGCCCAGAGTCGGACACATAAAAAAAAAAAAAAAAAAGTATAAAAAGAGTGACAGTGAATCATGTGAATATAGTGTGCAATACCTAGTGTGCAAGGAAATGGTGAAACATGTGCAGCAGCTTAAGTGGAGGCAGGAAACTGCCTTACAGGCACGACACCGCGTGGTAACACCATAGTTTTTTGCATTTTTCTCAAAAACTATGGGGCTTAGGAGAATCTGATTATATCATGAGAAAGCCTGTGAAATTCTGCATAAGATGAAATAAAAACATAACACTGCCAAGAAAAGTTTTTCGCTAGATCTCCCCAGATAAAAACTTTGATGTATGTCATAAAAAGTTTGTACCTTTTCGCTTGTTACTCAAAAAGCATACCTCGTATCAAAATGCCAACTGTACCATTCGAAAGCTAATAAAATTCTCTTTCAAATGATGCATAATATGTAGAGATATGTTAGTAAACATTCGAGCTATGATGTTGGGAAGTGAGATAAATGTTCCCGAATGTCTTTTCACACCTCCCAAATGTACGTATGGTGTGTGTGTGTGTTTTTTTTTGGCTTATCGTGTAGGACAAACATTGACGAATAGGCATATGTATGTTTTGTGGCAAAATGAATATGTTTGGGTGGTGAAAATAAGCCGAGAATACTCTGTTTTTTGCAGCTTGCAACAGGCAGCGGGGAGAGGGGAGGAAGCCTTCTTGTCATGAAATGCGAAACTATTGGAACTTACCGTGAAAGAAAGGTTAATATTCCTTCTCTGCCTACCTCACAGCTCTTTTAATGCAACTCGTAATGCAACTACCGCCCCTGCTGTTATCCCTGCTCCTCTCCTCTCTTCCATCTCACCACCACCTATCCTTGTTCCTCCACCTGTGTTCCAGCCTCACCCTTTCACACAAGCCTCCTCTGTCTGTACTCCCTCACCCACTCCTTTCAACCATACATCCTCGCCTCTCTGCGATCCCCTCCCCTCCTCTAACCCTCCCCATATTTTCCTCTCTCATGGCAACTGCACATATGGGACCCTCCTTCTACTACCTCCCCTACCACTCTCCTCTTCGTTTCCCCCACTCCCCAAATATCCATTCCCCAACCCTCACAGGACAGTTTTCCGTCTTCCTCCTTGTCCTAATGGTTCCCTAACCCAGACAATGTAAAATGTTATCTTGGACCATACAGAGAGTCCACCGCCACCTGGCTGACCTTTCTCATAATGCTTTGTCTCATCACCCTGCTGTTATCTGCCCTTAGGAAGCTTTCCCTCATTCATATCGACCTAGACCCCCACCCATTCTGGCCAAGGCCTGGTTACATGCATTCGTCACTCTGTTCCACACAATGTCATTGCCATATCACCTGCCTCTTCTCACTCCTCTCTCTTTCACTTATTTTGCCTCACTGTCAACGATGCCTCTCCTTTCTAGATTATGTCTATCTCAGTCCAACTAGGGATAACTCCAACACTTTACCTACCTGCTGCATCTCACCTAGCTTTTACCTAGGCGACTTTACTGCCTCTCATCCGTCATTTGGCGGTTCCCGTTTTTCTCCTGATGGTCATCGTCTCCATGACTTTGCCAATAATCATCATCTGCATCCTTTCTCCACTCCTCATCCCACTCACTGTTGACATTGTCCCTACTCTTATCTCCGTCCACAATCCCATCCTTGCCACTTATTCCATTCCCGTCCTACACTCTCAGCACCGCCATGTCAGGAAAAATATTAATATCCCTATTCCTCTGCGACCCGCTTTCAAGGTTCATGTGAACACTGGATGGGAAAGTGAATGAAATGATAAGAAGGTAGTTGCCATTTGTGACTCTATCTATCTATCTATCTATTGCCAGACGCCTCAATCCCGTTTGGGGTGGCCACAAACAAATCGCCTCCAAGTCGCCCTGTCCCCCGCCATTTCACTCCCCTGCTCCCAACTCACACCCCCCTCTCTCATATACCTCTCCGCCCCATCTCTCCATCTCATCCTCGGCCTCCCCCTCCCTCTTTCCCCCTCCACCTCACTCACATACACTCTCTTCGTCAGTCTTTCACCCTCCATCCTTTCCACATGGCCAAACCACCTCAGTGTGTTCCTCATAACGCTTCCTATCACATCCACATCAACACCACAACGCTCCTTTATATCCTCATTCGTCAGCCTGTCTCTCCATGTGACTCCACAGGCTCCTCTTAAATAACTCATTTCCACGGCTCTCACTCTTGACTTGTGTCCTTCCAACAACGTCCAAGCTTCACATCCGTACGTTAGAGTTGGTATCACAATACTGTCACGTAGTAACTTTTTCACTTCCATGCTCACTTCCCTGTTTCTTATCACTGCTTTCAAAGAACCAGCAACCTTTCTTCCCTGCTGTACCCTTTCATGCGCTTCACCCTCCAAACCTCCATCCTTACTCATCACACTACCCAAGTACTTAAACGTACTCACATTTTCCAATTCCTCACCATCCAACCTCGCTGTACATTCGCTGACTCATAATTTGAAAAGCGTTGAGCATGAGATGATCTCTGAAGCCAGCCCAGCAACACTGTCTTAACAAAGGAGTCGATGGCCTCTGTGCCTGAGAAACTTAGCTGTGCACTTGACTCAAGGGGTTAATTGCATTAATAATACAGTACCAACAAGATAAAGTACACTTTTGATGGCTGCAACCACCCCTACTGTATTCTAAGGGGAAAAATGACTCTATTGGGTAGTAGTTCCAGGGGGTCACACCATGAGTAATTCTTCATTGGGTGGTGATTCACCACTACAAATTTCTTTTTCTAGGTTAACAACATCAGCCACGCATACTGGCATTGCCTCCAAACCACATCCCCCATTGGGCTGTCTTTCCTGTGGAGGGGTGGTATCACTCTATGCGATACGTAGAGTGAAACTTCGTTTTCCTAGATAAATGAAATTATGGCTGTGCACACCGTTATTTCCTGCGGCCATTGGGGATTCCAATTCGCCCAAAGACAGGTCCAGAGGGAGGTTTGCATGTATACAGATATTGTCTTCCTGGATATAAAGCATGGCACTGTTTCCCCGGCGCCGCCCTCTCCTGAAAGAAGACTAACTCTGCACCCAGGCCTGAGTACGGATCGACCATAGTGCATTTTTTTTCTAGGTAAAAAAAAAAAAAAAAATGGGATCGTGCATATCAGCATTATCCGGAACCCTTGCCAATGGGGATGTCTTTCGGGGACCACTGATTTTATTTTTTACATGTATATTTTATGATGTATTTACAATGACACATCCATCTATTACTTTCATGATTAATCTGGACAACGACGGTGCTTATAAAGCAAATAAACCAACAAGATATAACAGTAAGAATGACTGCAAAAAACAGCAGGGAGAAATACGATTTACTGAGAGGTCCAAAGCTTAGCCTACCAGATAAAAAGTCAGGTGGGCAACCACCCTTGAATTGACCTGGTGATTAAATGATTAGGAAATTCAAACTGCAGCTTGAGAATACAGAATTCTATTGTCGGAATGGTCGAATGATGAACTCTAGTTCACTCTTGACCCTGCTTGCCCAGCAGTTTAAATGAAGATATATATGTACAATGACAGCAACTAGTCGTGCTTTGGGGAACACTGAGATATAGTAAGTTTTGATCATCTGTGTTAATGACATAGGCATAAATGTAAAGCTTACTCCATCCATATATACAATCAGATGAACTACTTCTTCATTTTATCATGTTGTACGATGGTTTAAGCGACCGGGAACTTACTTTGTTGATCGAACCTTACCAGTCAGACTACTGCTTTACTGCTACGAATTTCAGTAGATCCACTGTTTGTGCACCGTTATTAAACAGAAGCTACCAGTGAACAACAGTGCCTAGGATAGGAATTATACAAATTCGTGGAGGATGTGTAGTAAGGAACCCTATTACTCAAATGACGAAAGACGGTGTGCTGAGACAGAGTTATCTCAGTGAAACAATGGTTCTAAACTCGGTGGTTAATTTGTATATATGAACAAATAAATCGGTAGCAGGTTGCAGGGCAAGCAAAAAAAAAAAAAAATGAAAATGGTAAAAGAATGTTAATGAGAGAAGTGTCGAAGTTTAAGAGGCAACTAATTAACAGATCAAAGGACAATGGATGTATGCATCATGTATAGCTAGGCATGGCAGCTGATGAAGCAATGGAACTGACAAAACGTAGAAGGATGGCTGTACGCAGTTTTAATTAAGCTTGGAAGCTAAGGAAGCAAATGATAGAAGATTAGATGCAAGTAATATATTTAAAGATATGCGGAATCTGAGAAAGTCACAGAACAGGATGGCTGAATCATGGGTATTGCCTGTTGAGACAATGCTGAAAGTTCCCCATTACGAGTAGGACAATGTTTTGACTGACCTTTGCTTGGGGAGGGACATGTCGCCTGAGCGGGAGTGCCACACCAACGCGTCGATTTGGTCTGGCGGAAAGCGAGTTCGATTCCCTGTGGTGAAGCAAGTGTTGACTCGGCACTTGGCTCGCAGGAATGGCTCACGACCGTAACCAAATGCAAAATGTTTTTTTCCAAAGAACTGCAAAGGAAGATATGTTTTGTAGTAGGCAGCGACTATAAATTAACGGGAGATATTTCACTGTATTCTAAGATCAATCGTATTTTTGTTGCCACAGTAGTTTTCCTACTATTACTTCCTTCGCTATTTAGTTTTGTATTAAACCCAAATTACATGTTGTATGTTATTTAATGTCTTTTAAATATCGATACAGGTTGCCAGCATGCATGACGGTTTCTAAGTTGTAGTATGCAGGAAACACTGCTGAGAAAGAGATGTTACGAAACCTCATATTTTAACCAGAATACTGTCTCTCCATCAGAGTTATTATACCTAGCAGTTTGGTAGTAGATTCAGTTTTCAACCCCATCATAGTTTCAAATCTGCCAGATATACACGCACAACACAACGAGTGGTAATAATCTCGATGTGTACTGAACTTCGTTTCTTCAGGATCTTCTGTCTTTTCTGCCCATCTTATCCGTGCATTTTTCTTTGCCTCCATTGTCTTGCACCTTACCGGCTCACATTATCCATCGGCACGTTCCTAAACTGCCACCATCCATTCCTCCCCACCTAATCATCCATCCACCCTATCATTGTCTGGTGTAATGTACTTAATATGATAAAATATGCTGCCTCTTCTACCATCCAATCTACAGGGAATCTCAAGGTGAATGTAGGGAAGAGTAAAGTTATGGTCTTAGAGAGAAGTGAAGGCAGTGAATGTACAACGATGTTGGTGAGGAGGAAATGGATAATATGAGTGAGTTACAGTACTTGGGTAGTGTTATGAGTAAGGATGGAAGAGTAGAGGGTGAAGTGCTTGAAAGGGTACAGCAAGGAAGAAAGATTGCTGGTTTCTTGAAAGCAGTGATAAGAAACAGGGAAGTGAGCATGGAAGTGAAAAAAATAGTACATGACAGTACTGTGATATCAACTCTAACGTCTGGAAGTGAAACTTGGACGTTGCTGGGGGGACAGAAGTCAAGAGTGAGAGCAGTGGAAATGGGTTATTTGAGGGGAGCACGTGGAGTCACATGGAGAGACAGACTGACAAATGAGGAAGGGAAGGGACGTTGTGGTGTGGATGTGGATGTGATAGGAAGCGTTAGGAGAAACACATTGAGGTGGTTTGGCCATGTGGGGAGGATGGAGAGTGAGAGACTGACGAGTAGAGTGTGAGTGAGGTGGAGGGGGGAAGGGAGGGGGAGGCCAAGGATGAGATGGAGGGATGGAGTGAAGAGGTATATGAGAGGGGTGGGGGTGAGCTGGGAGCAGGACATTGAAATGGCGGGAGACAGGGCGACATGGAGGCGATTTGTTTGTGGCCACCCCTTACGGGATTAAGGCGTCTGGCAATAGATAGATAGATATACTGGTGTGGCTCTTCATTTGTTTCCAGCATACTCTACGCTGAAAAAGACATCATACTAATATATTATTCACTGAACATGGTTTGTTTAGGATGGCAAGTAAACATTTACCCAGTCGATATTTCATTGTTAGTACTATTACAGCATTTATCTCACTGAATGGCAATACCGGTACATCCATATACAATGGGTCTACTTTATTATAGAAATATGTAGCTTCTTGTGACTGGAAACTTTTGTTGATATTTTTATGTCCACTAAGCTTAGGATAATTCGTTAGATCTAATGTGAAGTATTTTTCAATAGGGGTACTGTCATGCTCTTGATAGCATTTGAATACACGAATTTAATCCACTCGTTAGGTAAGCAGAGTCATTGCTTTGTAGCGTTCATCGTAAGGTGTATTTCTCATGTAGGCATTGTTTTTGTCACTCTTTGGTGTACTTTCAAATGTTAATGTCATTTTCAGAAATAAAGTGACCAGAAGTGGACACAACGCAGTAAATGTGGACGTACTAAGAAATTACGCAAGGTGGGGATGATGTATTTTAGAATATATTCGAATGCTCTACTGGTGGATCCGATTCATTTGTTGACTTTCTTCACAGCTTTTGTACACTGTTTTTTGGATTTAAGATTATTTGCTAGTATTAGCATTATTACTGGTGCTAAGCCTTCTTCGTTGTTCAAAGTATAAAGATAAGTGCTCCTCATAATATAGCGTACTTTTTCAGGTTCACTGCCTATGTCAGGTACTTTGCATTTATTTATGTTTGGACCTAATTATATATATATATATATATATATATATATATATATATATATATATATATATATATATATATATATATATATATATATATATATATATAATACTTTTTAAGTACAGTGTGTGTGTGAGTGTGTCTGTAACAAAACTTCTGAAACTGATCTTTCAAATCCGATAAAACTCGGTGTCCACAGCGGTTGGGTTCCCAGTAGGTGTCAAGCAAAATCTCATCGGCTGGGTTTCTCTTGGGGGCCAGTTTCGGGCTATTTTGTGTCCCCATTGGTTTACACTGAACGGTTTATCCTTGCAAAAGTTAGCATGCCTCCTTCAAGCCAGCCGTTAGAGATCAAACAAAATTGTAGATAATTCTCATGCATTTTTCAGAGTTTCAAAGCGTTCTATTTTGACTGGTAAGATTCGGCTGAGGTAATTCATTTGCATCATCATTAATTGCATGGAACGCCTAATAAACAGCGTAGACGGCACATGACAAAAATCTCGAGCATTTTTTAAATTTCACCAGTTTACACCAGATAAGTTGTCTGAGCGTTTGATAGTGCCTAGAAAGGAAAGTAAACATGGTTTCAGTTTCAAATTGCAACCATTCATCTTCAAGAAAGCGCGATTGGACAGTGGATTCAGTGATGCCACGTAAGTCTAAAGCGATAAGCGCTGCGACAGTGTCATCCAGTGCTCTTTCATCTTAATTCATCGTGTATCGCGGTATCACCATTGTTTGTATCTTTTGCATCATTCACACCAGCTTCTACCTTGCCTTCATAGTCATATGCTACTTCATATGCGCCACCTTTAATGTCCATCAGTCCGCACAAGTTCAAAAGATCGGTCAAACTAATGTATCAGGAACTATGCACCAGTGTGATGCCAGCCTACCAGTGCGAGGTATACAATGTGTTGCATGCTCAGTGGCGTTAGCATCTCTGGCCAGCTCCAGTCATCTGAGTTATTAAACCAGCGACTTCATGGACTCAGTGCTGCGGTTAGGCAGTGGACTCTACGTAGAAGCTAGGAAAACTGTTAACGAAAAGTTTTTGGCTGCCCCTAAAGTTCGACTTCAGTTAAGTTGGAAAAACACGTATGCCGGTCCTATGGTAGAAGTCGAATCATGTGGCCTAGGTCAGCATCTATCACCTAGACTGGCTGAATTTTTCTGCCAGCCTTCGAGGTTCGGCATTGTTGTGATGGGCAGCGAAGCCTGGTGTGTCACAAAATATAAGGATAAGTACTGGTGTTTCGATTCACACTCCATGAATGGTTTGACTCAAGCTGTTTTCAACGGCTACGCTTATGTGATCAGTCAACACTTCAAATCAGCTCGCTGTGGTTATCCTTGAGGATATTCACAGTCATGGGCACAACGTCCCCTTCAGTGTTGCCCGTGGTTTCTTCCAGTGAACTCCGTTGCAACTTGAAGTTCAAATTCCGACCAAGAATAATATAGAAACATCTGAACAAGCTTCCAGAAGTGTGGCCGATCAGCACGAGCGACGACAGTTTGAGTCCCAGAGAAAAAAAAACAAAAAATGACTTGGCTACGATAAAATGGAGAATGAACGGCGACTACCCGGAAAAAATAATCAGACATGCAGAAAACTAACAGATAGGCTGGCAATGTGAAGCGCACAGCAAAGTCAAGGTTTGTCTTTTCTTACAATGCGTAATTAGATGTAAAAGAAAAAACTTAGCGGCAGCTAAGGCTCGGTGAGCATCTACTAGAAGTGCCGAAGGCGCTGGTATATATATATATATATATATATATATATATATATATATATATTATATGAGAGAGAGTCGATCCACCTGCCATTATTGTCACGAATCAAATTCGCGACATTTCCCTTTTGTGAGAACCCACGAACTATTAGTGGAAAACTCACTGTTTATCGTTCAGTTAACCGCTCATTCGGACGGAAGCTTTGCCAAATCAATTTTGCATTGTCATACGTGATCGTCTTTTGTGAGACATTAGCGCTTCCGCTGAGCGATTTGTTTTGGGCGCGTTTCGCTCACTCGACCGTTAAAAAATGCAGCCTATTGCTCCCCCTTTTTTCCCACGACTTACTCAGTCCAGTTTTTGCTCTGACGGAGAGAGGTCCTGTGCTCCAGAAGTGAGAGGTCAACCCAAGCTCCACTAGAATCACAGTTACCCAGTGCTCCCACCTTGGTGATACAAAGCATTCATCGACTAGTATTTCCTTCTTGTATTTTCCTAGTCTTAAGAGTTTAATTAAGGTGTTTTTCCTAGGCGTAAGAATTTAGCTCTTGTGTGAGTGAGTGAGTGCGGTCTCATTAATTTGATTTTGAATTGTAACGTTAAATTTATTTTGTAATCAATAAATTTAACAGTTCTTTTTCTTGAGCTTAATGTAAAGTAAACTCTTGTTTCATTACTCCATAATTAAGCTTATTTCCCATATAGCTCCTAGCTTGCATAAACGTTTTGCTATTCATAACTGGTACTTAGGCCAGTTTTGTATTAAACTTAAAATCCGTTGTGCCTCCTAGGAGTTAAGCACCAGCAAGAACTTGATACCATTGTTAGTATTAGTTATTGTCAGGGGTGAAGTAACTATCTCCAGAGGCTACAGTACTATTGAACAGCAATTGAGTGATTAGTCTCTGCTGTGTACTGTCGAGAAAGTTTATAAATTCTCGTTCTTAGAGAATCGTTGCTTGATTTAGCAAGACAATCATTGTCCCTGCTCTTTAATATTATTGAATATTATTATCAATTAAATAATATTTAAGCATTTATTTTAAAAACCCCGTGATATATTTTAAAAAAACCCGTGACAATTATAACCTAAAGTCCTTGCTTTCTGAAAGAGTTGTTTTGTAAGAATAATTACAAAAGCTTTTTGAAAACGAGAGAAGTAATGTCAAAAGATATGATTCAGTAACATTTTATATCAGCAGCCACTGAGGAAGAAGAAATAAAAAGCTTTTTGGAGATATATGTAAGCATTGAAACAGAACAAAGAATAGTATGCAATTGTGATGGGAGGCTTTTGTGCAAAAAATAAGCAAAAAAAAAAAAAAGGGGAGGGGGAGTAGGTACTGCCACAGGACTTTTCTGTTGGATATCTGGAAGGATACTGGCGAAATAAGAACGAAATTTGCTGAAAGATATACTCTTAGGGTGATCAATACCTTGTTTCCAAAGAGAGAAATTAGAAAGGTGGTTATAAAGTGACTAATTTATTAAAGAGAAAAATAAATAGATTTCATCCACACTGGCAAGAGACATACCAGGACATTAAAAAACGTAACTACAATTAATAGAGTAAATGAAATTACATTTGGTGGTGGTGATAATCGGTCGTTAATTTAGTATAGCCACATGGATGGGAAGGCTGATCAGTGTAACCCATTTATACAACATGCTAAGCGTGTAGTATCGTGCATGCAGTTCTGTTATGGAGGACTTTGTGACATAAGGATCAAGCGGGAAATTAGGATATCATTCATTCTGTCTAATCAGCTGAGGTGGGTTCCCCAATACTCACCCTTTCGATAGCCAACCTACCTCCAGATTTAATGCACTCACATACATATTAAACTACTAATAGCCAACAAACAAATAAACAAACACACACACACACACACACACACACACACACACACACACACACACACACACACACACACACACACTTTTAAATATAGAGTATATATCCGCTGCTGACCCTCGCGCAAAATGTCGAAAATGCAGTTAAGTTTTTGCCAAAACTGGTGTGATCGATTGCATCGGATGTTTGCAAATGATACTTAAGTGCGTGCGCTAGCTGTCTCTAAAGAAGTGAGTGCACCAAGAAAGGTAGTCGCAACATCACACACAGCTGTTGATAAGAAACTGGTAGAAATGCAGAGACGAAATGGATAAGCAAACGTAAGTAATGTGCAACAACGACGGCACTTAAAGAACCTCATTTACAGAACGAAAAGAGAGACAAATCTTGTCTTGTGGGGAACACAAGATTAGCTGAAAGACATGGACTTCGGTACAATAAGCTGAAGAAGATTTGTACAGCTATCCGCTAGGATACCAGAGTACGGTCACATCATAGATTAGAATGACTAAACCCACGCCAAACTATCATGATGACTGTAAGGGAAAAAAAAAACGATAAGGATAGAGTAATGATAAAGCAAATGGAGGACTGTGGAGAACATCATTCGTCAGGGGCGAAAACAGTTATGTAGCATAGACAACAAATGAGTAGGAGCACAGCACATCAAACAACAGTGTTGTTAAACGGTGTCGATGCCAAAGAGCGAAAACTCTACCGGAAGAAGATTTTGATTTACAAATGGAGTTTTCATCCTTTTAAAAAAGACAACACGTTTGCCTACGCATAGTGTCGTGGAACATTAATACTTAAATAATAAAAACTGAAAATATAGTGCAAGAGATACTGATGGTGTAGATTGTAGACAGTCTCAATGAAACAAGAAGGAGCTCTGTAAGACTGCAACATCCGGGCCCACCAACTGGTCTAAGTGCCGAAAATTTAATCTAGACCTTCCAGAGATATACATCAAAACAGAAACACTACATCCTGGATAGCACTGAACCCTACCATCAATTTGTATCAAATCAGCTCCAATCTGTTTAAGCTCAAAATGCCTAGTGATCTTGACTATCGACTTCTCCCTGTAACCTTGAACTTTGATTTGTCTGAAAATTGATTTTTTTCTTCCGTGTGCTAACCTGAACCCTTCCACAAAGTTAAGTGTACTTTAGAGTAAAACTGTCTAAGCTGACTATGCCGTGTGACTTTAAACACTTCCGTCATCATCAACTCATCCAACAAAATTGATCAAAATTCGATTTTTTTTTTTTTTTTTGTAATTTTGCTCACATACAGACACACAGGCTGAACTTGCATCTTCCTCCGTTAATCTGATTTGTGTCTGTTATTATAATCGAATCCTTTCGTTTTTGCCCGACGTTTGACCCTTCCACACAGTTTGGCTGAAATCTGATTAAAACGTTGTGTGTTGACTTTCCCCGTGACCTTAATCTTTGACCTTTCCCGGGTTCCCGAACCTATGATGAACTGGTTTCAAAATCGAGTCAGTTTATTCCTGAGTAATCCTAAACCCTTTATGATTGTCTTGTCCTTAGTCCTTCTACAACGTTTAGTCTAAACCAAATAAAAAGGTCCTTAAGTTAACCATACTCTGTGATCTTGACCTTTGTCTCAATGTTCTCAAATTTAAATTCCTTCATCCTTACTTGCCCATCAACAGTTTCACTACGTTTATTTCAAATTAGATCAAGACTGTTTAAGATGAGATCTTCCTGTGCCCTTGGGAATTGGCCTTTCCTTGCTGCATTGACTTTTGACCAATTGATCTCAACGTGGAGTCGTTTTTCTTGCCAAATCGTCAATCCCTTATTGTTGTCATATCCACAGTCCTTTCACAGAGCTTAGTATCCACTGCATAAAAACTATTTAGGTTGGCCTTCCAAGTGACCTTATGTGTGATTTTATATATATATATATATATATATATATATATATATATATATATAATATAATATAATATAATATAAAGAGAGAGAGAGAGAGAGAGAGAGAGAGAGAGAGAGAGAGAGAGAGAGATTCAGCAGGATCACAGGTGGCAAAATGTTTTTATTCATGAAGGAGTGGGGAAGAAGCATGGGGAAGCCATTCCATGACAACATGACATGACAGCACTCACATGCTATGGCGGTTGTAACAGGATGCGACATGAAGGCACGAACATGACATATCACATTACTGATATGATGTAACATGATATTAAAGCATATATCTACATCTGTCTAACTGTCTGGTTATCTACCTATCTGTCTCTACAGAAATAGACAGACAGAGACAGACTCAGATAGACACACACACAGCCATTCATTGATGTCACCACAATACGTGTTGTGATACACATGATGTAGGTATGCATGCATCTGCTTCTGAGAAGTGTACTGTACTGATGAGGTTTTACGTTTATGCGTATATGTTTAGGCTACCGTTAATGAGAGGTGAACCCTTTGTCATAAATTCAGTTGCAGCCAGTAGGGTACATGCTGAATAAAACTGGAAAGCGCTCTGATAGCGGAAACCTAAGCCAATGCAAATTAAAATTATGATTTCCTTCTGTAATTAGTCTTTCCTACCAGAAGGATATTTTTATGGTGTTAGCTTGCCCTCTTAAACTGAACAGAGAGTACATACGTCCACTAACGGCAAAATATATTACTGTACTACCTCCGCCAACTTAGTTGGAGAAGGTTATGTATTCACCTATATTTTGTCTGTCTGTCTGTTTGTCCAGGCGATATCTCCAAAAGTTCTTAATTAATTTCAGTGATATTTGGTGGAAGGGTGGGCTTTGGGTCAAGAAAGAACTAACTAAATTTGGGATGGATGCGGATACGGATCCTGTGTATAATATCTCCAAATATTCTTAATGAACTTTATTAAAATTATGTGGAAGGGTGGGCCATGGGTCAAGGAACAATTGATTAAATTTGGAGGCCAAACTGGATCCTATGTATTTCACACAATATCTCCTTGGATCAAGATCCATTTTAATGGCAATGGCATTGGCGGAGGTATGCGATCTCTGGGTGCGTTTTAGTTTATTCCTGCATTTGGACCAAGATGCAGGCCACAATCTACCCAACTTTTCCTTAACCCTCTACCCTCTCATCCACTAGATTTCACTGGAATCGGAAAACAATTTTTTATGTCTTGAAAAGACAAACAGACAGGAGAACAATAAGAGCCACAGTGCAGCTTCATTGGCTTGGGTAATTTTCTCACCTCATTCCAATATAGAATTTTCTTGAGTGGAGGATTACTTGTGTCATAATGGACGGGCTCCGTGAACATGTCCATGGGATCCGCAGGTACGTCCATGATGGAGTCCTCGTAGGGAAGGTGGGTTGAATCTCCTGGTTCCAGTGGGTCCGTCTGCCTCTCTGAATCTCTGCACATGCCTCTAGATCTGCAAGAAATTTAAGTCTCGTAATAGCTCTTCGCTTCCTGACAGGCATTTAGTTTTACAGAAGGTGCAAGAGAGATGGGAAGATTCGGCATTCTCCTTGGCCTTGCTGCCAAAAACAAATAAAAATCTATTACGTCAGGAAACTGATCATAAGTGAGTTTCTTTATATCAGCCAAAGTCTCTAAGGCTGTATTCTAGTGGTTTTGATGCTGTCTGACATCTCATCTTCAGATAATTATTTTTATCAACATGAAATATCCAAATACCGGCCGTACAAAAAAGTGTCTTTCGCAGGGATAATATCGGCAAGAATTACTGAAGTCTCCCAAATGGACAATAACACGATCAGAGATACTGACGGATACCAAGGTTTCAGACCCAGTTTGCTTACACCCGGAGCTGTGGTGCAATTCTAATTTACTTGATGGGCCACAGTGCTGATCACAGGACAGTGCATACCTGATTACACAGTGTGAAAGCTTCTAATCCTCAGTATCATTTTCATCATATGTACCCTTTAATACGGTAGCTCGGTTTACGACTGTTAGCGTATACGAAAAAAAAAAAAAAGTAGTTTTTCTTTTATATTAATTTTCGCTTATGCCACTGCTGTCATGTCAGATTTCTTGTTACATAATTGTCTTTTGCTCTGATACGATCGCTGCAAAAAATTGACTTCCAAAAACACATCACAGTCGTAAAACAAGGGCGTGATGTCATTAATTTTTGTGAAACATTGCGATTATGCTATAGACAAGGGTTATTTTATGCAACTGGGCAGTATTTTTTTTTTTTTTTTTCTTTTTTAATGCGAGGAAGAAGGAACCAAAGGCCATGGCCCGCAGTAACAGTTCCCTCCAAGAGAAAAACAAAATACAATAGAGAGCCAAATTCAAGATCCGATCATTTTGAGATGCCTGGACACACTGCGTTTGAAAGACTGGAGATCATAGGCAGCAGGAAATACAGACAGAGGGAGACAGTTCCAGAGCTGACCTGTTGCATAAATGAAAGACTGGGAGTAACGGTTAACTCTTGCATTAGAGAGTTGGACAGAAAAGGGATGAGAGTTTGCTGCCAGACGGGTGCTACGCGCCCGTCGTAGAGGTGGAGGAATGCAAGCAGACAGTTCAGAGGAGCAATGACCATTAAAGTAGCGATAGAAAAGAGATAAAGATGCAACAGTGCGGCGAAGAGACAGAGGTTGAAGGGAGTCAGTAAGAGGAGGAGAGTTAATGAAGCGAAAAGCCTTTGACTCCACCCTATTGAGAAGAGCTGTATGTGGGGAGCCTCCCCACACATGAGAGTTGTACTCCACACAGGGGCGGATAAAACCTCTGTATAGAGTCAACAATTGTGCAGGGGTAAAGAAAGAGCGGAGTCGGCTTAGCACACCCAATCTCTTAGAAGCAGATTTTACAAGAGATGTAATATGATCTTTCCAAGATAAGTCTTGAGTAAATGAAACCCCAAGCATGTTCAAGGATGATGCAGGATTAAGCTGAATATTATTAAACATTAATGGGTATACCTGTGGAAGATTTTGCCGGGTTGATAGGTGTAAGAACTGAGTCTTAGATGCATTAAAGACAACCATATTATTTTTACCCCAGTCAGCGATACGAGCCAAGTCAGACATTAGGTGTGCCATAGCCTCATCCCTTGTTTCTTGAAGTAACTGTTGAGATGGGCGTTGCGGGAACCGAATGGAAAGGTGAAGGGTGGAGTCATCAGCGTATGAATGGATAGGGTTAGATGTATAGCTTAGAAGATCATTGATGAATAAAAGGAAGAGAGTTGGTGATAGGACAGAGCCCTGAGGAACACCACTGTTGATAGATCTAGGAGAAGAACGATGGCCGTCTACAACAGCGGCTATAGAACGACCAGAAAGGAAGCTAGCGATGAAGGCACAGATAGAAGGATAGAAACCGTAGGAGGGCAGTTTGGAAATTAAAGATTTATGCCAGAACATCAGCCTCACAGAACCTAAACAGGAAGGAAAACCCGAGGCTTAGCCCAGAATTCGGAGGGCAGCTTCTAGCATCTCTTGAATCACATAGAATTTTTCAGCTTTAGAACATTTGCAAGAATGCCTGGCAACACTCCACACCAGCAATGGCATACTACTTAGCGTTTGTTCAGATCATACACATAGGTACTCCTTAAAGCTCAGGGGTCTAATGAGCTCTTCTCGTATATGAGGGTTTATCCAAAAGTAGGCTGATTTCAACCAGCCATAACTTCGTAAATATAGCACCTAGAACTTTCAGATAAAATAAAAAATAGTCATCAATCCTTCATCTCTCCATTGCAAGTATCCCTAGGTCTTTAGATGGAGGAAATTGTGGAGGTAAGAAGTGATGAATGGGGACAATTTGGGGGGATCGCGCATGACTGTGTCCATATGAGCTGGTGAGTCATTATGTACAGTACGTTGCATATCAGACTCGCCTTGACGGGGATTCCTAAAAGACACCCGCTCACACTTCCCGTTTCCCCACTTGACCATGGCACTCCCCTCCACTTGCCCCTGCCTTTACTGCATGAGTCATCACCCTTTTTACCTGTGACAAAGGGAGAAAAGAAATTCCAAGATTTAATACACAAGACTTGCTAAAAAAAAGATCACTTTCACTTTCTTACAAGTGGTTTCTGTGTCATTTTAATTATCCCTGTGGTCGTTTCGTTTTCCTACACCCGTAGTTGTCTTTATTTCCTAAAGCTCTTATTCAGTTATTTTCATACTTCATGACAGGCTTATCACAAGTATGTAAATTGTACGGTAGGTTACTGTAACACTTATTTGTAGTTTTCTCCATCTTTGTAGTTTACTTTTATTTTTTTTTCTGCAATCTAACTTCACTAAATGAATATTATTTCTTACATTTGTAAACACTTATTCTGTTCACAGAAATTTTTATCATTTCTATGTACCAAGTTATTTTTTTTCTGCCCATTTTGTTGCACAAATGTGAGTGAGACCTGTGGAATGAGTTATTTGCTAGGAACATACGAGTTAAATGGAGTGTCAGGCTGACAAATGAGGAGGTCAAGGAGCATTGTGGTGTGCATGTGGATGTGACAGAAAACATTAGGAGAAATACACTGAGGTGGTTTGGCCATGCGGACTGGAGCGAAGGGGGCGCGGGAGGACAGAGGAAGAAGGTGGTTTGTTTGTGGCCACCACCCCTTATGAGATTAAAGGGTCTGGCAATAGGTAAATAGATAAATGTACACCTATACACTATATTTGTTGCTCTTCCCCATATGCCCAGAAAGTGCCAGGCTGGCCTGTTCTGGATGGTGTGACGCGTAGGCGCATCAAAGGCGATGGGAAGGAGGCTGGGGGCCGTAAAGGGTTGCCAACACATGCTACCTAACATTCTTTGCAATAAAACCGCATTCAGACGTCGTCATTCCGCAGTGACGATACTGTCGCCTCTAAAACTCCTCCAGTTGACCTGTCACACCCACTTCCCTGCACGAGTGGAAAGCAAGACAGGCACTCGCGGAAGCAATTGAATGAGACTGTGAATTCAGAAGACATCGCTCCTACCCCTAATGATTACCGCAGAAAACTGACAAAGTAGCTCACCCACCTCCCTAATGCCTACGTCACACACCATAGTAATATGGGTAGAAAATCCAACACTGGTGGGAAATGAAAATCGTCTGTTGTCGTCATCTGAGCCGTCCACAACACCTGTTTTATGACTGCCATGGTTGCCTGACGAGCTGTACGGGTTAAGCAAGTGTACTGCAATGAGCTTCCCCAGTATAATAGTTCTCACTCATCAAGCTAGGGTATGGCGACTTGTTGACAAAGTTGTCTAATCACGAGAGTTCATCTAGCCTCCGCTCTACTGCAGTATTTTTGAATATGCCAACATTCTTGCTCACAAGTGGTCTACAGAGTTCCAGATCTCTTGAATGCTAGCAGAAACAGGGTAGTATTATTCCAATGGCCCATGCTATGCTTTCTTTACTAGATGATCACTCTTATATTAGTGAAAAAAAAGCGTTTTTTATTGTCACAAGTTATGGCAACTGTCCCAGGTAATGACAAGTAACCTATGCCACTTTGCAGTGTATTACCCAGATTCCAGATAGCTGTGAAGAGTATGTACGATGGTGCGAAGGCTGCAGTGCGTGTGGATGGTGAACTAAGTGAATTTTTCTCTTTGAAAGTTGGTTTGAAACAGGGATGTCATGTCTCCATGGTTGTTCAATCTGTACATGGATGGGGTAATAAAAGAGGTACAAGGTAGGGTAGTGGATGTTGGAGTGGCCCTGGTGAGAGAGGATAGTGTTTGGAAACTCCCTGTACAGTTGTTTGCAGATGATACTGTGTTATTGAGTGAAGACGAAGGGGAGCTGCAAGGCTTGGTGGATGAGTTTGAGAGAGTGTGTAAGAAACGGAATCTAAAGGTGAATGTAGGGAAGAGTAAAGTGATGGTCTTTGAGAGAGGTGAAGTTAGTGAATGTACAGCGAGGTTGGATGGTGAGGAATTGGAAAATGTGAGTACGTTTAAGTACTTGGGTAGTGTGATGAGTAAGGATGGAGGTTTGGAGGGTGAAGTGCTTGAAAGGGTACAGCAGGGAAGAAAGGTTCCTGGTTCTTTGAAAGCAGTGATAAGAAACAGGGAAGTGAGCAT
This sequence comes from Coenobita brevimanus, assembly GCF_032717465.1. Taxonomy (NCBI): domain Eukaryota; kingdom Metazoa; phylum Arthropoda; class Malacostraca; order Decapoda; family Coenobitidae; genus Coenobita; species Coenobita brevimanus. The sequence continues at coordinate 5,230,178 of NC_136961.1, forward strand.
GGAAGTGAAAAAGTTAATACATGACAGTATTGTGATACCAACTCTAACGTACGGAAGTGAAGCTCGGACATTGTTGGAAGGACACAAGTCAAGAGTGAGAGCAGTGGAAATGAGTTATTTAAGAGGAGCCTGTGGAGTCACGTGGAGAGACAGGCTGACGAATGAGGATATAAAGGAGCGTTGTGGTGTGGATGTGGATGTGATAGGAAGCGTTATGAGGAACACACTGAGGTGGTTTGGCCATGTGGAGAGGATGGAGGGTGAAAGACTGACGAAGAGAGTGTATGTGAGTGAGGTGGAGGGGGGAAGAGGGAGGGGGAGGCCGAGGATGAGATGGAGGGATGGGGTGGAGAGGTATATGAGAGAGGGGTGTGTGAGTTGGGAGCAGGGCAGTGAAATGGCGGGGGACAGGGCGACTTGGAGGCGATTTGTTTGTGGCCACCCCAAACGGGATTGAGGCGTCTGGCAATAGATAGATAGATAGAACTTACATTGTTGAAAATAATTATGTCATTTGGCATTCTCAAGGAGTAGTGAACCAGTAGTAATTGTACTTGAAGCAATCCCTGGAGAAATTAGGTTTTGCAACTGGTTGGTGGAATTTGAGGTAACACTTGCCCCGAAGGCAAAGTGTTTATCACAAAAGCACTAAGGAAATGGCCTTCATGAAAAAAAAAATGTAAAAAGAATCCAAAAAATGTTCTTACTGCAATTCCACGCAACAGTGAAGCAACAGCACGACAAGAGCTGCAGTCAATGGGCGAGCACCAGGCCATATATTTCAGCCAATGAGGAGTGTGCCGACCTCACTTTCCTTCCCACATTCGTACTGATTACATCACCACTTTTGTGTGATGCTTGTAACTAGCAATGACAGAAAAAGTGCTATCTGGCAAGTGCAGAACGAGTTCATATTATTTCTGATGTTACTAAATAATTCTTAACGAATGCAGCATGTATACTCTCTCTCTCTCTCTCTCTCTCTCTCTCGTATGACAGACCATGCTTTAAAATTGATGAAAACAAGTGCAATATGTGATAACTGTGGCTGATTGATGGAAGGAAGTGCTCCGACCCACCCAGTAAGCCAGCAAGGTGAAATCAAATTTTGTGTAGGCCGCCACTGGGTGGGTCCTCTCAACTTCAACCACAATTGTCTTGTTTTTTGGCTCTTGTCGGTTACCGCATTTCTGCAGGAAGCACCTCATTTATATCAATCCCGAAAGCAGGTTCTGACTTCCGTCATTTTTTCATCACTTCCTGCATCTACAGTCATTTCATTTATTAGGTCTTCTACACGCTCGCATGACACACCACCAGTTCACCAGTCTCATATAGCATCCATTTCTTGCACTGAATTTATTGATCTTAAATATATCCTTAAATTGTAAAAAAAAAAAAAAAAAAAAATGAGACACTCAAGAGAGAAGTGGAGGAGTGACTGGGTAAATAATATGACCTGGAGAAGATGGAGGAAGTGAAAGCCATGTGTAAGATGTTCACGGAACAAATCTGTGCAGCATGTGGGTTAGTGTGTAGTGGGAAGAGAAGACAAGTGGGTGCATGGTGGAATGATGAGGTGATTTTAGCTGAAACAGAGAAGAAGAAAGGAATGGAGGATGTTGGGGGACGGAAAAAGAAGGGAAAAGAGCTGAATGCTGAAAAGACTAGTAGGAGAGATTAAGAGGAGAGTGGATGAGTAGTTTGAAAGAAATATGAGTGAAAAGAGGAGGGAATGTATGAAACTGTTCAGGAAGGAGGTCAAGAAAGTAAGGGAAGGGCAACAGCAGAGAAACGAATGAAAAGGATGGCAGAATGTCCGTGAAGAAGGGACAGAAACTGAGCAGAAATAGAGAACATGTTATCAAACTGCTGAATATAGATGACAAACCTAACGCAAGTATAAGTGGTTGGGGAATGGCTGGGAAAAGATAAGCAAGGAGGAAGGAAGAGGTCAGCGGGACCAAATTATCTGAGGCAATGGAGAAAATCAGAATGGAGAAAATTGCAGGAGCTGATTCAGTATCTGGCAAGGTATTGAAACGTGGGGGAAAGAGAGTGGTAGAATGGATATCGATGATGTGCAGATAAACATGGGAGGAAGTTAAGGTCCCGAGGGATTGGAAGTCAAGTTTAAGTCTTTCCCTGTACAAAAGGGAAAGGGAATGAGAAGTGTGTGGTATTCACTGGTGTATATCTATACTCTGTATAATAGAAATAATATATGGTAAGATACTTATCGACAAAGTCAGCAAAACAACCAGAGAATTCGGAAAAGAGCAAGAGGTTGTTAGGAAGGGAAAGGCCGCATAGATCAGATATTCGTTTAAACATTTTTTGATAGCTTAAGAAGGGAAAGAAATTATATGTTGCCTTCAGGGATCTGGAAATAGAATATAACAGAGTAGATATACGGTACAAAGAATGTGAAGATGCTGAAAAAAATATCTCTACCTATCTATCGATTGATCTATCTGTCGATCAGGAGAGAGAGAGAGAGAGAGAGAGAGAGAGAGAGGAGTAGACTGTAGCACCAGTCGAGCAGGGCAGTACTCCCGAGGTGGATAGAAATCTGATGACAGGGAGTGCTGGAGCTTCCGTTTCATCAGCCCTCAGGACTAGTTCCTGACCATCCCCCTTTTCTGAACTTTTTCAGTGTCTCAGTTACACAGAGAGTAGGCCAGCATGCTCTTCAGTACAAATTTCTCTATCTTCACCAAACTACATGCACAGTACACACTACACTTCCTATTCAAAATTCAACAAAAATGGCGTCTCTTCATCAAGCCTCGGAGTCCCCAAGGGGGGGGGGGACCATAAATGCCCCCACCATCTGCCCCTCTCCCGATGACGACTCGAGGTGCCTGGAACCACTGTCTGATTCTCTTCTTCTTCATTTCTGCAATATTCGCGGCCTTTCCTCTAACTTTCACTCTGTTGAGCACCACCTCTCCTCCTCTAAACCTCACCTTCTTTTTCTAACGGAGACTCAGCTATCTGAGGCAACTGACAGCAAACCCTTTTCTGTATCCTCCTACTTTCTCTATACTCATTTCAAAGCCAAAGGTGGCTGTTGTGTATATATACGCAACGACTTATCTTGCTCTCGTGTTCCTGAACTCGATTCTTCTGAATTCTCTACACTCTGGCTTCGGCTTTCCTGTCATTCTCTGACTAAATATATCTGTGCTGGTTACTTATTCCTTAATTCTACTGACTATCAAAAATTCTTCGACTATCTTACTTCTACGATGTAACACATTCTATCCATTTCTCATTTCTCTGAAATCTCCATTCTAGGAGATTCCAATGTTCACCACCACCTTTGGCTCTCCTCTCCTTTCACAGATCCACCTGGTGAACAAGCCTACATCTTTTCTATTCTTAATGACCTAGAGCAGCTTGTACAGCACCCTACCCGTATCCCTGACCGCCTTGGAGAGAGCTCCAACATACTTGACCTCTTCCTCACAACTAATCCTTCTGCTTATCTGTTAATCTTTTCTCTCCATTGGGCTCCTCCGATCACAACCTTATTACCTTAACCTGTCCTATCACTCTGGTACGGCCTGTGGACCCTCCAGGGAAATGTCGTCTGTGGCATTTTGGAGCCGCAGACTGGGAGGCCCTCAGGCAGTACTTCTTTGATTTTCCCTGGAATGAATATTGCTTACATGGCCGGGAACCATCTGAGTGTGCCTTGTGCATTACGGAGGTTATTCTCTCGGGCATGGAAGCATACATTCCTTTCTCATAGCCTTTGACTAACGCAAGAAAGCCTTGGTTTAATCACGCTTGTTCTAATGCTGTCCGCAACAAGGAGAGGGCCTACAAAAGGTACCGGAGCCAACCCACCCCTGAATCACATCATCTTTACGTTTCTGCCCGGAATCGTGCTAAGTCTGTTCTTCGCTCTACTAAAAATAATTTCATCCATACAAAATGCTCTCAACTCTCCAACTCGAATTCTTCCCGCTCCTTCTGGCACCTTGCCAAAAATCTTTCTAACAACTTTACCTCATCATCCTTCCCTCCTCTTTTCTACTCTGATGGTTCTGTAGCTATTTCTTCTACTGATAAAACAGATCTCTTCGCACAGACTTTCTCCTCCAGTTCCATCTTAGACGATTCCGGTGCTGTTCCTCCATCACTTCCCCCCTCTGACTTCCTCATGGCTGACATTAAAATTTCGTCAGTTGATGTATTTTCTGCCATCACTGGCCTCAGTACTAACAAGGCATATGGGCCTGATGGGGTCCCTCCTGTTCTTCTCAAGATCTGTGCTTCTGTGTTTACACCCTGCCTAGGCAAACTCTTTCGCCTTTGTCTGTCAACTTGTACCTTTCCTTCTTGCTGGAAGTTTGCTCTCATTCAGTCAGTCCCAAAGAAGGGTGACCACTCCCAACCCTCCAACTATCGTCCAATTGCTTTAACGTCCTGTATCTCAAAAGTTTTCGAGTCAATTCTCAATAAAAAATTTTTAAGGCATCTTTCCTATCACAACCTTCTTTCCGATCATCAGTATGGGTTCCGTCAGGGACGCTCCACTGGCGATCTTCTCACCTACCTTTCAGACTCCTGGTCATCCTCCTTTCGGGACTGTGGCGAAAGCTTTGCCATTGCACTTGACATCTCAAAGGCTTTCGATCGAGTCTGGCATAAATCTTTAATTTCCAAACTGCCCTCCTACGGTTTCTATCCTTCTATCTGTGCCTTCATCGCTCGCTTCCTTTCTGGTTGTTCTATAGCCGCTGTTGTAGGCGGCCATCGTTCTTCTCCTCGATTTATCAACAGTGGTGTTCCTCACGGCTCTGTCCTATCACCAACTCTCTTCCTTTTATTCATCAATGATCTTCTAAGCTGTACATCTAACCCTATCCACTCATACGCTGATGACTCCACCCTTCACCTTTCCATTCGGTTCCCGCAACGCCCATCTCAACAGTTATTTCAAGAAACAAGGGATGAGGCTATGGCACACCTAATGTCTGACTTGGCTCGTATCTCTGACTGGGGTAAAAATAATCTTGTTGTTTTTAATGCATCTACGAGTAAGACTCAGTTCTTACACCTATCAACCCGACAAAATCTTCCACAGGTATACCCACTAATGCTTAATAATATTCAGCTTAATCCTGCATCATCCTTGAACATGCTTGGGGTTTCATTTACTCAGAACTTATCTTGGAAAGATCATATTACATCTCTTGTAAAATCTGCTTCCAAGAGATTGGGTGTGCTAAGCTGACTCCGCTCTTTCTTTACCCCTGCACAATTGTTGACTCTATACAGGGGTTTTATCCGCCCCTGTGTGGAGTACAACTCTCATGTGTGGGGAGGCTCCCCACATACAGCTCTTCTCAATAGGGTGGAGTCAAAGGCTTTTCGTCTCATTAACTCTCCTCCTCTTACTGACTCCCTTCAACCTCTGTCTCTTCGCCGCACTGTTGCATCTTTATCTCTTTTCTATCGCTACTTTAATGGTCACTGCTCCTCTGAACTGTCTGCTTGCATTCCTCCACCTCTATGACGGGAGCGTAGCACCCGTCTGGCAGCAAATTCTCATCCCTTTTCTGTCCAACTCTCTAATGCAAGAGTTAACCGTTACGCCCAGTCTTTCATTTATGCAACAGGTCAGCTCTGGAACTGTCTCCTTCTGTCTGTATTTCCTGCTGCCTATGATCTCCAGTCTTTCAAACGCAGTGTGTCCAGGCATCTCAAAATGATCGGATCTTGAATTTGGCTCTCTATTGTATTTTGTTTTTCTCTTGAAGGGAACTGTTACTGCGGGCTCATGGCCTTTGGTTCCTTCTTCCTCACATAAAAAAAAAAAGACAGACAGACAGACAGACAGAGAGACTGACAGAGACAGACAGACAGAGAGACAGACAGAGAAACAGGCAGAGAGAGAGAGAGAGAGAGAGAGAGAGAGAGTAGATGAGTTGTTGGATGCAGTGGAGGGGATATACGAGGGTGTTATGGCTGTGGTGCATGTGGATGGCGAACTAAGTGAGTTTTTTTTTATTTTAATGTTAGACTGAATCAGGGTTTAGTCAAGTCTACATGCCTGTTCAGTTAATACAATGATGGTATTATAAGAGATACAAGGTAAGGCAGTACATACCTCAGTGTTTTATGAGAGAAGGTAGGCTTTGGTAACTTCCTGTACCATTGTTTGCTGATGACACTGTATTGTTAGGTAAAGATGAATATGAGCTGCAAGGTTTGGTGAATGACATTTGGAGTGTATGTAAGAAACGGAATTTAAAGTCAGTGTTGATGAGAGAAAAGTAATGTTTTTGAGAGAAACGAAGCCATAGTATTCACAGTGAGACTAGATGTAAGGAAGTGGAGATTGTGAGTGCATTCAAGTATTTAAGTAGTGTAATAAGCATGGATCAGAGTTTAGAAGATGAAGTGCTATAAGGACACAGCAGGGAAAATAGGTTGTTTGTTCACTGAACGCAGTTATAAGGAATAGGGGAATAGGAAAGTCAGCATGGAAGCAAAAAAGCCACGTATGCAATCCTCACTCTTGTTTACGGAAGCGAAACTTGGACCCTACTGGAAGAACAGGGGTCAAGAATGAGGGCAGAGGAAACGCGTTACCTGACAGGGCCATGCGGAGTTAATGAGGAGACAGAAAAACAGATATGGAAGTAAAGAAGCGTTGTGGTATTGAGGTGGATATGACTGCAAGTGTTAAGGAAAATATTCTTAAATGGTTAGACCAAGTGGTGAGGTGGAGAATGAGACCGACTAAGAGAATGTATGTGAATGATGAGGGGAAGCGGATTAGGGGGAGAACAAGAATGAGATGAAAGGATGAAATGGAGGGAGGTATGACAAAAAGGTGTGTGAGTTGGAGTGAGGGATGATAAATGGAAGAGGATTAAACGAGTGGATGTAATTTGTTTGTGGCCGCCCCTAATGGGTGTATGGCGCCTGGATATAGGTAGACCAAACGACAAAATTAGGTGGCTTACATTAATAAGCAACAATACATATTTACAAAAAAAGATAATTTGATTACTAGATGCACAGTGTTCCAAGCTTCACCTTATAACCTTTCCAACCTTTGATACATTACCTCCGTCCACAGAAAACACACACACACACACACACACACACACACACACACACACACACACACACACACACAAAGAAACGAAAATCAGTCCAACACTGCACAGAGTATATCAGCTATATTTCCTCTACTTTACCCACTGAATAAACACGTAACCACCACAGTCATCCAAAACCTTTAGCCAACCAGTATCTTGCAAGAACCACTACCAGACACGCATTAGAAGTTACCCTATTCATGGTGATACGATTACACCTAGCCAGACTGTGATGTAGCTACCACTTTTCCCTGCCACAACACCACCACAAAATACTAATCACAAACAGTCCTCTTGCGCACACTGCAGTACATCCCTTCACACCACAACATTCTTACTCACCACATACCTCACACTATCACATCATAGACAGTTCTTCAAAACAACCTCAACAACAACAACAAAAATCTGGATATGGCCAGTCTAAGCCGCTGATTCCGTGCAGTCCATTGGGTTCACAATGAGATGAGTCTAGAGATGCAACACCAGAGACGCCCGTCTCCAGGAATACACACTCTCTGTTTACAAGTGTCATTTGTATGAGTTCCTGTCCTGATTGGTCACATCCGGCCTGGCCAAGCTGATCTCTTAGCCAGAGTTGCATGTAACACTTGTCTCACTGCAGACCTCATAAGTTCATATGAGGCACATTGAAGGCCTGCACTGACTACACTGCAAACCTTATATGAGGTTGAAATTACATTGTTTATTAAATAATGACTCAGGGGAGGTAAACTACCTTAAAAAGAATCGTGGCAGGTGGGAATCTCCTGTCCCAAATTAGCTATCTGCCTCCATCTGTCCTGGGCGTCTGTATTGGGAATCCTTTTGGGGGGCCAGGGAGTGCCTTCATCAGTGGATCCATGCGGAACCACCCGCAAACGTCTCCATTCAGCACTTTGACAACTACCATGTGGTGAGACATAACTATGACAAGCTTCCTTCCAGGCCATTCTATAGCTTCACTTGCAAACAGACACCGTTCTTTTCCTGGAGCTATCCAGAGTAATGTTGTTTAGGGTTCTGTCATATCACCATCCCTCGCCGTTCTGTTCATCAATGACTTTCTAAGCTGTACATCTAACCCTATCCAGTCAAATGCTGAAGACTCAGCTCTTCACCTTTATAGTTGTTTCTTGCAGCATCCATCTCAGCAGTTATTTCAACAAACACAGGATGAGACTACAGAACACCTAACTCCTGACTTGGCTCATAGTTCTGATTGGGGTAAAAGTATATCTTGTTGCTTTTAATGTATCAAACTTTCAGTTCTTACATCTTTCCATCTGTCAAAATGGTCCGTAGAAGTATCCTGTAATTTTCAACACTATCCAACTCAATCTTGCATCATCTTTGAACATACTTGGCGTCTCATTCTCCTGCGGATTATGTTGGAAAGATCATACTACGCCTTTTGTAAAGTCCACTTCCAAGAGACTGGGTGTGCTAAGGTGACTCTGTGCCTTCTTTATTCCTGCAGAGTTGTTGACTTTATACAGGGGTTTTATTCGCCCCTGTGTCAAGTACATCTCCTATGTGTGAAGGCTCCCCATATACAGCTTTTATGAACAAGGTGGAATCAAAGGCTTTCCTTCTCATTAACTCCCCTTCTCTTACAGGCTCCCTTCACCACCTTATTGCAAATCGCGATTCTTTTGGGACAGTAAGATCCAACATTCTGATTTCCTGAACGATGATTTCATGGTACCCGGACGTTGTTTTCTCACATATTCATGAATAAGTATTTAAACACCACATATGTTGCTTTACCATGCTGGTTATTTTTTCCACTTATTTTGTGCACAGGTCTTTTTTTCTCTTAGTCATCAACAAGTACAGCATTTATGGTCCGTGCATATTTCACTACCATTTTGTTCATGCCTATCTACTGTTCTTGTTTATATATTATCTAGCTGATATTCCATGTCAGTCTTCTCCACTGATGTCTGTTCTGCCCATTCTCACATTAATGACAATACGAACTGATACGGAATTCTTTATATCCTATCAACAGTTTATTAAGAGATCAAACCGGTCCATATGGTTTCATTGCAATGGTGTGGTAAAAACCACCGAGAAATCTTTAGCATAAAACTCTTACATAAAATCAAGAAGTAATGAATCCCTGAATCACTTCAAAACTGCTAGAGACCAGGTAAAAGTTAATAATAGGTCCCCCCAACTCAAATTTTCTTCTCAGTGAAGGATCGAAACTGTGAAGTACAGTAATTCCAATGACAGTACAATATTCTGGTCTATTCTCAGTTCTTTCAACAGGAACTTGAACAAATCATTACCCGTTTCCCCAATTAATCTAAAACCTCATATGTAAACACTGTAAATGGGCCCCATGGAAAAACTATACTATTACTACTACGTTTTTCCTGTAGTAGGACTTAACTCACCCAAAATGCTCCACTAAATATAAAGATTAGACATTTAAAATTAATCATAGACTATTTACCAACCAACAAGGCTTCAGGTCCAGATAAAACTCACCCCATAATGCTGAAAAAGTGTTCCCCTGAAATTGCTCCTGTTCTAGCTTTATTATTCAGACTATTCATACGTACAGTCGGCATCAAAGTTCTGTTTCCTCTCCTACTGTCCTTGCCATGGACTTCGAGAATCAGTTTAGTGGCTATGCAGAAACCAAAAGTCATTAGCTCATTTGGCCTCAGATCAGTGTCTTCAGCGTCATTTGCATCGGATTCAACACACTGATTTTCGAAGTTCACGTAGAGCTAAATAGGAGAGGAGACAGAACTTTTAATGCCGACAGTACATTTTCATTCCTTTACTTCTGGAACGAAGCCAATATCCTCCCAGTTCCACATAAATGATGTTCCTTTGATCCCTCTGACAAAAGATCCATAGCTATCACATATCTTTGTAAAGTATTTGACGTTATTATTAAAAATCACATTGTTAAATATGTTGAATCCAACAACTTAATTAGTGACAGGCATATGGTTTTCGCCACGGATGATCCTCGGTTGATATACTCAACCTTACTATCACAGAATCCGAACAGTAGCCTTTTTGTATTTCTAAAACTTTCATTAAAGAATGACACCGTTCCATGTTACCAAAACACTCTTGATACAGTTTCATATCTTTTGTTCCAGTGATTGCATATCTAAGCAAAAGAAGGATAAGAGTAAAGGTGGGTGGTGTGTAATGAAAATTCCATTCAGTTAATGTCGGTGTACCACAAAAACCCTGGCTTCTCATTCATATTATTTCTTGTCTGTTACCCATAGTCCCATTCACTCATGTGCAGAGGACTCAACGCTTCACAGTTATGTGAAATTTGGTTGACATCCTAAATTCCCCACCAAACATAGAGGTCTCCATAAATCATGACTTACCTATCATAACTGAATGGGGACAAAACACTGTCTTATTTATTGCTAGTAAAAACAATTACATCCAGTTTAATAATAGACAGGTATTCAATGATTCCTACATTACCTTCAGTGCAAACAATATTCCTATCTCTACCATCATGGTACTTCCTTTAACAGTAAACTTAGTTGGATCTCTTACGTTAGATTACTTGTTAAAACAGCCTGAAAGAAACTTGGATTTTTGAATAGGGCCAGTAACTTCTTAACCGAATAGCGGCTAGTTATAATATTTACTGGAGCCATTCCTCACATTTACGGAGTGGATGTGGAGAGGTTGGAATAAAACAATTGGAAAATTTTCGAATCAAAGCTATGAGAATAATTAATAACCCCGAAGTTACAAATAAACTACTGTACTTTCCTTACAGATAAGTTAGAACGTTACTTCCCTCGCATTAATTTACAGAAACTATTATGATAAATGCTCACCTCTCCACGCCTTCCTAGATGCTACGTGGGCGTCTGGTAGTGCTCATGACTGTCAAATGTCTTACTGCAAATTTCTGCGTACTGGAGTTCTTTTTGCTCCCATACCACTTATCTTTTGGAAATCGCTTCCCAAGAATAGTTTCCACTCAAACTTCAACCCACTGGAGATCAAGTCTAAGTAGTATAAATTTGGTGTACGGAGATTTTTTTTTTTTACTTCTATTTATTTTTCTTCCTGTATTATCTTCTGTACTATAGAAGCTGCCAATGCATCTAACGTTTCTTTATAATACTCATTATTACTTAGCCCTCAGCAACAACATTCTCCAGGTTGTTGTTGGTGGTACTGAATATTAAGTAATCTATATAAAAAGGAAAATATATATTTTTTCAATATTAAACACTTTGACAGCAACAAGAGTGCCTCGAACAAAATCTGTGATACCTCCCTCTCATCGTTGGTAAGTTTACAACATGAATTAATCATCCTAACAATGATATTCATCCATGACACTCATTCTGCAGAAATAACTGAGAATTTTATCTGTTTATAGCTAGATGCCAGAATCCCAAATAGGGTGTCTGTTTGTCTTTGAGTTAGTTGAAAAGGTTGGTTATATGATTACCATCTAGCGTTGTAAGTGGTTTCCTGGCTTACAGGAAACCATTAGGCTTGTCACTCAGTGTAAAGCCACCTGAAACAGAGAGAAATTTAATAAAATGTGACAGGAAAGATGGGGGAAATAGGAAGAGAGATGGGCAGCCACAGTAAAGGAATGATAAAGGTGAAGAAGGATGTTGTCAGCATTACATCAAGTGAGTGGACGATGGTCGCCACCACCTACCACGAGTGTTTTAGCTGATGAAATTATATTGTACAGATCAGAGAAAAAAAAATCTGTCAAGGGAGTAACCACAAATGTACCGATCATTTATATTTTCCCAACTATATAAGTTGTGCATTCTTTTCTCACGAATCACTATGCAGAAATTCTAATATCACACCGATAATTTTTGAAAGGTACGTAAATAAGTAGGTATGTATTTAAAACTGTATGTATTGTTACATAGCCTATGATTTCATCATCCTTTGTGTAATTCTAACGTACAGTATGCTGCATGTTTGATCACGATTCGCCTCGTGGCTTCCATAGTGACCAGGCTTGCGTGTTCTACCTCACTCCCCCTTCTCCCCCTTATAGTAGAGTAAGTCGTTCTTTCTGTTGTTCAGAGCAGGATTGTCAACTCTTTGTCCCCTATGGCTTCATTTGCACGTCCTTCTTACAAGTTGTATCAAGCTCTGCCGGCCCCTATATAATGAGCTCAGTCTCTGCATTAATTGCCACTTAGATCTACTCCTTATTTTGTTCACATCTCTGTCCTTCCCTGTATGGTGTATTATTATTTTTTGTGAGTGCTCAGGAAGTCTCCAGCCATCTGGCTGCTGTATAATTTGAATATGGGTGTTGTTACCATTTTTCTTGTACTGTATGGCCTGGGCGTTGGTTCGTGGGCCTGGTAAGGTTTTTGTGATTCGTCTAGAGTTTTTGGTGTCAGCCAATATTAATAATATTTTGTATCTGTAATAATATATCTTGCTTTAACTGAGCATTATCCGGTTTTCTCATTTATCAGGGCTGACTTAGATAAATTTGCTCTTGCTAAATTCATGTTAATAGAGGTTATTGCAGTTAACAATATATGTAACCTGTTTTGCCATTACATTATCCTTATGAGTCCTGAATGTTTAGTTGTTAGTTTGAGCATTAAACTTTAACTTGTAATTTTACCACATTGTGAGTGTGTGTGTGTGTGAACCTGGAACTTTGCGGGACAGTAGTGATTTTAGTATTCTCACTTGAAGTGTTCATTATCTCTCTCTGTTCCGTAACAGTATGTAGATAGGTTGGTGTGTGGGTAAGGGTGTCAGCCTGAGAAGGAAGACAGGCAGTACAATAGATTATAAAACAGGGATAAATTTAGGCAGGTAGGCATGAGTATGTAAGTGTGTAGATAAGTAACTGGATAGTTGAGTAGGTAGGCCAGCAAGATAGTTATTAGGCATGTAAGTGGGCAAGTATGTAAACTGGCAGTTGGAAAGTAAAGTGGGTAGGTAGTTAAGTATGTAGGGAGGTAAAAAAGATAAGTGGGTAAATAGGTAGGTGGGTAGACAATGAGACACCGAGGAAGAACACTGAAGCTGGAAGATATCTGTGACTGTATGTCCCCTCCATATTGAACACGTAGATTAACAAGCGTACAGGTATGAGTAAGTAAATAGGTAGGTGGATGTTTAGTGAGATACCTTGACAGCAGGTTGAGGCTGGAGGATATCATTGGTAGTTTGTACTCATCCATGCTGTAGACAACCCATATGGTCAGGATGGTCACGCCAGCCACCACACTCAACACACGCTGTTACAATAAATGCACATTAGCAAGAACATTAAAATAAACATCACAAGTGTGCCCTACGTGTTCACTTCCTGATTCATAGGTTCCTACCTGTCCACTACAGCTCAAAGACAGAAGACTGCTGTCTAGATATCGTTTTTGTGACGAGTTTCATTATAACCCCAGTGATGTAATATTATGGTCTAAGTATTCCATATGTTTTTGCTCAGATATTTTCATCCAGGAGACTGAAGAGGGTGTGGGATACTACCGTATTTTTGCAAAATAATTAAAATTACAGCTTTAGTTTACACCTAAAATGGCGGAGAAATAAGTGCTAGACACCTTATAGAATCCAAGGTCATTGGGTAAAACAAACATTAAACTATTTTCATCATCTTAAATGCCAGGACCAACTGCCTAGCTCCGGGCTCCTACGCTGCTCATGGGGCAACGTAGGATTGGATGATGGATGGATGGATGTTACTCAGCCAACTTCCATACGAATCCCATTATCAGATAATTTAACCTTGCAGGAAAGACATCGGCATTAATAAGCTTTTGCTTGCTGATTACAACACTACATCAAACACCAGGCAATGTGCAGCGTGTCGTCGATCCCGCAGGGCAGCAGTATCTCCAAGTCAGGGGGGATAACATTAGCCCTTCCAGTCGTCACGACCCTCGGCAGAACACTCCTTTCTCAGAGTTGCATTCGCACTGAATGGAAATCAAACAGGCAGCAGCAGGACACCAGGCAGTCCGAACCCAAGTTCCAGGAGTCCCTGATCTCAGTAACAAACACAAGACCTGGGTCTCTTCCTTTCCTCCCCGTCGCATCCTGACACTGATCAGTCCCCTATGCACTTCTCAGCGCCATGTAACTCCCCACAGCCACTGTGAAGTTTCTGAAAGCTGCCAGTGAACCTCGACTTCCAGTTGCCTCTCTGATCCTATGTCATTGACCACTGGACACGCTGCTTTCTCAGTTTCACCATCCCGCTCTTCGTACCTTTCGCTGGCACATAAAGGGTGCGTTGGGTGTTGGCCTTCAGCCAAACACTGTTCAAAGACTTTGACCCCGTAACTCATTTCTTGCATTTCACCTCTCGCTTTATTCTCCACTATACAGGAACCCTCTTCCCTCAAGTCTCTTACCCTTTTGCTTATTCTCTCTACCTTCTTGTACGCCACCTTTTGTTGCGTCAGTGTCCTGGACCCATCTTGCAGCTCCTCTCGTAGCTAGCAAAGCTCTGTCCTTGCCCACTTAGCGGGTCCTTTAGTCTTGTGTCGTGTAGTAGTTGGGCTTTTTTTTTTTTGTTCTAGATTTTTTTTTCTTGCTGTACTTTTAACATTGTGAGTGTGTGTGTGTGTGTGTGTATATATATATATATATATATATATATATATATATATATATATATATATATATATATATATATATATATAAAATTGTTCTTACTGTTTCTTTGCTCGTCATGATGTGCTCTTAACACTACGAGCATGTTTCATTTGTTCTTCTGGCTGTTTCTCTTGTTCTCACTGTGCTTCCCAATATTTTGGTTCGTAATATTTCTTTTGTTCTTCATGATGTGCTTCTTCATATTTAACGCCCATCTTTAGCAAGAAGGAGCAATAATGTTTTTGCCCGCGTCTATGTGTGTGTGTGTGTGTGTGTGTGTGTGTGTGTGTGTGTGTGTGTGTGTGTGTGTGTGTGTGTTCCCATTATATCTCACGAACTGTTTGAGTTATCAACATGAAACCTTCAGGGTATCAAGATATGGCCAAAATCTTGGACGAATTCGAAATGGGCACTCTCGGACAAGGACAGGGTCACCAAAATGGCTGCCAATGGTCTACTAGTTTTTATCGCCCGCCATTAGCACCATTTTATACCTAGAACAGGTTGAGTTATCAACATGAAACCTTCAGGATATCAAGGTATGGTCAAAATCTTGGAAGAATTCGAAAATGGGCACTCGGTGTCAAGCACAAGGTCACCAAAATGGCTGCCAAAGGTCAACTAGTTCCTTTAAATGAAATGGCTTTTGTGAAACGTGGTGACTGAATTCCGTAGAGTTTTGGGAATTTTCTTCACATTTGCTTTGTAAGTAGCTTGTTACTTGGCCAACAGCATATTTTGGTGGCCGAGCAGCATTCGGCTCCCGAACGCTTTTCTTCCATTTGGTTTTGTTTTTGCTGTGCTCGAAACACTGGGAACACAATATTTTTTTGTTCTTGTTGTGCTTCTTGATATTTATTTTGTTGTTGCTGTCTTTCTTGATATTCCTTTTGTTATTCTTGCTGTTCTCTCAGTACTGCAAATATATTTATGTTCGCTGTGTTGGAAGCATGTCTACACGTCTCCACCTCTCAACGGGTAATCCATCTCATCACATCAATTTGCTACGACCATAGGGGTTTGTTGACATGAATGTGACATAGAGGGGCCAGGATGTTATCAAGGGCAGCTCATCTATTTAGGGTTTTATTCCTTCTAGGCACACCTTAGGTACACTTGCATGACACTGTTGCTCTTTTCTCTCTCCACCATATTCATCATCACTCACTACTACTCGTTCACTGTCCCCTCTCTGGCTAACCAACTATCTGAGTACTCTGTCCTCCACTTACTAGCTCATTGTCTGGCTCACTAGCTCTTGTCACTGACTGTCTTTATCGCTGTCTGTCCGCCACTTAGTCACTGATTGTCAGTCACTCCTCTCTGACTGGCTGCCCCACACAAACTAACTGCCACACAAAACTCGGTCTGCACTGGCTCACTGACAGGGACTTTGATGCATGGTCGTGGAGGATGCAGACGTGTTTTTGTGTACTCTCGCCACCAGTTTTTAGGGCTGCCCCACTGCCATCAGAATTTTTTTTTTTTTTTTCATCATTCCTGTGACGTTAGGATTAGCAAGATTCACATTTTCCTCCTCGCCCTGATAGTTTGTTACAATAGAAATCTGTATCTTTATACTGAGATTGCCTTTGCTTACTCGCCTCTGGAGTGTTCCCCCCACTGATTGTTTTGGGATGTGAATTAATACAGATGCAACCTCCCAAGAGAAGTTTGAGAGGGAACCTCAGACTTAGATGTGTATTCCCTGGGTATATTATCCGTGGTTCATTTTTCTCTTTCTCCCCACTTTCTCTGTAAGGGGGAGCTGGTTGCTATGGCGCACGCCCCTACCACCTCCCATCCTCCCCATTTTTTTTTTTTGGGGGGGGGAGGTGGTTCTGACAGCCCCCAGACTGTGGGACTGACTGACTGCCCGCAGACTGACCGGTCCCAGACTCGTACATCCCTCGACATTCCTGTAAATAATGTTTCGTTTGTGATACTTCATGCTGTTGGTTCCACTACTCTGGCTAGTCTTAATCCTTTCAATATTAAAAAGGTGATTGATGGTTGTGCCTGTGAAGTGGAACAGGTGTGAAAGCTTGCCAATGGAGACCTACTTGTAAAGACCGTTACTACTTCTCAGTTAAAGGGCTTGTTAAAGCTGCGCAAGTGTCACTGCTATGATGTCGAGCCGAAGATCCTGGTTTACATGAATTTCTGCAAAGGTGTTATCACTTGTAGGGATCTCATGGTGATGAATGAGGACGAGATCATACAGGAACTTGCTCAGCGAGATGTCATTGATGCTAGATTCATCACTAGATATAAAGAAGGCATAATGACAAAGACTGCAACCATCATCTTGGCTTTTGGTGAAGTTTCTCTTCCCGTTCATGTCAAATTTGGTTATGAAATTGTTAACGTACGGCCATATATCTCTTACCCTTTGCGATGTTTGAATTGCCAAGTTTATGGACATGGTGACAAGTCTTGTCGGGCTTCCCAATCAGTGTGTGGCTGTGCAGCTTAGGGTCATGATGCTGAACACTGCACATCCGGGACAGTATGCTGCTTTCACTGCCAGGGTGCTCACTCCACTTCCTCTAGAAATTGTCCCAAGTGGAATGAGAAGTAAGGGTCTACATGGTTAAGGAAACTGAGGACATTTCTTACCAAGAAGCAACGAAGAATGGGAAGGCATTGCATGCAACTCCCTCATCAAATAGCTCCTATGCTTCGGTGGTGCTTGCCCATCCTGTGATGTGCTCTGTTGAAAACAGACTGACCTTGCCTCTGCTCCTCAGGCCACTCACTCTGCCTCTTCATCTCCTGTACTATCCAGTTCTCTGATATCCCTAGAACTACATTCTTCAAACTCTCAGGCTGCCGCTGCCTCTCAGTCAGTTAAACCTAAACCAAAGACCGACAAGTCTAGTAAGATTAATCTGACCACCCTTATGAAACAGTCAAACCCTTATGCTCTTCCACCTCCTGCTCCAGCGAAGGAGACAGAAGTTACTGTAGCTGTCCCTCAGAGGAGTCTGGGAGCCTTGTTATTGATGACAAAATGGAAGTTTCCATCAGCAAGCACAGAGATAGGTCCCCAGGTAGTTGGTCGCCTGTTGGTGGGTGGCATAACAAGACCAAGCACACTGGCTCTCCTCGTAAATCTTGAACGTCGCATTCACTGTTTTATTGTGGAAATTTAGGACTCTTGGGAAAAAATTACACAACGTGGCAATGCTGCTATCTATAAACAGGTCAGACACTATTTGTTTACAGGAGACTTACTTTGAGGATCATCCTGATCCTGCACAGTTCAAATACTACTTCTCATTTAGAAGATATGATGGTCACAGACTTGCTTTGTACATACACCAGTCACACCAACAAACGGAAGTGGTCTTAAATTCTGCTGTGGATGCTGTCTTGTGCAGAGTAAAGTTTAAACCATTAGCACCCAGTGTCTTCAATATAGGACGGAACTGGGTATGATGAAAATCTAATAAAGAAGGGAACCCCAGGTAGGGACCTCTGAGCTTTGCGACTATGAGCTGATAGGTAAAGAGTGGTACGCCTAGCATCCTTCCAGCAAAATCCCCTGCACAGGAACTCTGGGAGCTAATGGGTTAATAACATGATTATATCTATTTGAGCTCTTTTTTTTTTTTTCCCATATACATGGCCTAATTGATAGCGATGCTTTGAATTCACTTTTTGACTACCTTCCTAGACTTTAACGCCCATCACTATGAATGGGGTAGCTTGAGGGTGGACGGTCACTGGGAAGAAGTAGCCAGCCTAATACTACAGTCCGGTCTCCGTCTTCAGAACGATGGTTGAGCGACTCGCGTACATTATCGTACTGGCAACTTTTCGGCTATAGACTTGTCTTTGGCCTCCCCTGGTATACGAGTACAAGAAGATTTCTCATGGAACCCTTAAGACGACTCCTTGGGAAGTAATCATTTACCTGTCTGTCTTTCTTATACACGCAACATTGTTTCGGATCCTTCAACACCAAAATTTAACTATAAGGAAGCAGATTGGGAATCCTTCTCATGGATAACCGAATTAGTTACGTCTGGAGAGACCAGAGATGTAAAAGTCAAATACTGAACCACTTAAATTTTACACGCAGCTGAGGCTCCTATTCCCAAGATTTCTACAGTTCATGTGAACCACAGAGCTCACAAGTGCTCGTGGGCCCTTCGGTCCCGAGTAAACTCCATTTCTAAAAGTCCCGGTACCAAATGAACTGTTATCCGAACCAAACTTTGATAATTCTTAACTCTAACAAAAAATCATCAATCGAGATAGGACAAACTTTTTCGACATCAGCATATTTTCACCCAATTTTGGTGCACCAGGATGCCTCTGTACTGAAGAAAGGCGCCCTCACCTCACTTCGGGAATGGAACCCAAGTTGTTCGCACACAAGTCCGAGATATTAACCACTCGGCCACGGCAACCGACCGGGCGCCGGGAGCAGCGTTTATTGGTCAAAATTTGATCACTCATTAAATATAGTAAAAGTTTTTCAATCGTGATGGGACCAAGTTTTTTCACATTGGCGAATTTTTTGCGCTTTTTGTGCCAATTTTGGTGCGATTTGAATGTGTAGTTTCGGCTGCCCAAAATACACACACACACACACACACACACACACACACACACACACACACACACACACACACACACGGCTACTGCTTTAGTAAATTAGATTTGTGGACACTGGATTGCCGACAAGCATTAAGGAAACACAATAGAAGATACTGAATTTTTGATAGAATACAGAGAACTTCAGTGCATACAAACAAGCAAGGGCTGAGGCAAGGAGAATAATTAGAAAGGCGAAAAGTACTCCTGGCGGTAGTTTGTGCTCACAGTGAATTGTTTTACCCAACTCAGTAAAGTCTGGTCCACTATTAAAATACTACATAATAAACACCTCAACATCCCTGTGACCACTCTGCTGTTGGACAATAACATCTATGACGATCCCGTACACATAGCTAACATCCTCACCAGGAGTTCTTCTCATCTAAGTATTTCAGGCAACTACGACCAGCGTTTTCAAGACCATAAACGCATGGCTGAGCTACAAATAATAGACTTTGCCACGGAAGACGTAGACTTTCCGACAACCAGGAGTTTACGATAGATGAATTGCTCCCTGCCATGAAATCCTGTAAGACACCAGTCCTGGACCAGATAGCCTACTATCACGTGCGGTATGAGCCAGCATCTTAATCAGGACAACCTTATTAAGCTGTTAGCCTTGTACAATGAGCTTTTGGCATCCTGAACGTTCCCAAACTCATGGCACTTTCCGCACGTCATACCAATACCCAAACAGGCTGGTCGTCTTATGAACCCCACTTCATTTCGTCCTATTGCGTTGATATCTTGTCTATGGAAGGTCATGGAACGAAGGGTTAATAATGGAATTCTTTTTGTTTTAGAGCTGAAGTATTTGTTAGGTTAGCAATAATAAGGCTTCCATAAACACAGAAGTTCACTGGATCATTTAATGAATTCTGAGCACTGCATTTCGGAGGCATTTGCCAATAAAGAATTCATGATAGAGATGTCTTTGACATTCATAAAACCTATGACATGACGTGGCGACATAAGGGATACTAATGAAACTCTATGTCTATGGTTTAAAAGATAAATTGCCTATTTTCAGTTCCATTTTTTTAAAGGGACAGAACATTCCAAGTCAAATTGCCCCTTAACGTAACATCAGATATATTTATCCTTGAAAACGGGTGCCTCAGGGAAGTGTACTTAGTCCCACTTTGTTTAGTAGTATGATCAATGAGATTCTGTCATTAGCTGCTGTTCCGAGGAATCTTGAATACTCACCCAACGCTGACGATTGTGCAATATGGCATTCTTCCCGTAATGCACTGTTTTCGGCTGGGCAGATTCGAGCAGCCCTTGATTCCGGCCTCCAATGAGCATTGCAGTAGGGATTTAATCTTTCCGTCCCTATGTGTGCCGCCGTAGCTCTCACCTTTCGTACTGTCCCTAATTTGCATCTGACTTCGGATAATCTCTAGGCAACAAAGATTTTGTTACAGAAAAAAAGGAACTTGGGGTGTTTTTAGGTAATTTTGGCATGCGGATTTCGAATCTGTATTTAGAATTTTTCTATCAAATCCAAATTTTGTGTAGTGATATACTTACTCATGGCTACCTGGCGAGTTATTTCACTTCTGTGCATTTCACCTTGTACAAAGAAACTTCTGTGATAGTTCACAATGGCATCTCTAGACATCTATCTATCTATTGCCAGACGCCTCAATCCCGTTCGGGGTGGCCACAAACATTTCGCCTCCACGTCGCCCTGTCCTCCGCCATTTCACTGCCCTGTTCCCAACTCACACCCCCCTCTCTCATATACCTCTCCACCCCATCCCTCCATCTCATCCTCGGCCTCCCCCTCCCTCTCCCCCCGTCCACCTCACTCACATACACTCTCTTCGTCAGTCTTTCACCCTCCATCTGTAGACATGCTTGTGAAAATCACCCAGACAACTTCTGCTATGTCTGTAGATAATATACACCTACACAGCAGCGAATAAACATAGAGACATCAAGGATGAAACTTGCCTACAAGTTCTGGTTTGGCTGTAAGGTAGGAGACCAAGAGAGGGACTGGGCACCACATATTTGCTGTGCACAGTTCAGTGAATGTTAATAACTTGAATGAATGGTGAATGAAAGGCTATGCCATTAACAGTGCCCATGATTAGGCGTGAGCCCACAAATCACCATAATGATTGTTATTTTTGTATTACAAAGATAACAGGTATCTCAAAGAAAAATAAATGAAAGATCATCATTTATCTCATTTCTTTTTGCTCTTCACTAGTCTATTTACGTGCTCCTTGCACTCAGTATATTCAGTTCTTATTTCAATTGAAGCCTTATATATATATATATATATATATATATATATATATATATATATATATATATATATATATATATATAGATATATATAAATATATATATATATATATATATATATTAGTAGGGAGCCTACTAACATGGGGACGCCTGCATGTGTTGATGCAGTAGGGTTGGTAGTTCTTCATGGCCAACAATAAATGTGATAAGCTGCCAGAACTAAAAGACACCTCTCCCGACACCTTCCATATGTTGAAAATATTTAGAAATTAGAATGTGGTGAATGGTTTGGCTAGAAAATCCACTTCACGCAACTCATCCCAATATAATAAGGAGTGAAGAAATTCGTCTGAAAGCAATGAAAATAAGGAATAAAAAACATCATCGGAATGAATGGGCTAGCCAACAGCAACCTCACCACGCACCTACCGTACTTAAAACAGTAAGTTGAAATGTAACGAATGCCGAGTGTTGCAAAAAGGCATAAGTAAATATCTATGGAGAAGTTAATATGTAAACCGACTACTGGTTTGGTTTATTAACAAGTATAGTATTAGCACATGAACTTGATGTATTTTCTAAACGGAATATGTCAGTTATGTCAACAATAATACAGCGGCAACTGATACTAAAATTATGACGAAAATATGCATCAGACGACTATTTTTTTATTTCTTGTGGGCCAGTTTGTTGTGGAACCTCCAACAGACTGCAAAATAAACTTCAGTAAGCTGCCTTGTACTCCGGTAAATACTAGTCTCTTAAAAGAGTATAAATATGAGGTATTTTCTTTACGGGAGGTATAATCACCTTGGCAATATTACATCGCGTATCTGATTTCAAGTCATTGATAAATATGTGTATTAGACAATGATTCTTTATTTTAGCTGTTCGGGTCTATCTGTTGGGGAGCCCCATCCCTCCCCTGAGAATGTTCCAGTACTGTTTGCAGCCTCCGAATGAAGGCCTCGGAAGGCGGGTTGGGGGCAACTGTAAAAATCTAAACGTGTGTTCGGAGCTGTGAAGGCTGTTGGGGATTCCATTGGGGACTACTGTGAAAACGGCCCTTAATCACCAGGAGCTTCGGCCCCAATGGTCGATAGGCAAAAAACTTAATAATAATAAAATAAAATAACCTCACTAAGTAAACTGAAATGAACTACAGTAAACTCTCGTGCAAACTCAATCACTCAGTCCGTTACTCTCCGGCTAACAAAACTGAACTGAATTGTCCCCAAGACCCCACATACTAGGGGAGCCTAGAATATTCTAGAGCAGGGGTTCTCAACCTGTGGGCCATGGAGCAGTTTGAGAACTATGAGTTCGAATTAAGCTGGATTTTGTCTCACCCACCTGTGACCGTCCTATCCTGTCTTGTTCGTGAACAGCTGGCCTTGGGGCCCGAGGGTGCCTGATGCGGGGAGCACTGCTGTAATTGCTTGTTCGAAGCAGAAGACGCATCAACCTCCTCAGCCCACGCCAGATCCACATTTTTTTTTTTTTTTCCTCAAAACTAAAGTAGGTTCCAAATTTATGACAGGGTGATACTGAATGTGTGGTGACATGACTACAGTACATTTACATGTCTGTGATGATGCGATTGCCAGTGTGGGAGTGTCTTATTTGTATGTGTGTGCAATGATAGGATTTCGTAATGATATTAATCCGCCCCCACCCAGGAGGAGCTCGGGGAGGGGTATTGTTTTCACTCGGTTTGTCTGTCTGTCTGTTAACAACTTTACGCAAAAAGTACCTGTGCGATTTTGACTAAAATTGCATGGATGATGTCCCATGACACTCTGATCACCTGATTAAATTTTGGGTCAAACAGGCTAAGGCCCAGGCTGTAGGCCCAAAAAATGCAAAAAAAAAAAAAAGTAAAATATAAAAGTTATTTTTTGCCATAACTCCTTTCAAATTCGTCATATCGACATGAAACCAAACCCTAAAGGTGCATCTTTCAAATCTGCACCTATAACATGCCTCTTTAACATCAAGGGAGTCAACCTCCAGTTCGCGGTAGGGGGGTCAGGGTCTGGTGGGTCGGGCCTAATATTTCAAATGGGCAAAAAATCGTCAATTTTCACCCGATTTACTCCAAATTTGATATGTGACATCTTTGACTAGATATCCTGTTGTGTTTATAGTTAGCACTAAAATGACTGCCAGAGAAGGGTTTTGCTGTGCCTTAGCACCGCTTCTTGTTAATAAGATGTGACATGCATTTGACGGAAGCCAGAGTGACTCAAACATGCAACACTTATTTCACGATCGCCAGTGTATCACATTCATTTTGTCTACTATCTATCTATCTATTGCCAGACGCCTTAATCCCGTAAGGGGTGGCCACAAACAAATCGCCTCCATGTCGCCCTGTCCCCCGCCATTTCATTGCCCTGCTCCCAGCTCACACACCCCTCTTTCTTATACCTCTCCACTCCATCCCTCCATCTCATCCTTGGCTTCCTCCTCCCTCTCCCTCCCTCCACCTCACTCACACACTCTCATCGTCAGTCTGTCGCTCCCCATCCTCTCCACATGGCCAAACCACCTCAGTATATTTCTCCTAACGCTTCGTATCACATCACAGGCGGGGGGGGGGGGGCAATATTGTAGGTGGGGGCGACCATTATCCACCCACTTACTGTAGCGGTACTCTGTTTTCAGGGTAGCTCTTTACTGAGTGGCAAGCCAAATAATTCCCTGTAAACCAGGAAAGCATTTACAACGCTGGTTGGTAACCTTATAACCAACCAACACGCGTTCCCTACATGACAACAAGTTGGTTGGCGGAGGGTTAGTGCCCCTCCCCGGAAAACAACTAACTAATAATACGAACAAGATTTTGTCTACAAGGTCATATAATCATAAAAAGTCAGAAAAAAGTCAGAAAATTTACAAGGTCATAAAAATGTTGTAGAACGTCATAATATTTACTACTGGGTTACTAAATAGTGTGCTATTTTTGCATACCATTCTTTATAAGAATTTATAATTATGAAAATAAATAAATGATTAGACTGCTCTGTAACAGCAATAATTACCTCCGTAATTAATCTGTTATTACTTCTCTGAAAGTGTCAGTTATCCATCTTTTTTGCCCTCCAGAAGGGTCAGAACACAACAGAGAATTAGCAAATCGCCAAACACATGACTACAGTATTTAGAAACTTCTTTGGTGATGTTAAGTGTCCAAAAGATAACCCCTGCAGTCAGACCTTACCTGATGTGAGACGAGCTTCACGGCCAAATCTGCCAAACACGTTTCTATTTTCTGCCAATAATGGACCAAAGCTTTTTCTGCCGTATGTGTTCTGTGCCACAAGATCTTGAGTTTAGAATCTATGAGGCCATCGAAGATGAAATCGCATCTTAAGAAGAATCATGCAGAACACGCGACAGGATAGTGAATTTTTCAAGCAACATGAAAACAACTTAAAGCGACAGAGACTGGATGCAGGACGACCTTTTCAACAACAAAAAGTTGCAACAGTCCAGGCTTCTTATGAAGCTGCTCTTGAATTAGTGAAGAAACTGAAACCACATACGACTGGGACAAGTCTCATCAAACCTTGTACTCTAACTGTAGAATGTATCCTTGGGAATAACACAGTTCAACGTCGTATCCATGGCATGTCAGCAGATATAAAACAGCAGATTATCAGTGAAATTAATGAGGCTCCTTTTGGCTTGATTGCATTTCAGGTTGATGAGTCAACTAATGTAAGTTCCTGTTCACAACTACTGTCATTTGTTCGTTATGTCAAAGGAAATGATATAAAGGAGGAATTCTTGTTTTGTACTGCCCTGTACACAACAACAGGTGAAGACGTAATGAGAAAAATGGTACAGTTCTTCGATGTTGGAGGAATTAAGTGGGAGAACGTGTGTGCTGTATGCACAGCTGGTGCTTCAGCCATGCTTGGTTCCAAATCTGGGTTCCAAGTTCAGATGAAGAGGCTGGCACCACAAGCAAAAGAAACTTGCTGCATGATTCATCGGTACGCCTTATCCTGTACGACAGTCCCACTCCCATTGAAGAAAATCCTAGAAATAGTAATCAAGATCGTCAATTTCATCAAAGCGGGGGCCCTTAACAGTCGATTGTTCAAAGAGTTGTGCAAAGACATGTTCATGCTGAACATGAAACGCTGCTATTCTACACTGCAGCACGTTGCCTCTCGAAAGGAATGTTCTGAGCTGATTTTTGAACTTCGCACGGAAGTCAAACATTTCTTGTATGTTCAAGAAAAACACGACCTCCAGCATCACGAAGAAGAACAGTGGAATGAGCGATTAACTTATGTTGTTGACATTTTTGAACAGCAAAATCAGCTCACCCTAAGGCTTCAAGGAAGGGCAAATACTATTATTAATTTTAAGATAATCTCAGATGATTTGTTGCTAAGCTTCAACACTGGCGCAGGAAAGTGAACACAGGGAACATTGCTGTGTTTGAAAGACTGGAGTGCAAGACTGCAATGGAAAAGAGCTTGATCCCTTGTTGAAAATCAGCATTCCTGAGCAGCTAGAGTTACTGGAGGTGGAATTGCTGAGGTATTTTCCTGATTTGGATGACTGTGAGGCAAAAATTATGAGAAATGCCGTTTCTGGCAACATTTATGTGGCGAACTTCCCAGAGTCAAGGCAAGATAAATTCCTAGAACTCCGAACTTATTCATTTGCCAAAGATGTATTTGAAGAGGAGAGTTTGGCTGAGTTTTGGGTAGGGATGAGTCGCTACTCAAACATCAGCTGAATGGCTATGCCGGTGCTTCTTTCATTTTCCTCTGCTTACCTCTGCGAGTCGGGGTTTTCCACGCTGCTAAACATCAGATCTTAACAGCGTAATCGACTCCAAGTAGATGACCTCTGCTGTGCATTGTGTAATACAACCACGGATATCCCAACCTGTAGCAACCATGCAATTTCAGCCACGCCACTGAATTGCACATGAGGTACATTGCAGTTACTGCTGATACTTTTTCCCTGCATATCTGTATGTATATATAATGCACTGCATTAACTGCAGATTTTTTTAAAGCGTATGATATTTAGCTGATTCGATTTAAACTTTTAAAAGTTTAGTCTCTTGTAATTTTTTTGATGTACTACAGTACCTACAGAAAATATTTTTTACAATTCAGTATATATACTGGAATCTTTCCATACAGTGTTCTTGTCCTGTAGCTATTGGCGCCATTATACTATTCAAAACTAATAATAATGAATCTGAATATATGACAGACATTGATGGGGGCCATGGAGATTATTATATACTGGTCGGGGGCCACTGAATAGAAAAGGTTAGGATCCACTGTTCTAGAGTCTAGGATAGAACTCTCGTATTATCAAGCAATAGTGCACTTACATTAATAAAACACAATAAAAAAAACAAGAACTAATTCCTAAGGTATGAGAGAATGTAAACAAAACAGATTGTAGGAATCTTCAGATATAAAACGTTAATCTAATCCTACAGCATAAGAGAATGGATCTAATAACGTTCACACTTGCAGCTGATAAACATCAATTAATATATACATACATACATACATATATATATATATATATATATATATATATATATATATATATATATATATATATATATATATATATACTGTATATATAAAATATAGAACGTACGCGCGCGCGTGCGTGCGTGCGTGCGTGCGTGCGTGTGTTTGTGTGTGTGTGTGTGTGTGTGTGTGTGTGTGTGTGTGTGTGTGTGTGTAAATAAAAGGTAATAAGAAAATATCAGCAAAAACTAAAACTTGAAAAAATAAATGAATGGAAGTACAGTATACAGAAACAACTAACCGTTACATTTCAACCGGGAATTGAAAGGAACGTAAACGCTGTAAAGCCAGCTGGAAACGGTTGTTGGTGAGTGTGGCCTAACTTTCATTGGCTCCTGTGTTGCTGCGCTGAAATGTTGGCTGGAAGAACGCCTGTCGCCTGGCAGTGTAACGAACCTTCAGCAAACTCGTTCATAGCAGAATATTAGGTACTGAAGACTTAGGTACTGGAGATTTATAGTATGATAGGAAAGTTCATTACAACAGCCATTGTGTCATAAAATTTGACTACATTTGTGTGCCCGTCCCTAGTGCTACAATGTCAAGAAAATCAATATTTTGCCAAGGCTCACAAAACAAGTGCCAGGTGTCACAACCGTAAATATTACAGACTAACACAGGCTAAGATTGTATAATTTTAAAATACTATAAAAAAAATTTGCCGTCATATTGCACTAAAAAGTAAATCATTAATTGAGGCAAAAGTCGTTACCAACGCAATTTTCACGAACAGCTAATAAACACTTTTAATTAAAAAAAAAAAGGTCATTGATCATTTTGTACATTGTACTATTTACTGGACCACTATCCGTTCTAAATGCTTTGCTATTGATAACATTCCAAAGAGTTACAGTGTATTAGTTTGTAACTGGTGAATGAAGTGAATGAGCTGGTTTAGGTAATGTGAATGATTGATATAATATTCGTGATGAAAGGGAAAATAGGTACACAAATGTTGTCAGGTACTTGTATGTATAATGTTTAATTACTGTACAGTCTGATTTCAACGAGGTCAATCTGGAATGTGCTTCTTTAGAGATGGATAGATGGGTTTACCTTTGCAACTAGGTGTGAGACAACCATATGTATTTTACATGTAAACTGAAGTTCATAAAGGTGCAAGTATTATGCTGTGGGCAGCCTTTTGTTAATCTCGGATCACACATCACAGCCTCAGTGTTTGTATGTGTGTGTGTGTGTGTGTGTGATGCCAGTCAACTCACCACTGCGGTCATTTTCCTTGCTGAGAACAACCACAACCGACGCTGTGTCCACTCCGGCACTACTGTCTGACCCTTGGCTGGCACTCTATATCTGTCAGATAAAATTATATTAAGTTCTTACTCATAATTAACATTTAGTTCAGCAGAAGCAAAATTAACACAAAGAACCCTGATGTTCAGTCCATTCTTTGATCTCCCCATTCTCCCCATTGCTTAACTCTTTGGCCGTGAAAATCTGTTCTCCAATTTTTTTCAGGTTATTATCAAACAGTTTAATCAGTTTGGAAAAACGATCCACTACAAGGAAGTTATAATTTAGTGAAGTAACGACTTTGTTGAATATTAGCAACTTTGCATTTGAAGCCTGCTAGTGCCGGGGATATAATTCAGCACAGAGACACCCACCACAGCTAAAGAGTTTAAAACGACTGTTGTAATCTCACTTTTAACCCCTTCAGCCAATGGAAGTGTTATGTACTGAATAAGTCCCATCAGCTTAACCCTTCGTTAGTCCTCTGCGGTACTCAAACGTGGTTAGTCCGGTGGGGTGTTACAATACCCCAATACAAAAATACATGTAGTTACTAACATGTAAAATATATTCACACTGCCGCTTCAGCATATCACTGCAATCACTAATGAATGCCATGTAGGTGGTGTTTATTAATTTATAATAATAAAACACAATAAATTATAATATCAGTAAAAAAACAACAAATGGACTCATATCTCATTTGCCAGGTAAACAAGCACTGGAAAATACATTTTGTGATTTTTAAAATCAGTATAATGATAAACAGTATACAAAAATAAGATTAAATAAAAATCTATATCACAATATGATCTAAATGGTTAGTTTGATGGGGTGACTGGACACCCTGGGGGGGCGGGGAGGGAAAGTGCCCCCTTCTCTCACTACAGCAGAGGCAGGACTAAACCAATCCACATGCTCCCTCCCCTCACTGAATCAGGAGAGTACTGGAACGGAGAGAAATATTCGAAATACCGGTTGGGAAATATGAGTTAAAAAAAAAATGGAGTGCCAAAACACCCCACCTGACTAACGAAGGGTTAAAATAAATCTTTATAACTGGAAGCTAGACACAGGCCGTCAATAACCCCTTCGGGATCAGGTAGTTCTTAGCAGAATGAAATTGTCTGGTTGTAGATAGGACACCCCACAGAAAAGATGTCATAGTACTGAATGAGTTTTAGAGTGCGACGTTGTCTTTCTATTCACGGTACTCATAGATCTGATTTGCAGTATTGGAAGATTTTATATTCACCACTACAGCACCGTGACTCGTTTTCATTCACCAATGTACTTGGCAACCAAACCCGAATTTTTATGTACTTGCTTCACGTGATGAAAAGTATATGAACATGCCAAGTATTTGTTGTTTTCCCTGTCACTCCTAGTCCTGGATAAAAAAAAAAAAAAAAAAAAATCGTCAGATACGTGGTATATTACCCTTGCTAATGACAGTTCTAAGTCCCACCAAGACAGGGAACAATTACAAAGATTTGACTTTTTCTCTAATGAAGACTTTACTCATCTACCAAGGGCCCACCGGCATAAAAAAAAAAAAAAAAACACACTCCTGCTAATATCAGTACAACAGTTTTGCATAAGAGAACCCTGGCATGTATTCAATGTGGACAGTGGGTGCAAGTGCCGAAGTGTTGACATGTGGAGAAGTGTATGGCATGTAGGAGGATTACTGAGCCTCAGGAAACGAGCTTTCAAGGTGTTACCCTAACTCTAACTTGTAAAATCAAAATAATAATAATGAAAATAATAATAATAATAATAATAATAATAATAATAATAATAACAATAATAATAATAATAATAACAATAATAATAATAATAATAATAATAATAATAATATTATTATTATTATTATTATTATTATTATTATTATTATTATCATTATTATTATTGTTATTAACAACAACAACAACAATAATAATAATAATAATAATAATAATAATAATAATTAGTGGTAGGTGGGGGCGTTCACCATCCATTCACTCTATGTAGTGCTGCGCTCGGATGCCTACCCTTTCCTCTCTTCATTTCTTCTTTCCCTCCTTCCTTTTTTTTTTGTATTTATTTCCTTCATTCTTTCCTCTTCCTTCTGTCTGCTGGTGACTCTACACTGCGTGTCAAGGTAAATGGTTCCCTGTACACCAGGAAACCATATACTACGCTGGGTGGTTACCATATAACCAAATTACGGCGCCTGGTGGTCAAATGGTTAACTAAGGCCCTCCAGTCGGACGGAGCCGGAGCAGGTTTATGTTCAAGGGATGGCTGGTGTTTATTACTCATGTAATGCCACTCAACCATGAGTGAGGCTAGTCACCCCCATCATGAATTGACAGTAACTTGCCTAGCCCTGGGCTTCTACGTTCCACATGAGGCAACACTGGATTAGATGATTGATGGATCGATAAAAATAATAATCATAATCGTCCGAACCTCCTTTCCCACCCTAGGGCAGGATGAGGAGTAGCAACGTTCAGACAGCCCAAGTTTGTCCAGTTCAATTGTCCATACTTCCATTCACTCATCATTCAAGCACCCGGAATCCTGGCTTTAGTTAATCTACAAAAAACTTTCACCACAATCTGTAGCTTCACATAAACGTATCCGATTGAGTAAATCCGAATGCTGTCACGTTAAAACAGGGTGCCAAATCCCGGATCGTGCGCTTCTTCTCACGAAATTCATCCATCTAGCTCGATCGCTTGTCATTCCCCTAGCCTCACCGACTTTCATACCTCACACACTCATTCACTATTAACCCTCCACCTTCTCCTTGGCCTATCTTGCCTCCTCTCTCCTTCAAATTCGCTCAGATATGTCTCTTTCACCACCACTCTAATGTTATCCATTTTCTCCACATGACCACACCGTCTCAGTACACTCTCTTCGATTCTTTTGTCAACAGACTTCCTCCCTCCGCACCTTTCACAAATCACATTATTTAGTATTCTCTTCACTCTCTGTACTCCATCGCCAGTTAACGATGCCGAAATGAAGTGGCAAAATTACCATTCATCCCTTACCACCGTTTACCACCACTTCTTCCCTGTAAAGATCTTTACGATCCACACAAATGATGTTCCCTGGATCACGCCAAGCAACAGCGACTCATGCACCACCGTATCCAAGCATATCAAAACAATAATCTAGTACTCTAAAGGTCTTTGCACAATGCAGTGATCCGCGAAATTGGGCTAACAATGAAAAGATTCTATCCCAGCAAATCAGAAGCACTTAAAGCACTAATGTAAGCCAATGGTATGGGAGAATCAAAGAAATTTGTGCTCGTTCCCCTGTGCCTACATTCTAGCCATCACAGAAGCAGCTGGAGCCAGACTGGACCCCACCCTTCTCTTCCCCTACCTTGCAACTCCTGAACCTCCCTCATTCGTCGATGAACTCGATGTTTACAAAAAGCTGCAGACCCACCAGAACAAGAGATCAGTCACACCTCTGGATCTACCAATGTAACTATCAAAAGAGTTTGCACCAGAACTCTCTAAACCACTATGCTCCATCATCAATGCTTCAATTCAGCAATCCAAATCATCATCCACTTGAATGCAATCCTATGTCACTAACATACTCAAAATTACAAGCCATCCACTTTCAATGACCTCCTCCCTATTCACCATTGCCTTTATACCCAGTCTACTTTGTGAATGCTATGGTGATGAATGGACTTATGAAAACCTAGTTCCAAACATAGATACAAAACAGTTCGGCAACGCGAAGACATCTTCCACCACCCACTGCTTAATGAGTCTGCGAGAGTTCCCTGACACCAGCTTATAAGAGAGAAAGATTTCCGTTGCAGTCACGTTCATTGACTTCACAAAAGCACTTGACCTCGTTAACCACACCGCAGTAACCAAGAAAGCAATGGAATTTGGTGTCCAAGAGAGTCTCATTCCCTGGCTTGCAGACTTTCTGAGTGACAGAGAACAAGCTGTTCGGCAAAGGGGGGCTACATCTAGTTTCC
The DNA here is from genome assembly GCF_032717465.1 of Coenobita brevimanus. Classification (NCBI taxonomy): domain Eukaryota; kingdom Metazoa; phylum Arthropoda; class Malacostraca; order Decapoda; family Coenobitidae; genus Coenobita; species Coenobita brevimanus. The sequence continues at coordinate 5,262,643 of NC_136961.1, forward strand.
AGTCCCTCATCTGCTATGTGACAAAGGGAACCGGGATGGAACCGCTCTTTTTCCTTATCCTAATCAACCACTCCCTCACCAACACCACCTGTGATGGAAATACATTGACTACTCTGCCATCGCCATAGCAGTTAATAACACCAACCCCGACCCAGACTACCTCACTTTGCAGCAAAATACTTAAAAATCTCGTGGAATGGACACAACAAAATGATGTTACCATCGACTACCACAAGACTGTCATCATCCAGTTTGACTTGGCCAGTACTCGCACCCCTCCCCCTCCCTTAATCTGTACTACCACACCCTTGAGTTAGTCCAGATTATCAAGTTTCTTGGCATCACTTAGGAAAGCAAACAACGCTAGGACCGACACACACCTTTCGTCCTGCAATCCCCCTCTTTCAGGCTCTACATGATCCAAAGAAACAAATCTTTTGGTCTTCCAACAGTGGAACTCCGCAACACCTACCACTTTCATATAACCAAAATTTACATACTCCCACCAACACGATCCAAGTCTTACTACAACACAGAAGCAAAGATTTGAGTCTGTGCAGAAGCGTGTTGCAAAGATAATTCTCTGCCCAGCATATGTCAACTGTTCCACCGCACTTCAGACTCTCAGCTTGACAACCATCTCTGACAGCCATCAAGTATACCTTCACCAGTTTGGACTCAAACTCCTGAACCAAGCTCGTCACCGCAACCTGTTCCCTCCCCCCGCCACAGCACGACCTTACGTCACCCGTACCAGCAACAAGTTACAGCCAATTTGAGCAAAAGCTAATCGTTATAAGAATAGTCCTGTTCCTACCATTGCCCGAATGATCAACAAACAATAGCTAACAACGTCTCCCCCTATCGGTTTTTTTCTTATGTTTGTTCTTATTTCTTCAATAAACCTAGTAACTGTATTTTCACTTGCTCTGTAAATTTGGCGGTTACATTTACTTTGATTCAATGCTGGCTTGTAATTAAAATAATATTTAAAACTCTTTTGTGTATATTTTCAGCCTTCTGGCTGCCTTGCCTTAAATAACAAGTGAATTATTATAATTACTATCTATCTGTCTATCTATTGCTAAACACCTTAATCCCGTAAGGGGTGGCCACAAATAAATCGCCTCCATGTCGCCCTGTCCTCCGCCATTTCACTGCCCTGCTCCCAGTTCACATCCACCTCTCTCAAACACCTCTCCACTCCATCCCTCCATATCATCCTTGGTCTCCCGTCCCTCTTCCCCCCCCCTTACCTCCCACACATACACTCTTCTCATCAGTCTCGCTCTCCATCCTCTCCACATGGCCAAACCACCTCAGTGTGTTTCTCAACGCTTCCTGTCATATCCACATCCACACTACAGCAGTCCTCCACTTCCTCATTTTGTCAGTCTGTCTCTCCATGTGACTCCACATGCTCCTCTCAAATAACTAATTTCCACTGCTCTCACTCCTGACTTGTGTTACTCCAACAAGGTTCAAGCTTCACTTCCATACGTTAGAGCTGGTGTCACAATACTGTCATTTAGAAACTTTTTCACTTCCATGCTCACTTCCCTGTTTCTTATCACTGCTTTCAAGGAACCAGCAACCTTTCTTTCTTGTTGCACCCTTTGAAGCACTTCACCCTCTAAACGTCCATCCTTACTCATCACACTACCCAAGTACTCACTCACATTTTCTATTTCCTTCTCATCCAACCTCACTGTACATTCACTGACTTCATTTCCCCCAGAGACCATATCTTTACCCTTCCCTACATTCACCTTTAGATTCCTTTTCTTATACACTCTCCCAAACTCATCCACCAAGCTTTGCAGCTCCCCTTCATTTTCACTTAACAACACAGAATCATCGGCAAACAACAGTGCAGGGAGTTTTCAAACACTGGCCTCTCTCACTAGGGCTGCTCCAACATCCACTGCATTACCTTGTATCTCTTTTATAACCCCATCTATATTCAGATTGAACAACCGTGGAGACATGACACATCCCTGTTTCAACCCAACCTTGAAACAGAAAAATTCACTCAGTGCACTATCCACACGCACTGCGGACTTAGCACACTCATACATACTCTTCACGGCATTCAACAACATCCCATTTACCCGATATATTCTTAGTACATTTCACATTCCTTGTCTATCCACCCTGTCATATGCTTTCCATGAAGGCCGTATACAATTTTTACCCTTCTCTAGATACTATTCCATGAAAGACCTAAGAATGAATATCTGATCTACACAACCTCTTTCCTTCCTAAAACCTCCCTGTTCTTCTCCAACTAATTCTCTGTTATTTTCCTAACTCTGTCAATAAGTATCCTATCATATACTTTTCCTGTTACACTCAGAAGACAAATGCCCCTGTGATTACCACACACTTCTTTTTCCCCTTTTTCTTTGCACAGGGGAATAATTATACCTGACTTCCAATCCTCTGGGACTCTACTTTCCTCCCAGCCCAACCTGCACATCTTCCACATCCATTCTATTACTATCTCTTCCCCATTCTTCAGCATTTCACCACACACTTCATAAATTCCTGGGTTTTTCCCATTTTGACTTTCTTCATTGCTTCTCCATCCTACTGATTTCTTCCTCTCTTCTCACATCCCTCAGTCTCCCAGCCATTCCCCAGCCACTTATACTTGCATTACTTTCATTTTCAACAGTTCTTAAAGTGTTCTCTCCATCTGCTCATTTTTTCTCCCTTCTCCACTAGTAATCTACCATTTTTATCTTTCAATCACCAGCTAACTTCTTTGACACTCTGTCTAACTCTCATTACCTCATTCCAGAATATTTTCTTGCATTCCCTCCACACTACACTCAAATTCCTTCCAAATTCCTCATCCACTCTCTTCTCACTCTCTTAATAATCTTTTCACCTCTCTCTTCGCCTCTACATATAACTGTCCCTTCCGTCTCTCAACTTCTTCCACACCCCTGTTTCTTATCCACTCTATGCTTTCTTCTTTTGTGACACAACCTGTCTCACCTCTTGATTCACTATGCTGTTATAATTACTGTTATCATTAATACCCACCATGGCCCACCACATAGCCACCATGACCCACCAACCATATTTCCAGTACCCCACCGAACATGTATTAACCATGCCCGAACATATACCTGCATACCCCACTACACATCATCCTACTTGTCCCGCAACATTCAATGTAATTTGGGATTTATGGATTATATCTATTTAGGTATCTTTATCTATCTATCTATCTGTCTGTCTGTCTATCTATATCTATATCTTTATATACAGTATATTAATACACACATGTATCTATATTCATCTATCAACCTGTCTATACATTATACATAAATCCATCCCTCATCCAATCCTATTTTGCCCCATGCGGAGAGGAGGAGCCCGCGGCTAGGCAAGTTGGTTCCGACATTTAGGATTAGAGTGACCAGCCTCACTCATCCCTGAGTAGCATTACGTGAGCAATAAACACCAACCACCCCTTGGATATACACCTACACAGGTTCAATCCGACTGGAACGCCTTAATCACCCACTAAGCCACCAGACGTCATAATTTGGTTTTATTGTTACCACCCAGCGTAGTAAATGGTTTCCTGGTGTACAGGAAACCATTTGGCTTGTCCCTCAGTGTAGAGTCACCCAAAGCAGAAGGAATGGGAAAGAATGATGGAAAGAAAGACAGACGAGGGAGTATAAAGTCACCATTATATATATATATATATATATATATATATATATATATATATATATATATATATATATATATATATATATATATATATATATATATATATATATATACTGTATGTGTGTGTGTGTGTGTGTGTGTGTGTGTGTGTGTGTGTGTGTGTGTACTTTAATAACCGTATCACTAAATAGCCCTCCCCTAAAACATTTAAATCATACGAGTATGTTTACCGTAACGGCTTACCCATTTTTGTTCTATGAAGTATTATTTTCATATTCTTGCCGTATTCACATTACTTTATTTCTTTAGGGGAGACTTCTCCAACTGAAGTGATTTAATATGAAATATTTTTATCATTTTAATAAGCCACTGTAGTTTTCTGAAAAAGTATCATGTAACAGTAGCAGGAAAAAGTACTAAGACTTACGGATGATCGAGCTGACAGACCATTACCCAGTGAGTGAGAAAAAGGTTGTATCCAGGGCCGTTTTTTTTTTTTTTTTTTTTTTTTTTGTGACCGACTCTGGACACTGGCTTCACAGCCTAATTTCAAAGCCCAGTAGTCCTCCTACATAGCCTACCGTACACCTCTACATGTATACATGCTAGGGCTGCTGTCTCATACAGGACTGGTGTATTGGTGTAGTAGAGTAAGTCGTTCTTTCTGTTGTTCAGAGCAGGAGTGTCAACTCTTTGTCCCCCATGGCTTCATTTGCGCGTCCTTCTTACAAGTTGTATCAAGCTCTGCCGGCCCCTATATAATGAGCTCAGTCTCTGCATTAATTGCCGCTTAGATCTACTCCTCATATTGTTCACATCTCTGTCCTCCCCTGTACAGTTGTTATTATTGTGAGTGCTCAGGAAGTCTCCAACCATCTAGCAGCTGTGTAATTTGAGTATGTGTTATTACATTTTTTCTTGTACTGTATAGCTTAGGGTGTTGGTTCGTGGGCCTAGTGGGGTTTTTGTGATTCATGTGCTTTAGGTGTCAGCCATTATTAATAATATTTTGTATCTGTAATAATATATCTTGCATTCACTGAGCATTATCCGGTTTTCTCATTTTATCAGGGCTGACTTAGATAAATTTACTCTTGCTAATTTCGTGTTAATAGAGGCTATTGCAGTTAACCATATATTTAACCTGTTTTTTGCCATTACATTATCCTTATGAGTCCTGAATGTTTAGTTGTTAGTTTGAGCATTAAACTTTAACTTATAATTTTACCTAACTCTTTTGTTTTGAACCTGGAACTTTGCGGGACAGTTTTCTCTGTTCCGTAACATAAATTTGGCGACCTCTTATCAGGATATTCAGGATATTATCATAAGGATATTGCTTGATATTTTGTGACTGTGATTTATTCATGATGTCTACTATTGCTACGCTTGATGAAGCCAAAGATTTTTGTCAAATGTGCAAACAGTGTGTGATGTAGAAAACAGAACAAAGAATGAACTTAAGCTTGTTGCTCAACAATTGGGAATTGTTGTTCGCTCTCATCATTCTAAAGATCAAATTGTCGACATGATTAATGAAAGCTTGTTTAATGTAACTCCTCCAAATGAGCAAACGCAGATTGAATTAGCTAAGTTACAGCTAGCCCTGCAGGAGGCTCGTGCTAAGGAGGCTGAGTTTCAGGCACGTTCTCAGGAGGCACAAATTGAACTTGCTAGGATTCAGGCAGACCATGAGTATCGCATGAAACAAGGTGGAACTGGATCATCTAGCTCTGATGATTTTGATGTGGCTAAAAATGTTAAACTTGTCCATCCTTTTAATGAATCTGATTTAACAAAGTATTTTTAGTTGTTTGAGAGGGTAGCTACAGGTTTTAATTGGCCCAAAAAGTATTGGCCAGTCCTTCTTCAAACTGTTCTCACCGGTAAAGCTCAAGTAACTTATGCATCTTTGCCTCAGGATCAATCTGATAATTATGATGTAGTTAAGAGCTTGATTCTTAAGGCCTATTAGCTTGTTCCTGAAGCCTATAGAGTAAAATTTAGGACAAATTATAAGCAAGATAAGCAATTCCATGTTGAGTATGCAAAAATCAAAGAAGATCTGTTAGAGCAGTGGTTAAATTCTAAGAATGTGGATTCTGATTTTGGTAAATTTAAGCAGATGATTTTGCTGGAGGACTTCAAAAGGTGTATTAATAATGATGTAAGCCTATATCTTGATGAGAAAAGAATAGATAATTTGTGTGATGCTGCAGTTTTAGCTGATGAATATGTTCTCACTCACAAGAGATATTCTAGAGAAAAAAGGAAAGCTGAGAGTAAGTACGTTGCCTCTACTCAGAGTACAGGTAACAGGAAAGAGAATAAAGATGATGTTCCTCAGGAAGTAAATACCAGCTTCACCAGTAGATTTCAGAGAAGTAAATGTACTTATTGTAGTAAGCTTGGTCATACTACGGAGAAATGTTTCAGGAGACAGCGTGATGTGAACAAAAAGGAGTCTTTAAATATTCAGTCAATTGGTCTATGTCCACCCTTGAGAGTTCCCAGAATTCTTTAACTGAGTTAACTGAACCTGCTTTGAGGGGTAAATTAAATTCTCATGATGAAGCTCCTTTTTTGAGCAGTAACGTGGGTGACACTCTCAAGAGTTCATGTGCTAATTTCCTGTCTGATGGTTTTGTCAGTCCTCTGGACAGTAATGACAGGAAATCAGTTAAAATATATGTGATACATGTGCTTGCCAATCCCTTATGCTGACCAGTGTTCTAGGCTCTAATGTTAATTCCTCTGATGAAACTGTAATCTTACAAGGTGTAGGGAATAATTACTTCTCTGTCCCTCTGTGCAGAGTGAATTTAGAGTCTGGTTTTGTTAATGGTTCTGTTATGGTTGGGTTGGTTGAGACACTCCCAATGTCAGGTGTAACTTTCTTACTTGGAAATGATATTGGTGGAAGTCAAGTGTGTCCAGCTCCTCAGTTGTCTAGTGAGCCAGTGGCTGCGGCCCAGGATTGTGATGTCCCTGATGTGTTCTCTGCATGTGCTGTCACTAGGGCTAAGTCTAAAGTTACTGGTGACTTAGAGGATAATGATGATGATGATGTTATCTTAGCTGACACTTTTCTTGCTAATTTGGACCACTCACCAGATGAGGCAGTACCCCGTAGTGTTGATAATTTGTCTCGTCAAGAGTTGGTTGAGTTGCAGGTTGCTGACCCTGAGTTGAAAGGTCTAGTAACTCTGCTTGCAGTGAGGAAGAGTCAGCCGGTGCTTCTACTTGTTATTATATAAAGTCAGGAGTACTTATGAGGAAGTGGAGACCCTCAACAGCATCAGCCGACTGTGAATGGGAGGTTGTACATCAAGTTGTCATCCCTCGTGTTTGTAGGCAGGATATCATTAGAGTGGCTCATGATTCCAGTTTGGCAGGACACCTTGGAGTGAGGAAGACTGTGGCACGCATTTTGAAACACTTCTACTGGCCAGGTATCTTCAGGGATGTTTCCTGGTATTGTAAGTCTTGTCACACCTGTCAAGTTGTGGGGAAGTGTAATCAGACCGAAAAGGTTGCACCTCTAGTTCCCATTCCTCCTTTTGAGGCGCCATTCACCCGTGTGTTGGTGGATATTGTGGGCCCTTCCTAAGACTTCTTCAGGATTTTCTTATGTGTTGACCCTGAATGATATGGCTACTCGTTATCCTGAAGCCATTCCACTTAGAAATATCTCAGCAAAGAACGTGGTTAAGGAAATGCTAGGGTTCTTCACAAAGTTTGGTCTGCCCAAGGAGTTACAGTCAGACCGGGGAAGTAATTTCATGTCAAATGTTTTCAAGCAGTCTCTGAAAGAGTTGGGCACCACCCAGATCACGTCTTCAGCTTACCATCCCCAGACCCAAGGAGCGTTGGAGAGATATCATCAAACACTCAAATCGATGCTCAGGAAATACTGTTTGGAACATCAGAAAGACTGGGATAAAGGTCTTCCATTCGTTGTATTTGCTGCAAGAGAATCTCCAAATGAATCACTGGGCTTCTCACCCTTTGAACTACTGTTTGGCCATGAAGTAAAAGGACCCCTTAAGCTACTCAAGGAATGCTGGCTGTCGGAGGAAGATGATGTCAACCTGCTGGAGTATGTGATGAAGTTCAAAGAACGGCTGTCCACTGCTTTACAGCTGGCGAGAGAGAATTTAGGAACTGCTCAGGAGAAGATGAAGACTTGGTATGATTGTCATAAATGACTTTGTGTCATAAAAGACTGTGTGGTTCCTTTATGGTTGAGTTATATATATATATATATATATATATATATATATATATATATATATATATATGACTTGTGGACGAGCGGTTTTTGTATCTTGGAGTAGCTTCCCATTTGTCATGTAGTGACAGGAGAGGTAAAGAATAGTATGGGACTATTTTTATTTGTCTTGAAAATATTAACTAGTCTCTCACATGGAGCGGAATATAGAGTCCAGTCCCGCTAGCTATATCTCTGTCTCTCTCTCTCAAATTGCCAAGCCCTTCTCCCTGTGACCTGTCTCTTCTAAGGCCTGTCTCCTTCTAAGCTCTCTTTCCTAAATTCTGGTGAAACAGAAGTATCACGTGTGTTCCTCGTGGATGGAAAGTTTAAGAAGCCTGTGTGTGAGTATGTGTGTATATGTGTGTGTATGGTTACTAGGTCTTTGTTCACGAGAGGACTGCTGACAGCTAACTGCATCATCTCCTTACTGGCCGCTGTCGTCAGCTTTCCTCAGTGTAACTTGCAAACTCATTTCCTTTTCCCAGGCTCGCAGAGGGCTGTCTATCTATCTATTTATCTATCTATCTATTATGATTTGTAATTATAATATGTAGTCCTGACATCTGCTCGGCCACGCGAAAATGGCGTACCATCGACAGTTAATAGTCCTAATATATTAATACATACTATATACACATTATAATGAACTTATAAGCTAATTAAGTGAAATACATAATATTGTAAAAGTAACATAATTGTATGAATATTGTAAACATATATTATTCATAGTAAATAGTGATTATTCAGTAATATTACATTTTAAACAAGTTGTATACATATTTGAATAAATGCATTAAAGTAAATTATTTAACTGTAATACAGTATGTACTTGGGTTATTATAGTGAAATGCCTACATGCAAGAATAAAAAATAGTTAAAAATTAAGATTATGGTAAGAGTTATTAATATTTCATTTAAAGATAATGGTACTGGTCTGCCATATATGGGTCATTTTTCTTTGTATTTATATATATATATATATATATATATATATATATATATATATATATATATATATATATATATATATATAATTAATACTATATACAAAATATATACACTTCATTCAGGGTGGTTAACTGTGATGTTAACTCTCCCCCCACTAAATAATGACTCCAAATTAGCAATTCTTGCATGCATTGTGTGCATTGCGAACAGCAGTACTGCAACTACAATGCAGACGATTATAAAGACAGTAGGTGCTGGGCTATACACATAATATGGGTTGAACATACTCAAACTCAAATCTTCCCAGGGCTTCATTGTTTCATTGTTCAGCTGCATAGTTTCAAACTTAGGTGAAGTCAACTTAATACTTGTGCTCACGTTTAAGTCCATATCAGGCAGTGGGTGGAAATGTTTGTGTGTATGATTGAGGATGGCGTAGTGATTGATGGTGGAATAAGTAGACATGGCTGGTGTAAATACCGCACAGTAGTCTGGTGCTATGTATAATCCTGAGGCTGAAGTATGAGATGGTGGTATATCTGGACAGACTATGTAAACTGATGTGTTATGAGTGAAATAAAAAAACTGTGAGTGTCCGATGCGTTGATGGTGTACAAGTTTATCTGGAGCAAAAGTGAAGTTGCAATGATTATGAATATTGTCATTTCTGATGATAGCCATTTCACAAGGGACTGTATCAGTAGGCTGAAACGTGAAAATGTACGCAGGACAAAGATGAACAGCATGTAAGGATGTGCGGCACTTTCATTCAATCGTTGATTCACTTGCGAAAGTGACAGTGTTACGTCTCTTGGAGACCATGATGAGTTCGGTGTCTGTGTTGATGTTGATGATGACCAAAGTGTTGTTATTCTTATAGGGGAAGGGGTGTATTTGGTATACTGTGAACAGGTCTTCAGTGATGAATGGTACATGAACTATCACTGATGTTGGTGTTAGTGTTGCTTCTAAATACGGGTAATATTGCATAAATTCCCTACTGCGGAACAACGGCTTCAATTTATGTTTATGTATGCCTTGACTAACTATCTGACGTAGCTCATGAACTAGGAGTAAGTCAATTGTGATCTTGCCATCACCAGCATTCGAAATTCCTTGCATAAGTGCCCCGAAACGATCTCTAGTGTTCTCTAATTGTAGTAGAATCGTGTCAATATGTTCTGTGATGATGGAGAAGTGCTGGAAAAGAGTAACGTTTCCCTCTAATTCATTTATTTTATCTACACTCTCGAGAGCTACGTTTTCTGCTTGTTTCAGATTTTTCACAATTGTCTTCATTGCTGAGTTCTGTCCCGTGATGAATTTATCTTCGCATGTTAGTACCTGAGCTATCTTATTAAATTTGTTGTTTATTTCTTTAAGGTCATCCTCTGTAGCCAATCCAAAGATGTTCCCAAGAACTGCGCCGCCCAGGTCGAACGAACCGCGCTTTTGGCGAGTACGTGTGATGTTGTTCCTGTCGCTCAGTACCTCCGTTCCATAAGATGGGAGATCTTGGATCATGACGAGCATAGTTGACTTCGCCTGTTCTAGTTTCCATTTCGCTAACTTCACCATTTCATTCACTTCCTTGGTGTTATGTGCTTGTGAAACATAATTTCCTATCATGAAGTCCAGAGTTCGCATCGGCGTCGCAAGTCTTTCTAGATAAGTAGGTAAGTCATACAAGTAATCTAGACTTATTTCAGTACTCATGACGTCCTTAACGATTGTAGTCGTGGCCGTTGGAGCTATGAGACATCCTTGTTGTACTATATGTTTGGGGTCTAGGTGCGCATATCCTCTTACTATGTAGAGGAGAATCCATAGCATAAGTCCCTTCATCGTAACCTACCGAAAAAAAAAATCTATTAATTTCCTATAATGCTGTGGTCGATGATAGTGATGATGTGCGTTACGGTTGATTGTTATTTCATTTATAGAAGGAGTTTAAATCGATATTTAATTCTCGTAAATGATGTAATGTAGATTTTATTGAAATAGTTGCACCTATGTTCGATTGTTTGGTATATGACCTTAATTTCTTTTTGTAATCATTGTTGTGTTCATTTTTGGTTTCTTGAGGTACGTTCACCTGTTCGGTTGTATCCGAGGCTGAATAATTATATGATAATTCCCTTGAAACTCGTTTTAAATGGTCAATATGAACTTGTTTCTCCTCGCCACTTGAAAGTGACTTAATTAAAACTTTGTTTGCTTTTATGTTAATTACTCTGTATGGGCCCTCAAATTTTGGGGATAATTTATTGTCTCTCGTATGAATGACTCCGTAAACAATGTCTCCTAAGCTGATAGGTGAATCTTTTGCCTTCTTGTTAAATGCCTCCGTCATTTCTTCCTTGGACATCGTTAATTGTTTTTTTACTCTTTTGTGAATGTCCTGGAATTCACGTAAACGGAGTTTAGAGTAATCATCGTAATTGTATATAGGCATGCTGTCACCTTCTAGGAGCTCATATGGTAATTTTTTATCTGTGCCATATGTAATGAAATGTGGTGTGTCACCGATGGATTTATTTATAGACCCCATTAATTGAGGCCTCTACTCTGGGAATCCAATCATCCCAGCTTGCATAATTTTCACTGAGAATGTGTCGTAGCACATCTAATACCTTTTTATTTTGTCTCTCTACCAACCCATTCGATGCTGGGTGATAGGCCAAAACGTTAACCTTTTTGATGTTGTATTATTTACATATTTCTTGTATGATCTCAGAATTAAATTCTCCTCCATTATCACTTATTAATACCTTTGGGGTAGTAAAGTGACATATTACATTATCTGTTATTGCCTTTGCTACTGTCTCTGCTGTCTTATCTTTAATTGGAGCTAAAATGACATAACGGGAAAAATGATCCGTTGCTACGAATAAGTATAGGTTATTATTGTATGATAATGGCATCTTGAGTAAATCAACAGCGACAACGTCCCATGGTTAATGTGGTACAGGGTAATTACCCATCGGTGCCGGTGTGATTGGGTATCCTTTGTGTTTCGCACATGATTCGCATCTGTCTATATGAATGTTTATATCTTTTCGTAATGAAGGCCAGTAATATAATAGCTGGGCTTGGTTGAATGTCTTATTCTTTCCAGGATGTCCTGCAAGTGGGCTGTCGTGTATCAATCGTAATACTTGGGGTATCATGTCATTAGGTACTGCCAACTGGTTAGTATTTCTTTGGCGTTTTGGTTGTTTAGAGTTAATCTTGTATAATGTATTATTGACCATTGTGAATTGTTCGAGTGGGACATGCAGTTTGGGTAATTGTATGTCATCTCCACTTTCTAACTTGTATATAACTTTAGACCATATTGGGTCAAGTCTTTGTGCCTTTGCGATATCATTGTGGTTTGGGATATTTCCTTTGAGATCTAACGCCGCAACCTGAATTGTGTTCGGGTTCCTAGATAATGCGTCAGCTACTATGTTAATTTTACCTTGTATATAATGAATTTGTGCATTGTAGTTTTCAACTGTACATTTCCATCTTGCTCTCCTCCCAGAAAGGAGTTTTTCTTTAAACATACCCACCAGTGGTTTATGGTCGGAGAATAAGTGGATTTCGTAACCATATACCAAATCTCGAAACTTTTGTAATGCAAAAACCACTGCAAGTGCCTCTAAGTCTGTAGTGCAATAATTTTTCTCCGCACCTCTTGTTTGTCTGCTGGCAAATGCAATCGGTTGATTCTTTCCTCTTTTATCTTCCTGCATCAGTACAGCCCCTAATCCTTTAACTGATGCGTCTGTTCAAATAAGAAATGATTTTGTGTAATCCGGATATGCTAAACAAGGTGCATTTGTTAGTTTAATTTTTAGATTGTTAAATGCCCTTTTTTGTTCCTCTTCCCATTGGAATACAGAATCTTTTTTGAGTAGTTGGAATAGAGGGAAGGCTATATGAGAGAACTGTGGTACGAATGACCTATAGTACCCAGCCAGACCTAAAAATTGTCTAACTTCGTCAGTCGTAGTGGGTTCAGGAAATTCTCTCACTGCCTGTATTTTGTCATCAGTGGTGTTAATACCATCAGACCTTAATTTGTGGCCTAATAAATTTATTTCCTTAAAGCAAAATTTGCATTTAGAAAGTTTAATTTTTAATCCAGCATCGCTAAGCTTTTGTAAGAGTAAGTCTAATTTCCTGAGATGATCCTTAATATTCTTCGTTGCGATAATAATATCGTCAAGATAAACAAATATTCCTTGTCCTAAAATTCCGGACAATACGTAATTCATAAGACGCTGGAATGTTCCTGGGGCTGTCCTCAGTCCCATTGGCATTCTTGTATATTGATAATGGCCTCTGTTTGTTGAAAAGGCAGTGTATTTACGTGACTCCTGAGATACCGGAATCTGATAGTAGCCGTTTAGGAGATCGATGGTCGAGAATATATTATTCTCAGGACCAATATTCTGTAGAACATCGCTTAGCAATGGCATGGGAAATCTGTCTGGGATTGTGTGATTATTTAGTTTACGGAAATCTACTACCGCACGCATTTCTCCATTTCGTTTGGGCACGAAGAATAGGGGGGCGTTCCACGGGGAAACTGAAGGCTCAATAATTCCAAGTTTTAACATTTCATCGACATACTGATTTGCAAGTGTACGTTGGGAGTGTGGTATGCGGTAAGCTGGTACGAAAATTGGTGGTGTTTCTGGGTGCACATTAATCATGTGATTAATCAAGTTAGTACACCCTAATTGTTCTCCGGGCAATGCTACCGTGTCCCTGTGTGTTTCCAGCAGGGTTAACAAATCATTTTCTTCGTCAAATTCACCTGAGTGAATTAAATTCTCTTTTATTCTTTCTTTATCCGTAGATTTTATCTCACTTGTTACTCCAGCTATAACTATTTCCTTCACAGGGGCGGGACATTTTTCAATATTAACTATGCAAGTTCCCTTTTTCAACTGAACTTCCCCATTCATGTGATTAATTATGAATATCTGAGTTTGCCCTTCGTCGTTCGTATGACATAATGCGTTTTCTACTGACAATCCCTTTACTTTACATAATTCTTCTAAGACAAGAACAGTACTATTCCGTAATTTGCTCTTTATGGTAACCTTCATGTATGAATTGGGTGGTATAACTAAATCATTAGTGAGATGGGCTGGAAAAATTGATAAATCAGTACTGTTATCTGGGTCACTACTTCTGGAGGATGGGGTTGGTGGTGCGAGTGGCTCTATACACTCATCTGTTTGTTTATGTTTGTTTAAGCCTTTAATATTACCAATTCTTTTTGGCTCTCTTCTACCAATCGGTGAGGGCTCTGAAGTTATTTCCTCTATGAATTCATTATCAAAGTCTATTCCATTCATTTGTGGGAGTATAGTTATGTTCTCAGCTCTCATGGATCTTAAGCCCAGTAACATATGAGCTTTAATTGCTAAGTTTTCAACGATATAGAAAAATGCAGAGAATGGTCTTGTAGTTTCTGTGAAACTGAGATTTAATCTTATCATACCTTTCACTGTAATCTCTTGTCCATCTACTGTGTATAAATCTAAATCAGCTTCATCCAGAAAAGTTACTTTCTTTTTATTTTTAAGAATTCTATTTAGTTCTTCATGTGTTATTAAGTTCACTGGAGAGCCTGTATCTAAAAATAAGGAAACGTTTTGATCCTCACATACAGCTGGTATCAAGATACACTCATTTCCCAACATGCCTCCTATGTGAAATTTAGCCTTGTACTTCTTTACGTTTGTTCGTTTTTTGTCATGACTTGGTCTTCCCACGATTTGAATATAGACACAATTTTTTCTACTGTTTTGCAATCACTAGTCCAGTGCCCTTGGTATCTATGATGCGTACAGTAAGGACCAAATCCTTGTGTCTTTTGTTTGTCCTCTATTGCCTTGATAAGGCATACATACCTTGTGTGTCCTGGTTTTGCACAATAATGACAGAGAATGGACCTATCCCTTGACTGTGACCTACGAGGTGATTTCCCATAAGAAGTGTTGTTTATGGCGCGAGACCTGCTCGGGCTGCGCGAAAACTTATGAAACTGCCTGTAGGAAGGCGTCTGGGAACGATTTCTAGGCGTCTTTGTTTGTTTGGGCTGCCTCATTTCTGGTCGCGGTCGATTTTGTTCTCTGTTTGAGGTCGGTGTAGATGTTTTCACAGCTGATACTGTCTCAGGTACCCTGATTCTACCAGAATGTGCATGTGTGTCGACCACAGCTGCTTTACTGCACTGCATCTCTACCTCGTTCATTAAGTCTAGCAAGCACATTCCTGGGGTGTACGCGATCGTCTTGGCGATCTTAAGGGTCCTATCAGGTAATTTACACAAGGCAGCTACATAACCAATGATGTCCACGACGAGGTCTGGGGACATCTTTCCATCATCTGTTATCCAATTAGAATTCTCCATAGTAGCTAACAAAGTTCTCTTGATTGTGGAGACATCAGCAGTTATTTCACTGAGCACATGGTTTGTAGTGTGCTCCCTTACAAGATCTACAATTTTATGTAATTCTGGAATTATACCTGGCAAGAAGTTCATACCTCCAGAAAATTTCTTCAGAAATTCAGTTTTAAATTCATCATATGTCCTAGCACGATGGAGCTTATCTGAGCGCAATAAATTGCTTGCTGGACATCTTTCCTGGCTTATGCAAGATGAAAAAATAGCAATTTTCTCTTGTTCATCTAGTATGTGGTGCTTGATGAACATTTGTTCGCACTGACTGACTAATGAAATGACATCAATGCGATCTTTGTCTGTGCCAGAGAATTTTGGGGCAGTTTTATCCTCGTGATACACAAACACGTGAGGTGTGGTTGTTAGATCAGGGGTATTTGTTTTTTTTATCCATTTTTAATGATTGCCCTGTTAATTCAACTTGTACGTGTTTATCGTTGTGTGAGGGAATGGTGGAATATGTATGACCAGACCGGTGAACCCTGTTAAGTATATTGGCATACGTGTGCAAGGCAGTGGCAAAGTCCACACTCTCTATGTCTGAGGGGGTTTCCCACTCATCATTTGAAACTCCCGTATTTGTTTCTTTATCTTTAGTGTGTGGTGAGGTTTGTACAAGGGGTGGGATGCCTCTTAATTGTGAGTCTGATGTTGTGGCAATTTGTGTGTCATCTGGTATTAACGTGGGTGGTGGCGAAAATATTCCTGTCATTAAGAT
Source organism: Coenobita brevimanus (assembly GCF_032717465.1). Lineage (NCBI taxonomy): Eukaryota > Metazoa > Arthropoda > Malacostraca > Decapoda > Coenobitidae > Coenobita > Coenobita brevimanus. Next base: position 5,278,744 of record NC_136961.1, read on the forward strand.
ATGGTGTTATGAAATGCGCCTCTTGTTTATTTATGTCCTAGCAAAATAGATGAGTAAATAAGTTGAATATAGCTAATTTTAGCACTGAGAAGAAATGAGCAAGTATAATTTTACCCACTTGATACAGATTGTAGAGATGTGTCGATACAAAAGTCGATCTCGGAAGAAAAATACAGGTTTGATTGAAGATCTCTTGATAATTCTAGTGGTGTGTTGATGGACGATATTACTCAGGAAATTCCATGGCCTGGTATTTGTGGTGGTTAACGGCTGTCCCAGGCAAACCTCAGCATAGAACGTCGAATTTCCAACTTAACTGTGAAAATAAATGAGTATGAGTAGGAGCTATGTGAATAATGAGTAATGAGTAGTGGGTGAGAAGTGCCTGGTGTCAGTCACACGTTGCTTGGCATGGCAGACTCGCGTTGTGATGTTATCTCAGCACATGGTGACGTCGGCTTCCCACACTGGTAGCTGTGGTGAGTGAATGAGTAGCGATGAGTAACTTGAGTGAAGACGGGTGAGAAAGACAAGTTGTGAATATGGACTTGGTGTTTTGCTACGTGTCTTGACCTCTGGGTCAGCATAGGCGAGAGGGAGTGGTGGGGGCTTGTGTGCTTGTTGCTTCGGTGTTTCCTCTTCTTTACTTGCTTTGTTTTATATTCTTCTTGTTGCTGCTTGAAGGTACGTGAAGATTATAGAGTTGTTTTGTAGACTTGTAGACTATTTGCATTGTAGGCTGTATTTTGTCGGGATTCACTGTAGAACTGAAGCTAATCTTGTAGAGTCTCGCCTGCTTTTGTAGAAATTTGCTTTTAATTGGGAGACGATGTCCGTAGATTCGCTGGTTCGTCGTAGAAATTGCAAGATCGTATCAATATTTTGTTAAACTACTTGCAAGGCGTCGTGTGATCTCTTGACCTCTGCATCAGGATGACGATCGGGGAGACGGAGGGGGCTGGTTGGAGAGAAGTGTCAGGAGCTGATGTTGTTGGTTGTGAGAGGTATTCTTTTTGTTTTCAATCTTGATATTTTGTAGGAATTCAATGTTGATTCGTAGACGAGGTTCGTATACGTTCGCTGCCACCAAATGTCATAAATGACTTTGTGTCATAAAAGACTGTGTGTTCCTTTATGGTTGAGTTATATATATATATATATATATATATATATATATATCTATGACTTGTGGATGAGCGGTTTTTGTATCTTGGAGTAGCTTCCCATTTGTCATGTAGTGACAGGAGAGGTAAAGAATAGTATGGGTCTATTTTTATTTGTCTTGGAAATATTAACAAGTCTCTCACACGGAGCGGAATATAAAGTCCAGTCCCGCTAGATATATCTCTGTCTCTCTCTCTCTCTGTCTCTCTCTCTCAAATTGCCAAGCCCTTCTCCCTGTGACCTGTCTCTTCTAAGGCCTGTCTCCTTCTAAGCTCTCTTTCCTAAATTCTGGTGAAACAGGAGACGTATCACGTGTGTTCCTCGTGGATGGAAAGTTTAAGAAGCCTGTGTGTGAGTATGTGTGTATATGTGTGTGTATGGTTACAAGGTCTTTGTTCACGAGAGGACTGCTGACAGCTAACTGCATCATCTCCTTACTGGCCGCTGTCGTCAGCTTTCCTCAGTGTAACTTGCAAACTCATTTCCTTTTCCCAGGCTCGCAGAGGGCTGTCTATCTATCTATTTATCTATCTATCTATTATGATTTGTAATTATAATATGTAGTCCTGACATGATAAGAAGTCCAGGTTACGCCACTTTCAGCCAGGAGATCAGGTTTTGATTCTGCTACCGGTGCATGGGCAACCTCTTCAAGCCAAGTTTAGTGGTCCTTATTTCGTGGAGAAGAAACTCAGTGATGTCAACTATGTCATCCCCACACCAGATCGTAGAAAGAACAAGCAACTTTGTCACATCAACATGCTAAAGTTATATCACAGGCGGGACGAAAATAACCCAGTCTGCACTGTAGCTGTTCCACCTGAGTCTGCAAGTGAAGCTCTCCCATGCAGCATGAGCCTGAGTGATAGTTTGGGGAAGAATCCTGATATCATGAATGATCTCCAGACTAAGTTTTCTCATCTACCTCCCAAGGAAAGGCAGGAGTTTTCGGCATTACTGCAGGAGTACCCGCAAGTGTTCCGTGCCACTCCAGAAAGAACCACTGTGTTGATGCATGATGTCGATGTTGGAGACGCAAAGCCAATTAAACTGCCTCCTTACCGTGTGAACCCAGTGAAAGTTCCTCTCATCCAGAAGGAGCTTGGCTACCTGTTGGACCACAAGATGATTGAGCCCTGTCAGAGCGAGTGGAGTTCTCCTGTCACTCTAGTCCCTAAGCCAGGTGGGTCACAGCGGCTTTGCATCGACTACAGACATGTTAATCAGATAACCAAAACAGACACTTACCCTCTCCCTCGTGTGGAAGATTGCATAGACAAGATCGGAAAGGCTAGGTACATAAGTAAGTTTGATTTGTTAAAGGAATACTGGCAAGTACCTATGGCTGAACGTGCTAGGGAGATCTCATGTTCTGTAACACTAGGAAAGACTTTTGCATGTTCTGTAATGCCATATGGTATGAAGAATGCACCAGCCACATTTCAGAAGCTCATGAATGTTGTAACAGAGGGTTTGGCAGGGTGTGTTGTTTATATTGATGATGTATTAATCTTCAGTGACAACTGGAAAGATTACCTATGCCATGTCAGTAAATTTCTTCAGCGTTTGGTTCAGGCTAATCTTGTAGCTAATTTATCAAAGTGTAAGTTTGGTCAAGCTAAAGTTCAGTACCTTGAGTACGTAATTGGTGATGGACACGTTGCACCACCAGGAGCTAAGGTTCAGGTTATAAGTGATCTTCCCAGATCTAAAAGTAGGAAAGAGCTACAAAGATTTTTGGGAATGGTAGGTTATTACAGGAGATTTGTTCTTAACTTTTCAATTCTTGTATCACCACTTACAGACCTACTGAAAAAGGGAGTTAAATTTGTCTGGACCGATAACTGTGAATCCTCTTTCAGCAAACTTAAAGCTATCCTATTAAGTCAGCCAGTGCTCGCTACTCCAAATTTTGCTAAGTCTTTTAAGATGGCTGTTGACGCAAGTGATACAGGAGCTGGGGCTGTTTTGCTGCAAGAGGATGATCAGGGTATTGAACAACCTGTATCTTATTACAGTAGGAAGTTCACTCCACCTCAAAAGAACTACTCAACTATTGAGAAAGAGCTTTTGGCCTTGATTTTGGGTTTACAGCATTTTTCATTTTATTTGTGTTCTGGTTTTGACCCCATAGTCATTTATACCGATCATAACCCACTGAAATTCCTTAGTAAGTTTAAAGATAAAAATCAGAGATTGACAAGATGGAGTCTACTTCTTCAGGAGTATTCATTAGACATACAACATGTCAAGGGGAAAGAAAATGTTATTGCAGATTGCTTATCTAGACTTTAGACAGATTGTTTTAGAGTAATAAGAAATTTCCTTTGTAAATTTCTTTTTCTTTGTGGGGAGGTGTTACATAGCCTATGATTTCATCATCCTTTGTATAATTCTAATGTTCAGTATGCTGCATGTTTGATCACGATTCGCCTCTTGGCTTCCATAGTGCGTGTTCTACCTCACTCCCCCCCTCCTCCCTTATAGTAGAGTAAGTCGTTCTTTCTGTTGTTCAGAGCAGGAGTGTCAACTCTTTGTCCCCTATGGCTTCATTTGCGCGTCCTTCTTACAAGTTGTATCAAGCTCTGCCGGCCCCTATATAATGAGCTCAGTCTCTGCATTAATTGCCACTCCTCATTTTGTTCACATCTCTGTCCTCCCCTGTACAGTTGTTATTATTGTGAGTGCTCAGGAAGTCTCCAACCATCTAGCAGCTGTGTAATTTGAGTATAAGTGTTATTACATTTTTTCTTGTACTGTATAGCGTAGGGTGTTGGTTCGTGGGCCTAGTGAGGTTTTTGTGATTCATGTGCTTCAGGTGTCAGCCATTATTAATAATATTTTGTATCTGTAATAATATATCTTGCATTCACTGAGCATTATCCGGTTTTCTCATTTTATCAGGGCTGACTTAGATAAATTTACTCTTGCTAATTTCGTGTTAATAGAGGCTATTGCAGTTAACCATATATTTAACCTGTTTTTTGCCATTACATTATCCTTATGAGTCCTGAATGTTTAGTTGTTAGTTTGAGCATTAAACTTTAACTTATAATTTTACCTAACTCTTTTGTTTTGAACCTGGAACTTTGCGGGACAGTTTTCTCTGTTCCTTAACAATATATATATATATATATATATATATATATATATATATATATATATATATATATATATTTTATTATGCGAGGAAGAAGGAACCGAAGGCCACGAGTCTGCAATAACTGTTCCCTCCAAGAGAAAAACAAAATACAAGAGAGAGCCAAATTCAAGATCCGATCATTTTGAGATGCCTGGGCACACTGCGTTTGAATGACTGGAGATCATAGGAAGTAATAAATACAGACAGAGGAAGACAGTTCCAGAGCTGACCTGGTGCATAAATGAAGGACTGGGAGTAACGATTAACTCTTGCATTAGAGAGTTGGACAGAAAAAGGATGAGAGTTTGCTGCTAGATGGGTGCTACGCTCCCGTTGTAGAGGTCGAGGAATGCAAGCAGACAGTTCAGAGGAGCAATGACCATTGAGGTAGCGATAGAAAAGAGATAAAGATGCAACAGTGCGGCGAACAGACAGAGGTTGAAGGGAGTCAGTAAGAAGAGGAGAGTTAATGAGACGAAAAGCCTTTGACTCCACCCTATTGAGAAGAGCTGTATGTGGGGAACCTCCCCACACATGAGAGTTGTACTCCACACAGGGGCGGATAAAACCTGTGTATAGAGTCAACAATTGTGCAGGGGTAAAGAAGGAACAGAGTCCGCTGAGGACACCTAATCTCTTGAAAGCAGATTTTATAAGAGATGTAATATGATCTTTCCAAGACAAGTCACTAATAAATGAAAAGCCAAGCATGTTCAAGGATGATGCAGGATTAAGCTGGATATTATTAAACATTAGTGGGTACACCTGTGGACGATTTTGTCGGGTTGATAGGTGTAAGAACTGAGTCTTTGATGCATTAAAAACAACAAGATTATTTTTACCCCAGTCAGAGAAACGAGCCAAGTCAGACATTAGGTGTGCCATAGCCTCATCCCTTGTTTGTTGAAGTAACTGCTGAGATGGGCGCTGCGGGAACCGAATGGAAAGTGAAGGGTGGAGTCATTAGCATATGAGTGGATAGGGTTAGATGTACAGCTTAGAAGGTCATTGATGAACAAAAGGAAGAGATTTGGTGATAGGACAAAACCCTGAGGAACACCACTGTTAATAGATATAGGAGAAGAACGATGGCCGTCTAGAACAGCGGCTGTAGAACGACCAGAAATGAAGCTACAAATGAAGGCACAGATGGAAGGATAGAAACCGTAAGAGGGCAGTTTGGAAATTAAAAGATTTATGCCGGACTCGATCGAAAGCCTTTGAGATGTCAAGTGAAATGGCAAAGCTTTCGCCAAAGTCCCGAAAGGAGGATGACCAGGAGACTGAAAGGTAGGTGAGAAGATCGCCAGTGAAGCGTCCCTGACGGAACCCATACTGACGATCAGAAAGAACGTTGTGATAGGAACGATGATTTAAAATTTTCCAATTAAGAATTGACTCGAAAACTTTTGAGATACAGGATGTTAAAGCAATTGGACGATAGTTAGAGGGTTGGGAATGGTCATCCTTCTTTGATACTGGCTGAATGAGAGCAAACTTACAGCAAGAAGGAAAGGTACAAGTTGATAGACAAAGGTGAAAGAGTTTGCTTAGGCAGGGTGTAACCACTGAAGCACAGTTCTTGAGTAAACAGCAACATATGTATTTACAGTGGATACGCTAACTATTCAAATAATTATTTCTTTTGAATCATGAAGCCGATAAAAAAACAATTATGAGATAAAGTAAGTATCCTACTGCCTCCTGAACTTCTCGACAATCGAGGCTTATATCTTATATTGCAGTTGATATAACAGGAATAGTACAGTATAGAAGACATCGCTGCACGTTTGCCTTGGCAAATTATTCTCTTTAATAAACATTATTACTATCTCGTATATTATTATTTCAGTTTTACATTACAAAATACAAGAAGATTGTGAAGTCAATTATGTAGTGCAAAAAGCTGAGAAACCAGACTTTAAGTTTTCCCTAGCGAAAAAAAACTCCTTTATTCACAATGTACACGATATGACAGGATCAGGAGGCAAGAAGTATTGATTTAATTGACATTCAGGAGAGAAAAAAAAAAAAAACATCTTTAGATGCACCGATGCACACTCTTGGGGACAGTATTGTCAAAAGTTTGGAATTTTTCTGCGAATATTTTGCCCATTTTACCCACATACCACACTCAGCACTTTACTCTTGCTGTCTACATGGCCGATTAAAATCACATGCATGTTCTAGTAACGATAGCAAATGTTCACTCGTCGTTGACGAAGGTTGTATGTATGTTTCAGTGACAGCTGCATTCCTTTTTAAGATATCAAGTTCTGCGGTCCCGAAGAGCACTACCTGGAAACAGTGGGTTTATATTAGCATGATGTTGTTACAGCCAGTGTATCAGTAGCAGTAACTGTAGCAGAGCAACCCAGATCTGTCTGCCGAGAAGACTTTTCAACCGCTGACAAGTAATTGCCGCTGCAGGGCTATGTTGTGCAATGAACCGAGGTTTCCTTATTGTAGTCGGCGCCTCGCCACAGTGAGGTACTGGGAGGAATATGAATGTTTGGTTCTTGAATGGACGCCACATTTGCCTCTCTCCACCTAGTTATCAAGGGCACCATAATATGCAAAACATTCACCTCATTGTTTCTTTAAACGTTTACCATCCAGCTTGGTATTTGTGTGTGTGTGGGGGGGGTGTACAGGAAAGAATTTGCCCAGTCATTCAGTGTTCAGTCAGCTTAGGAAGTTGAGGCAGCACTACATCAAGAAAATGGTCTCCAGCATCTACGTTCACATCAGTTTAAACACTGTCAGTGCAGAGATGCTATCAGCCAGCAAGTCCTGGCTCCAGCTACGAGAGGTCTGTGGGGCAACATACGGCAGGGTTTCTGTCCCTGAGGGAACAGTCTCATTTCTTGGAATTTTGACAAAGCAACAGAAAAAAAAAAAAAAAACATCCTTAAGGGATTATTTGGAAAAATATCTTCTTTTGAGTAAGATGGTGTATTAATTGATTTTTGGGTAACTGGGTTCATGTTAAGTCTGAACTGACCGAGGCGAGATAAAAGGGGCTTGACGCCACACTTTGCGCACCATTATTCACTTTCTCTTCGTGTATAATGCCATTTCCTTTTTATTCAGGTTAGAAGAGGCTTTTCGTAGTGGGGTAGTCAGATATTGCCTACATTACACACATCATTGCTAGTGGACGTTCCTAAAAGTTGAATGTCACAGTTTAGAAATAAATAAAGACGTCACAGGACCTAATGGAACAACGTATCAATGAGTTACTCCCATTACTACGATGATTTTTCTTTAATACCTTCAGTCAATTCATTATCAAAAAAGATAAAAAAAGAATCTAGCTTCCATTTAGAAAAGTCACCCGTAAGCTGATTAAAACCGGTATTAGGCACAACAGTTTACTTACGATATACTCAAGATGTTTACAATATATGAACTCTTTCCCTGAATGAAGATCTTGGGGAGTTGAAGATAATCGTACACAAGCAAGAAGACTGAAATAAATAATATTTTCCAACGCAACACTGAAAGCGTGCACGTACAGTCACACCGAAAAAAGGTATGGCTGTACGTGCCACCTGATACTGAGAGGCGGCAAGTGTATGAAACACCTGCACTGCAGCCAGCGTTTGTATGTTTCACGGGCTTACCATTTTCATCCTACACTTGCCGCAGCGGAAGCTTCACAATGATATTCTATCTCCAAAAAGTGGGTTTCGTTAACGGAATTATTGTAAACTTTATTACCACCGTATAAGCCTTTCCGATTTCCGCTATATTTTCAGTGCCCATGACAGTCTTACAAGAGTCACAGCAGAGTCACTTTTAACTACCATCTCACTCGGCATTCACAAATCTTGAACATAGAATTGTGTCATTAAAAAATTACGTTTCGTTTCCGGTTTATTTATTCCTTTATCATACCATTGTTGGCAAAAGTTATTTCAGTTTTTGTATGTTCTTATAATACAGGCTTTTCTTGCTTTTATGTTCTGTTTCTTAGGTCTCATGACGGTCCAAATGAGGATCGAAACAGCAATAAACACGATGATGATCGAGCTAACTTTCTCGTATATCTTGTTTATCCTCCCCCGCTTCCCATCGCTGGAATCAGTTGCTTAAATCTTTATATATATATATATATATATATATATATATATATATATATATATATATATATATATATATATATATATATATATATATATATATATATATATACACTGTATGTGTATATGTAACAGGCAGCAACAACAACCATTTCCAGCCTACTGATGAACCAAGACCCCACCCAACCTTCTCCACGAATTCTTTGACTGACCCCAGTCTGCCAGGTTTTGCCTATAAACTTCTCTGCCTCATTATTCCAACTCATATCTGACCTTTTTCGTACCTTGACATACTCACCTCCATTTCTGTTCTTTTACCCATTCTATAATGTCTCTGAATGTAGTCTGCTCACTTCCAAGCTGATCTCTTCATATCTCTCAAAGATATTCCCAACATAGTGCTTTGCAATCCTCTATGAGAATAGATTAGTTTATTTTCTGTTGACTTTGACAGAGTCCAGGGCTCATAACTGTACATCACAGCGGGGATAATACATTCGTTATATAGTTTTCGATTCATGCAAGCTATTTTTCACGATGCCACTATGTTTACAGAAAGTTCTCCGTCCAGTTGTAATGATTATTTTTTTTTATGGTCTTTGTTTTCGTACTTGCCCCAAGTAGTTGTACTCCTTTAACTTTGTCAAGAATTTCTTCCTTCATTCTGATGATTGTCTGGGGTATTTGGATTTAACATTACTTTTAGTCATACTTTAAGACGTTCTCAGTTTAGGTGATTTAACATTTCATGCAGTGTCTATGCTGTTTCTAATAACATGACAGTGTCATCTGCAAATGTTAAATGGTTTAAGTACTTTACATCCATTGTGGGAAATATTTCCTCCCAGAGCAGTTGCACTCTTTACTTTTGTAATAGTCATTCCTGGTTAGAAGCAGAGGAAAACCTGAGACCCTTGTAACCTGTTCAAGCGGTTTTTACAACCCAGAAATTACGTTCTCTTTAATAATTCTTTTTATTGATAAATTAAATGATACTGTGTTTAACCCTCGTGGACAACTATATTATAAATATATGTAATTATATGGTAATTTCCACTGAGCTAAACTGCGTCTGTGCGTTAGATGACGTGGCGAGGGTGAAAAGGTTCTCATGTAGAGCAGATGTGGAATTAAGATATTCACATAGTTAAAGGGTATATTTGGTTTAACTTTATTGTAATTAAAACTAAAATCAATTTGTTAGATTTGCCCTGTATGTATCATGATGTAATCTAACTGTATGTGGCATTATAATTAATTAATAGTTGGTACCCCTACTTTTCTATGAGGAACGATGGGCCCGCCATTTTCGGACTTTGATGCTGGTCGTGGAGAGTACGGACGTGTTTTTCTGGCTCTCCTCTAGCTTTCAGGGCTGCCTCACCGGCATTAGTTTTGTACATAGCATAATAAAAGTTAGATTAGCTAGTTCTAATATTCCTCCCTGTCCTTAATAGATATAGTAGGTGTCTATATCTACTTACTGAGATTGCCTTTGCTTACTCACCTCTGGAGTGTACCTGCCCACTGATCGCTCTGGGGTGTGAGTTATACACAGGTGTTTCCTCCCGAGAGTGGTTTGAGAGGGGAATCTCAGATTAGGTGTGTCTTCCCTGGGTGCTTTGTCCCTTGCTCGTTCTTCTCTTTCTTCCCACTTCCCCCGTGAGGGGGAAGTGGTTACAATGGCAGACGCCCCTGCTGCCTCCATCCCCCCCCTTTAGGGGAGGAGGTAGTCCTGACCGAACCCCGACCGATTTAAAGACAGACTCCCCTCCGCTAGACAGCGATGTAAAAAATGCCAGTTTTGTTTTGCTGCACGTGGTTGGTTCTACTCCCCTGTCCGGCCTCAATCCCTTCATTATCAAGAAGGTGATTGATGGATGTGCAGGAGAGGTAGAACATGTGAAAAAACTTGCTAGTGGAGATCTTCTAGTAAAGACTGGAATCTCGTCCCATGTTAAGGATTTGATGAAGTTGAGCAAATTCCATTGCTCTGATGTTGTGCCAACGATCCCTCATTCCATGAATTCCTGCAAGGGTGTCATCACTTGCAGGGACATCATGGTCATGGAAGAGGACAACATCATACATGAACTTGCTCATGAAGATGTAATTGACGCCAGTTTCATTACGATATTTTCCGAGGGCAGGAGTACGAAAACTGCCACGGTTATCTTGACTTTCAGCAAAGTAACTCTTCCAACCCATATCAAAGTGGGGTATGAAATTGTTAACGTAAGAACATACATCCCTAACCCACTTCGTTGTTTACAATGTCAGTCATATGGACATCATGAAAAGTCTTGTCGGGCTTCCCAATCAGTCTGTGGCAAGTGTGCAAGGCAAGGTCATGATGCTGAACATTGTACATCAGAGACTGTCAGCTGCTTTCACTGCAAGGGTGCTCACTTCACTTCCTCTAGGGACTGTCCCAAGTGGAGGGAGGAGAAAGAGGTCTGTGCGGTGAAGGCGACTGAGGGCATCTCTTTCTACGAAGCAAGGAAAAAGGTGAAGGAGTTGCATGCAACTCCCACACCGAATAGGTCCTATGCTTCGGCGGTGATGTCCCGCCCTGTGATGTGCACTGTGGAGATGCAGACTAATCTCGTGCTTGTTAATCAGGCCACTCACTCTTCCTCCACCTCCACCTCTTAGCCTTCTGTACGATCCAACTCTCTAACTGACCTCCCTAAAGCTTCTTCATACTCACAGGCCACTGCTGCTTCTCAGTCAGTCAAGCCGAAACCGAAGTCTGACAAGACTGTAAAGCATAACTTCACCACCCTTTTGAAGCCACGTCCTCATGTCCTTCCTGCTCCTGGTCCAGCGAGGGAGAGAAAGAATAGCTCTTCCTCGGTGGACTCTGGGAGCCTAGTTATTAACGAAAATATGGATGTTTCCATCAGCAAGTACCGGGAAAGGTCCCCCGGTAGCCACTCGCCTGGTCGCGGGGGCATAAAAAAACTAAACACACTGGCCCCCCTCGTAAATCTTAAACCGCCGCATTCACTATACTACAGTGGAATTGTAGAGATATTGCGAATAAATGATACAATATAGCAATCTTGCTTTCTATACACAGGCCAGACATTATATGTTTACAGGAGACGCCCCTGGAGGATCACCCTGATCCTCCACAGTTCAAACACTACCACTCATATAGAAGATATGAAGGTCACGGAGTTACCATATACACACACAAATTACACACACAAACGGAAGTGATTCTAAATTCATCTCTGGAAGCTGTCAGGTGCAGAGTAAAATTTAATAACACATATCTGTCTATTTGCTCTCTGTACTGTCCTCCACATGGCCTCAATGATAGTGATGCTTTAAATTCACTATTTGAACATGACTTCCTGGACATAAGTTAGTGCTGGGCAACTTTAATGCCCATCACAATCAATGGGGTAGCTTGAGGATTGATGGTCGCGGGGAGCAAGTAGCCGACCTAATACTACAGTCCAACCTTTGTCTTCTGAACGATGGTAGAGTGGCTCGTGTAGATGATCGTACTGGTAACTTTTCGGCCATTGACTTATCTCTGGCCTCCCTTGGTATACAACAAGATTTCTCATGGGACCCTTATGATGACTCCTTGGGAAGTGATCATTTACCCATCTGTCTTTCATATACACGCGACATCGTTTCAGACCCTCCACCTCCAAAATTTAACTATGAGAAAGCAGACTGGGGATCCTTCTCAAGGATCGCCAATTTAGATATATCTGGGGAGCCCATAGATGTTAACCCGCCCTATCCCGACGTTTTCTGGGCAGTGGTACGCCCCAGTCCCGACATTTTTGGACCTTTTTTTTTTAGGCTTACACATTCGCTTTTGGCGAGAAACATCGAAAATTCATAGAGAAATCGCTCACCTGAGGTTTAAAATACTCGATCCAGGTACGAGTACCTCCTTACCTGACTGGGTTTTCTAACAGGCTGGCACCAAAGAAAACGAGTTCTATGGGAGGGTAACTATTTTATTCACTCATAAACAGTATTTATTTATTTACTTGGTACGAATTTATATGTAGTACAAGAGTATATTGGTTTTCAAACAGTAATATAGGCATTATAAGAATAGTTTCACTCACTAACTCATCACCATTCATGACCTTTTTTTCCCACATTACCTGATCATCATTTCTGACTGTTTCTTCCTCTAATGCTGTGTAAACTTTGTCCTCCACATTGTCATCGATTGGGGAATCACTCTGGCCCTGAATGTCTTTATTGGCCAGGTCACTGGTAACAGATGAATTGCCGAGACAATGGCGTGCAGGGGGGGGGAGAGGTTATGCGGTGTAAGGCATTGTCCCTGCTTGGCATCTTGTAGAGGAATAGAGGAAGGTGTCCCGTGTATACGTGCCAAAAATCACTCGTGAAATCACTCGCGAAAATTGAAAATTGTGCAAATTAGGGACCTTGCAATGTTGCCGTGTTAATTTATGTCTCCGGGATATGAGTGCACATCATGTGAGGACGTGAATTCACGTCTTTGAGACGGGGCGGGTTAAGGTCGAAAATGTAACTACTTCCATATTACACGCAGCTGAGGCTGCTGTTCCCAAGACTTCTACAGTTCATGCGAAGCATAGAGCACATTGGTGGATGCCGGATTGCCGACAAGCGTTAAGGAAACGCAATAGGAGATACAGGATTTTTGATAGCCCACTGAGAAAAATTTTATTGCATACAGACAGGCACGGGCTGAGGCAAGGAGAATAAAAAGAAGAGCCAAACGTGACTCATGGCGGTCCTTTGTGTCCACGGTGACTTGTACAACACCACTAAGTAAAGTCTGGTCCACCATAAGAATATTAAATAATAAAGGCCCATACTTCCCTGTTACCACACTGCAGGTGAAGAACACCATCTATGACAAGCCAGTGGACGTTGCTAACATCCTCGCCAGGAGTTTTTCTCATGTAAGTAGCTCAGCCAATTACCACCCGCGTAGTCTTCACTAATCGCAACGTACCTAATTTGTGCTTAACTTTGGATAATCAGGCAGTACCTTTTCAAAATTCTGTAAAGGTATTGGGAATACATTTTGATTGTCGTTTGAACTTCAAAATTCATGTTAATAATTTGCTTGCTTTTTGTGATAAACCAGTATGTGTCCTCAAGTACCTATTGGGTACTACATGGGGTGCCGACAGAAATCATTATTAATGGTGTATAAGTCCCCTATTTGATCAAAGCTAGACTACGGCACACAGGTGTATGGCTCGGCATCCGATGCCATGCTGAAAGGATTGGATGTGTTGCAGAATGAATGTTTGCGAATGTGTCTTGGTGCTGTACTGTGTACCCACATAGCTTGTATGGAAGTGGAGGCGAATGTGCCTCCCCTCCGTATTCGCCGTGACCACCTGGCCTTATCATATGGCCTACTAACATCGAGGAAAAGTAATATCGGCAATGTGGCCCGTACCCCCCTGAGTCACTACCGCCATCTTCTGCGGGGGGTGAGTCGGTCACTTGCTGTTCGCCTCCACTTATTAACTCATGAGCTTGGTGTGGACCTCAGTGACTGTGACAAGTTGCTGTTTAAAAATATAGCGCCATGGGAGCCACACGGCTTTTCAGTGGATGTATCATGGCTCCCAGCACCAAAGGCCAAGGTGCCGGAGGCGGAGGTCCACCACTTGTTTCATAACATCATCGTTCGTTACTTGGAGTCCCATCACTTGTACACCAATGGCTCCAGGTCGAGTGAATGTGTGGGTGCAAGTGTGTGGTCGACTGAATGTGCACTTATGTATCAGTTGCCGACTCATACATCTGTGTTTACCTCCGAACTTTTTGCTATTGACAAAGCCATAGACTATGTTCTCAAATCTAGGCATGACTCATTTGTCATATTCTCAGATTCAAAATCAGCCCTTCAGGCATTTACATCTTGTACTACTTACTCTTACGAGATCCAGGGCCGCATCGTTAATAAGTTGCATTCACGCAACAAGTCATTCAGGCTGATCTGGGTGCCTGGTCATTGTCGTATCTACGGCAATGAGCAGGATGACTTACTTGCAAAGTCGGCTGTAGAGCTCGAGGAGACTTGGGACGTTCCTCGTGATCTACGGTCGAGTCTCTCTCTCGGAAGGAAATCAGTAAATCTTCTGTGGCAAGGTCAGTGGACCAGACTAAATATTCGAACGTGTAAGCCGCACTTGGGCGACTGGGACATTGCCAACCGTCCCAGTAGCCTGGAAGAAAAAGTGTTGGCTCGTCTGTGGCTTAATGCCACCTTAATAACTCACATGAAACCTTATATGGAAAAACGATTCCCACCGCACTGTGACATCTGTGATGTGGTGTTATCTGTCAGTCATGTCATCCTGCGCTGTCGGCGATTTATTCGTGAACGTGCTTCACTAATAAATTACTGCTGCGCAGCAGACGTCCCCTTCACCCTTTCCACCATCCTGGGTGATGGAGACATTGGTATGACTGATAAATTGAAGGCTTTCTTGAGAGAGACCGGACTGATCAGAGTGATGTGACTTTTTTACTATACGGTTTTTGTTTTTATCGACTGTAAATATGCATATATTGTACTATTAATTAGGGTTGACAGTTGACATATTTGAAATAGTGGCTCCTCCCACTGATCTGTTTCTAATATAGATGCTCCCTAAATTAAACTATGTTCCTCGACTGACAGTCACCAGCTGATGAGTGCAAGTGTGCAATATAGAAAGGTATTGGGCACTTGCAGTCGATGGTGGTCTGTTGGGCGAGGTTCTTCACTTTTGTACATATTATGTGAATATATTATAACATCTTGCTTAAGTTATTCTAATTAGGGCCGACAGCTGACGTATATGGAAATGTTCATGACTCGTCTGGTTCCCTTTCATATATTGATGTCCCCTATATTAGGTTGTGCCTCGACTGACAGTCATCAGATGATGAGTGCAGGTATGTAATGTACAAAGGCATTACATATTTGCAGTCGATGGTGTTCTGTTAGTCGAGGTATTTTTACCATTGTGTAGGTCTAGCTATTTGTCTCTGTAGGATTTAGTATAGGTTAGCTATTTGAATGTTAGGTAATTAGTTTTAGGGTCTTTAGATTAGGTTTTTCTTTATAATATAAGGTATAAAAAACATAAAACCAAGAAAAAAATAAAAAAGATAAAAATACAAAAAATAAATAAAATAAAAATTATATATATATATATATATATATATATATATATATATATATATATATATATATATATATATGGGCATGAAAGTGTGTCTGTATAAATGCATGGACGTGTGTGTGTGTACGTATGTATATATATATATATATATATATATATATATATATATATATATATATATATATATATATGTTTGCATATATATGTACATATGTTTATATGTACAGTATATACATATATATATACAGCCTTAATGACCAGGGGCTTTGGCCCCAATGGTCGATAGGCCAGAAAAAAAAAAAAATTTTCTCTCACTCTTCTCCTAGACCTCATCGTGTCAGGACTGTGCTCCAAGACCTCATTGTGTTAGCTTGTACATACACACTCAAGGACGCTTGACAGCCCAGGCAACTAAAGAAAAGCGGATCGTCGTCATTCTGCTGTCCGAACTCCCTAGCTAAGTAACCTTTAAGAATTGGCCAATTCAAGGGGGGATTAGCTAGGAGATAGAAGAGCAATAGTTAGGTGAGTTATGGTTAAGTTACGGTTCACCTAACCCTATGAGACTTGTCTGAATTTACTTAAGGACAACTTTAAGGACGAGTAACGACCTACGAGTTGTTTATAAAAAAAATACTAGAAATTTCTTGCATTGTGGTGCCTCGAGTGGGGAGCCCCGATTTGTTTACCAAAAACCTCAAAATATTTCTCACATTTTGGTGCACCGAGTAAGGAAAGCAGATGTGTGCCAGAGCGCTGAATGTGTTTAAGATTGCTTTTAATGGGCATAGCTACTACCACGTACGGTTTCAGTGGATGATGTGGAAATACGTACATACCGAGTTCAGGGAAAATGGATGTTTTGGAAATTGAGTGGGGGGATAAATATAACCCTAGAGGTTTAATAACCAAGGGGGATAGGTTGAAGTTAAGGACCTAATCCCTACACTCCTCAAAATTAAATGATTAGTTAGCTGAGCTGTAATGAATATTTGGAAATTGAGAGGAGGGATAAATACAACCCTAGAGGTTAAATAACTCAGGGGGATAGTTTGCACAAAGAGGACCTAATCCCTTCCCTCTTCAAAATTTAAATTAATCAGAGAATTACTAAGCTGGGGTAAAATTTTGGTTGAAACTCATAGCTAATTATTACACTAGAAACAAGTCAACATGTCTGTTTCTTTATTGCAAAGATCTTCTAGTAGTAAGGCAGGATGGGTAACTAGAGCCATAAATGATCGCAAACAGTCGTTGGATGAAATACCTCTGTCCAAAGAGAAATTAAATAGTCTCCTAAATATCCTGAAAGACCGATGGAACAAGTATGAAGAAAGTTATTTAACTTTAGAAGCGGCTATAGTAAAGGCTGATGATGAGGAACTCCTAGAGTTAGAAACTACGAAGTTTGAAGGTAAAGTAGAAGAATACTTAACTGTAGTTAAGACACTAAAGTCAAAATTAGCTGAGACTGCCGCGGAAACACAAGTTGTGGAACAGCAGAGTAGAGCTGTGTTACCACAAATAACGCCTCCATTCTTGGAGATTTCAATGTTCACCACCACCTTTGGCTCTCCTCTCCTTTCACGGATCCACCTGGTGAACAAGCCTACATCTTTTCTATCCTTAATGACCTAGAGCAGTTTGTACAGCACCCTACCCGTATCCCTGACCGCCTTGGAGAGAGTTCCAACATACTTGACCTCTTCCTCACAACTAATCCTTCGGCATACTCTGTTAATCTTTTCTCTCCGTTGGGCTCCTCCGATCACAACCTTATTACCTTAACCTGTCCTATCACTCCAGTACAGCCTGTGGACCCACCAGGGAAACGTCGTCTGTGGCATTTTGGAGCTGCGGACTGGGAGGCCCTCAGGCAGTACTTCTTTGATTTTCCCTGGAATGATTATTGGTTCCTTGGCCGTGAGCCATCTGAGTGTGCCTTGCGCATTACGGAGGTTATTCTCTCGGGCATGGAAGCATACATTCCTTTCTCATATCCTTTGACTAATCAAGAAAGCCTTGGTTTAATCACGCTTGTTCTAATGCTGTCCGCAACAAGGAGAAGGCATACAAAAGGTACCGGAGCCAACCCACCCCTGAATCACATCATCTTTACGTTTCTGCCCGGAATCGTGCTAAGTCTGTTCTTCGCTCTACTAAAAATAATTTCATCCATACTAAATGCTCTCAACTCACCAACTCGAATTCTTCCCGCTCCTTCTGGCACCTTGCCAAAAATCTTTCTAACAACTTTACCTCATCATCCTTCCCTCCTCTTTTCTACTCTGATGGTTCTGTAGCTATTTCTTCTACTGATAAAGCAGATCTCTTCGCACAGACTTTCGCCTCCAATTCCACCTTAGACGATTCCGGTGCTGTTCCTCCATCACTTCCCCCCTCCGACTTCCTCATGGCTGACATTAAAATTTCTTCAGTTGATGTATTTTCTGCCATCATTGGCCTCAGTACTAACAAGGCATATGGGCCTGATGGGGTCCCTCCTGTTGTTCTCAAGAACTGTGCTTCTGTGCTTACACCCTGCCTAGGCAAACTCTTTCGCCTTTGTCTGTCAACTTGTACCTTTCCTTCTTGTTGGAAGTTTGCTCTCATTCAGCCAGTCCCAAAGAAGGGTGACCACTCCCAACCCTCCAACTATCGTCCAATTGCTTTAACGTCCTGTATTTCAAAAGTTTTCGAGTCAATTCTTAATAGAAAAATTTTAAGGCATCTTTCCTATCACAACCTTCTTTCCGATCGTCAGTATGGGTTCCGTCAGGGACGCTCCACTGGCGATCTTCTCACCTACCTTTCAGACTACTGGTCATCCTCCTTTCGGGACATTGGCGAAAGCTTTGCCATTGCACTTGACATCTCAAAGGCTTTCGATCGAGTCTGGCATAAATCTTTACTTTCCAAACTGCCCTCCTATGGTTTCTATCCTTCTATCTGTGCCTTCATCGCTAGCTTCCTTTCTGGTCGTTCTATAGCCGCTGTTGTAGACGGCCATCGTTCTTCTCCTAGATCTATCAACAGTGGTGTTCCTCAGGGCTCTGTCCTATCACCAACTCTCTTCCTTTTATTCATCAATGATCTTCTAAGCTGTACATCTAACCCTATCCACTCATATGCTGATGACTCCACCCTTCACCTTTCCATTCGGTTCCCGCAACGCCCATCTCAACAGTTACTTCAACAAACAAGGGATGAGGCTATGGCACACCTAATGTCTGACTTGGCTCGTATCTCTGACTGGGGTAAAAATAATATGGTTGTCTTTAATGCATCTAAGACTCAGTTCTTACACCTATCAACCCGACAAAATCTTCCACAGGTATACCCACTAATGTTTAATAATATTCAGCTTAATCCTGCATCATCCTTGAACATGCTTGGGGTTTCATTTACTCGGGACTTATCTTGGAAAGATCATATTACATTTCTTGTAAAATCTGCTTCCAAGAGATTGGGTGTGCTAAGCCGACTCTGCTCTTTCTTTACCCCTGCACAATTGCTGACTCTATACAGGGGTTTTATCCGCCCCTGTGTGGAGTACAACTCTCATGTGTGGGGAGGCTCCCCATATACAGCTCTTCTCAATAGGGTGGAGTCAAAGGCTTTTCGTCTCATTAACTCTCCTCCTCTTACTGACTCCCTTCAACCTCTGTCTCTTCGCCGCACTGTTGCATCTTTATTGCTTTTCTATCGCTACTTTAATGGTCACTGCTCCTCTGAACTGTCTGCCTGCATTCCTCCACCTCTACGACGGGCGCGTAGCACCCGTCTGGCAGCAAACTCTCATCCCTCTTCTGTCCAACTCTCTAATGCAAGAGTTTACCGTTACTCGCAGTCTTTCATTTATGCAACAGGTCAGCTCTGGAACTGTCTCCCTCTGTCTGTATTTCCTGCTGCCTATGATCTCCAGTCTTTCAAACGCAGTGTGTCCAGGCATCTCAAAATGATCGGATCTTGAATTTGGCTCCCTATTGTATTTTGTTTTTCTCTTGGAGGGAACTGTTACTGCGGGCTCATGGCCTTTGGTTCCTTCTTCCTCGCATTAAAAAAAAAAAAAAAGAACTGGATATCCTTCTTGAACCAGTTCTAATATTTAGTACACGATAGAACAGATCTCCCTAAAGTCAGTAAACTTGCATATCTGTTAGGACAGGTCAAAGGAACACCATATCAGCTGATAAAGGAATTACCAGAAAAAGAAAATAATTATGAGGTGGCCTTGACCATCCTTAGACAAAACTACTAAGACAGGGAAAAAGTTATTACTCCGTTACTGAAGGCTCTAATAGAATTACCCATACCAAGAAACGATTTTGATCCCTTGAAAAAATTTAGAATTGCAATAAGTTGTAACTTAAAGGCCTTAGGTACTTACGATGATATTAAGGCATCAGATTGGGTGCTTTCAAGAATAGTGTCCTTAAAGCCACTACCAAAAACCAAGGATACTTTATATGGTAGGTATCAAAAGGATAATTTCTCCTGCAAAGAGATTGAGGAAGGCTTGATGCAACTATGTAAACATTTGCAAGGAACAGTATAACCAACTGAGGTTAAACAGAAGACTGAAAAAAAGAAAAAAAAAAACACTAACCAACTGATTGGGAAACTTAAGTCAGAGAAGACTAAGTATGTGCCTAAAGAAGAGATAGGTACAGTACCTTCCTTAGCTCCTTAAAGGCTGAGGATAGAGTATTAAAGATAAGGAACAGACAAGTTGAGGATATGAAGGAAGTAAAATCTTCTATGGTAAAAGACAGGAAAGTTTGTATATTTTGTGGTGAACAGCATTCCAGTGCATCTTGTCAACATTATCCTGATTATGCCTCTAAAGTAGGAAAGCTTCAGGAACTGGAATGTTGTATGATCTGTATGAACTCCGAACATATTTCCGCGGACTGTAAGACTAAACTAAATCTTTGTTTTAAATGCAAAAAAGATCATCATCATAGTGTTCTATGCCCAAGGATGAAAACTGAGATTCCTAAACCTGCAAGCATCAATATGACAATTGCAATAGGGAATGCTCCATTAGTAATGCCAGCTGCAGTTCCCATTGCCGATGTGAAGGTATTGTTTGAGAATAGAAACCTATTAGTATGTACCCAGTTTGATAGCGGTGCTCAGAAAACCTTCATTTCTGCAGACGTTGTGAAGAAATTTAAGTTACCTATTATTGGCAAGGTAAATATTATAGCCATTACGGGATTCTTAACAACTACGAAAGCTCAGTCTTTTGATTTAGTTAGACCTGTAATACAACTAGGCAGATATAAATGCCGTATAACAGCAGCTGTGTTGGATAATATGGAGACAAGTATATACATAAAGGGATTGAAGGAAACCTCTGATCATCTACAAAGCTCAGGGATAAAGTTGACTAAACGGAATGTGGAATCAGCTACTGTGGGTCCCATAAAAATGATAAATGGTTCTGATTATTGTGGAAGATTCCTACATAGAACCTTCAAAAGGAAGAAGGTACAGTTGTTCAAGAGTCCAGGAGGTAACCTTATTATGGGTCAGTTGCCTTTTCCAAAACAAGTTAAAGGAGAGGCCAAACTAGTCCACTCAGTCTTTGTTACCCCCACACAGTCATTGATGGTAGCTAGAATAGGTGCAGAATTAGAATCTACTCAGATAAATGACTTGTTGGATGAAAATATTGAACCTGTACACAAATTGTGGGACCTGCACAGTGTAGGAATACCTCTGAGGAACCAGCCCCTGAAGATAAAATAACCTTGGATTTGTATAATCAGCCTGTGGAATTTAAGGATGGACAGTATTGGGTAGGATTACTATGGAAACTAAACCATTCGGAGTTACCAACAAATTACCAAGCAGCTAAGGCTCAGTTAAATTCTCTTCTAAGGAAGTTGAGAAATAGACCGGAACATCTAACCATATATGATAATATTATAAAGGATCCATTGAAGAATAAATTTATAGAAGAGGTAGAATTCCCTGTTAACCACAAAGAAGGACAATACTTACCACATCATGCTGTAAGCAAGGATTCAGTAACTACTCCCATAAGGATACTATTCAATTGTAGCAGTAAAGAGTCCAAGGGATCAGCTAGCTTGAACGATTGCCTATACTCTGGACCTACACTAACAGAGAAGTTAGGGAATGTGTTACTAAGATTTAGACAGAAACCTTGTGTTTACAAAGCAGACATTAGTAAGGCTTTTCTCAGAATAGGACTGAGAGAGGAGGCTAGGAAATTTGTCAATATTCCTCTGGCCTCACGATCCTCAAAATGAGGATAGTCCATTGAAAACTTACTGTTTCCGATCGGTGCTCTTTGGCTCTTGTGCTAGTCCTTTCCTACTTTGCAACACTTTAAAATATCAGTTTGAAAATGCCAAATGCCAAATAATAGGGAAGGCTTTTTACATGGATAATTTGCAAGGTGTTGCTGATACAGAGTCGGAAGCATTGAAGGCTTATGAAGTAGCCCCCGCTGCAGGAGGTCACCTTGACGTGGTGGCGGAGCTTGAAGTGTGGTTGGGAGTGCCACCTACTTTGGAGGCATGCCTACCTTTGTAGGGTTCGACATTTGTTGGCCATGTAGACTAAGCACCCCCTACATCACTGGTGGAGGAGGCCTACTGGTGATGTTAGTCCCAGCCCATTTACCATCCAGGGCAGGACTGTTGCCTCCCCACGTGTTTGCCGTGCGTGGCGTCCCGTAATGCTGGGAGATGGGAGTCCTGGAGGTTGAGCGATGCTGCATGATGCGCCCTGCTGCTAGCTATACACCTCTTTGGTCCTTTATTCTGGCTAGACGGGTGGCCTGGTTGGGCCCAACCAGGTCAATCGGCTAGTCATGCTTTGGGTAGGGTCAAGTGGGCACTTGGGGGGCCTGGTGGCTCCTACCGTCC
Organism: Coenobita brevimanus; assembly: GCF_032717465.1. Lineage (NCBI taxonomy): Eukaryota > Metazoa > Arthropoda > Malacostraca > Decapoda > Coenobitidae > Coenobita > Coenobita brevimanus. Next base: position 5,301,203 of record NC_136961.1, read on the forward strand.
GGGAGTCACCCTTGCCCACGTCCTCCGGTGGTTACCCACGTATACTCTCCCGCTACCTCTGGGGTCGCCAATGGTGTTGTCCCTGGCATACGACCTCCCCTTATTGGGCTCCATGATGGGTGGATGGGCGGAGGTATGAAGTTTATGTAGTATATTAATGGATCATTTAACAAAAAATACTGTTGACGACACCTCACCTGTCCCTAGTAATTCTGGAGAGTCATCCTCTTTAATTGCCACGGTAGAGCCTTTCCAGGCCCCAAAGGACTATCCTCCTCTGACCCAGCATTTAACTGGGAATAGGAGAAGGTCACGTCAGGTTGGTTTGGCTCAGGGGTTCAGCCCGGAAGAGAGTGAGCCTGAGACCTTCACTAAGTATCTAGTAATGAAACCCTCTGCCGGTGGGTCTGTGTTGGATATAGTTATTTTTGAACTGGACCGAGCCATTGTTTCTGCTTGTGGCCGTGAACCGGCGATCTTGACGCAGGGGGATGGCAGCCTACTTATTGAGGTGTCCTCCCCAGCAGAATGCTCCCGCCTCCAGAATCTGACCTCCATATCTGGCAACAGTATGTCCTGTGTACCCCATGGCACCTTCAACCAGAGAAAGGGGGTTATTTATTCTCGGGACCTCCTGCGATACCCTGAGTCAAAGTTATTAGAAGAACTACGCTTTTATGGTGTTTTAAAGGTTGACCGGGTACTGAAGAAGGTCGATGGTATTCTAACCCCAACTCCGATGCTGTTTCTGACCTTTGACCGCTTAACGTTACCTGCTTCCGTGAAACTTGCATGGCTCTCTCTGCCTGTGAAGCCTTATGTTCCAAACCCAAAGCCGTGTTTCCATTGTCAGGGGTATGGATATGTTAGCAAATTTTGCCAACGTGCACTGGCTGGCCTTCCTGGTGTTTATGTCTCCTGTGGCGAAATGAGTCATACCAGTGATTGTCCAGGACCACTTAAATGCTATCACTGCGGGGGTCCTCGTGCTGTATCTTCCAAAAACTGTCCTCGCTACTGCCTTGAAAATGAGGTTTTGAGCATTCGCGCACGTGAGAAGGTTTCCTTTCCAGAAGCAAAGAGGAGGGCCCGGACTCTCTTCTTTCAGCCTGGAGTTACTTATGTTTCTGTCCTGTCTGGGGCTCCTGTACGTCGTTCTGTGTCCCAGAAGTTGGCACGACCCTTTACAGTGGCCACTTCCCCAACTACTGATTTGACGGATGTTAACCCTGGATTTACTAATACGTGTGAGACTGATGCTCGTCCACCCACTGCTCCAACTGTCTCTGCCTCCACTTCAGTGGCTGACGCTTCGCATACTTCTGTGGTGGTGGCAGATGTACGTGTTGACGAGACTCATCCCCCCTTGTTCAGTATGAACGAGGCTCCTTCCGTACCCAGCAAACGTCACCGTAATTCGTCAGAGTCCTCAGAGCCTGAAGACCGGCCACCTAAGGTCTCTGTTGTCGAACCTTGTATCAACCTCTCTATTGTTCCCTATGCCTCAGAGGCTGAGGGGTCTAACCAAGTGGAAGCTGCTGCTGCTGGTTCGCCTGTAGTCAGGTCCCCACCTAGAAATGGTGTTGGAGAGACCGTTGGTGCGTCTGTTCTGAAAAATACAACGTCATCCTTGCAGGGTTCTAATCCTGTCGACTCTCTTTCCACTTCTGGAGCTTCTAATGGTGGCACTGGCCGTCCCACATCATCCAAGGTGGCCTCCAAGCCTCTTTCCAAGCTGAATGTTATTCCACCTCAAAGGAAGAATGTTGTCAAACTTTCCTCTTCCACTTCCTCACGTTTGCCCACGGATCTTCGACATAAAGCGTGGGTTCCTAGTGCTGGGCAGTCTCTTACCAAGGGCCTTCCTAAGCATCATTCCAAACCCACTCACATGTCAGGAGGTGTACAGTCCTGCACTTAATCATTTTCCCCCCCACTATGGGTTCTGTCATCCAGTGGAATTGGTGGGGTCTATGTGCTAACTATGAGAAACTGTGTCATCTAGTTTCTCATTATACTCTCTATCCATGTGTATCTAGGAGACCATGGTTGGTGATACTGCTCCTGCTGGTCCTTCTTGCTCCAATGCTTTTTATTCTGATCCTGTGCCAGGCCAAGGTCGTCATGGAGGTGCTGCTATATTCCTTTGCCAGGATAATCCATACAGCCATCTGGATATTTCCAGACCCTTGCAAGCAATTGCTGTCCAGATGTTTTTAACTCGGCAGTATAGAGTCTGCAGTCTTTATCTACCTCCTAGTGCTACTGTTGAAAGAGCGGATCTGGAACGCCTTATTCATGGTCTTCCTTCTCCCTTTCTGTTACTAGGAGATATGAGTGGCCACCATCCACTATGGGGAAACGGTGAGGCCAACCCTCGGGGTGTTATGCTGGCCTCTTTAGTGGAAGATGAGGAGTCAGTGATTTTAAACTCCAATATTATGACTTATTTCCATAGCCAGACAGGAACTTTTACTGCCATTGATTTGTCCTTATGTTCAGCTGATGCTGTTTTTTATTTTAACTAGAATGTGTTGCCAGACCTGTACAGAAGCGACCATTTTCCGTTACTCTTAACTGCTAGTGCAGGTGGACCTCAGCCACGTCTTCCTCGCTGGCTTCTGGATAAGGCTGACTGGCCACGTTTCAGGGAATTAAGTTCCATTTCCCTTTCTATCAATGAGTTTGGCTATCGTACTGAGGCTGTGTCATATCTCAATACGATGTTGCACTCAGCAGCCCTATTATCTATTCCAAAAACAAAGGGTCAGTTTCCTAAACGTCCGGTGCCTTGGTGGAACTCTGAGTGCAGTTTTGCAGTGAGAGCCAAACGAGTAGCCTTCTCACGACTTCGTCGTCACCGTGGGGATCCTTAGTATTTGGTGGCGTATCAGAGGGCACGAGCTCATATGAGGCAGGTATTAAAGGAGGCCAGGCGTTCGTCCTGGAAGGGTTACGTTTTCTCCATCAAATCGAGGACTTCCATCACCCAGGTGTGGAACTGGGTAAAGTAAACTTAAGGAAAATTTACTGTTCCATCCCCTCCTGTTTTATATGCAGCACGTGGAACTGTGGCTGATCCATTTGCTGTTGCAGAGTTGCTTGCTGATCATTTTGCCAGTGTGTCAAGGAAGGATGCAGATACGCCCTCGGCTTGCCACCGTCGGCGCCTAGAGTCTCGTGGTCTCAGTTTTGCCTCTGCTGGGGGAGAGCCTTACAATGTTCCATTTTCAATTTCTGAACTCCAAACGGCTCTGTCGCAGTGCCATGATTCCTCTCCTGGTTATGATGATGTTCCTTATGCCTTTTTATGCCACGTGTCTGATGAATCCCTATTATTTTTGCTTTCACTTATTAATAAGATCTGGTGTTCTGGGGAGTTTCAGGTTTGTTAGGGTGTTGCTGTAGTTATCCCCATCCCTAAACCAGGTAATGACCATCTACCAGCCACGAATTATTGGCCTATTTCTCTAACGTCTTTTATATGTAAAGTTTTGGAAAAGATGGTCAATGTTAGGCTTGTGTGGTTTTCAGAGAGAGGTGACTTCTTATCCCCTGCCCAGTATGGTTTTCGAAAAATGCGATCTACCTCTGATGAACTACTGTCCTTGGAATCTTCTGTCTGTGAGGACTTTTCCACTAACCAACACCAGGTCATGGTCTTCTTCGATCTGGAGAAGGCATATGACACTGCATGGCATCATGGAATTTTACTCTCTCTTCATGAGTTTGGTCTTCGTGGGCGCTTACCTATTTTTATTCAACAGTTTTTATCTAACCGAATTTTAAGGGTGCGAGTGGGAGGAGTACTTTCTAATGGCCGAGCACTAGAAGATGGAGTACCACAGGGGAGTATCCTTGGTGTTACTCTGTTCGCTGTAGCCATTAACAGCATCATCAGTGTACTTCCTGATGATGTATGAGGATCACTATACGTCGATGACCTCTCGATTTCCTTCACTGCGTCTAGAATGTCTCTGATAGAGATGAAGTTGCAGCTGGCTCTCAGTAGAATTTCTGACTGGGCAGAAACTCGCGGTTGCCATTTTTCTTCAGCAAAGACAGTGGCTATACATTTTTGTTGTCTTCGAGGGGTTCACCCAGACCCTGACTTGTATCTCTATGGTTGGAGAATATCCTGTGTGGAAGAGACACGGTTTCTGGGTCTTCTCTTTGATAGACGATTAACCTGGGTTCCTCATAATCGTTCTGTTAAGGTGGCTTGTCTTAAGGCTTTGAGTCCTTTGAGGGTTTTAGCTCATACCTCTTGGAGTGCTGACCGTCAGACCCTCCTCCTCTTGCATAGGTCTCTTATTCTTCCTAAATTTTAATATGGGTGTGAGGTCTACTCCTCTGCAACAGATGCCTGCCTCTGGTTGTTAAATTCTCAACATTATGCTGGTGTATGTCTTGCAACCAGGGCATTCAGATCATCCCCAAGTCCAAGTCTGTTGGTGGATGTTGGTATACTCCCCTTGGACTTGCGACGCCAGTTGCTAATGATGAGGTGTTGGTTTCGTCTTCACCGCATTCCAGACTCAATTTCTTGTGCCATTGTCTCCCAGGATTCCCGATCTTCTGTTATTGACACCCGTCCTAATTTCCCAAAGCCATTTGGTTACAGGATCCGATCTGTTGTGTTAACCCTCTCTGTCCCAGTACTGGCAATTTGTCTGCATCGGATCCTGAGGGTGGGTTCTTGGCTACTCCCTCGCATGACATTCTGAAGGTCCATTGTTGAACAAAAGGGCTCACTTCCCTCTCAGTGTCCCTCTCTCTCTTTTTTGAACATGCCTTCAGTCATGAGGATTCTGTCTCCATCTATACTGACGGGTCCAAGACTGATACTGGAGTAGGATTTTGTGTTGTCTTCCCTTCCTTTAGTAGGGGCGGTAGCCTTCCTGGCATTACTTCGGTATATACGGCAGAACTGACTGCAATTTTATATGCTCTTAAAATCATTTTTACTCTCCCCTAATCCGTTTCTGTGATTTTTAGTGAATTGCATAGTGCTTTGTCTGCACTGGAGTCTTTAAATGCATCCCATCCATTAGTTTTATCAATTTTAGAGTGGCTTTTTCTTCTTGGCCGTCGTGGCCACTGTGTAGACTTCTGTAAGGTTCCTGCAGATGTTGGTGTGGTGGGCAATGAGAGGGCAGATATTTAGCTAAAGTTGTGTCTTCTCTACGGCCCCCAATTGACTATCCACTTCCTGCTTCTGATGTAACACCTTACCAGCGGTACATGTTGACAGAGACACTGATATGGTGTTTCTCACAATAAACTAAAAGAAATCTTTCAGAGAGTGGGTGTGCCAAGAGTTCTTCCCTCTATGTCTCGGTGACTGGAGGTGGCTCTTGCTATGCTTCGCACTGGGCATTTTCGGCTTACCCATGGGTTCCTCATGTGTGGTGAGACTCAATTTTACTGTGATGACTGCCTTGTTCCCCTCACTGTCCATCACTTGCTGGTCGAGTGCCCAAGTCTGGGGGACCTACGTCAGAGATTCCTCCATAGGCATAAGGGAGCAGATGATGCCTACTGTTTGTCCTCGGTGCTTGGTGAAGCCTCTAGCGGTTTTACTGATGTTTTTAGTTTTCTTGAGGAGGCAGGCCTCCTTCCACTTTTATAAGTAATTGATATTTTATAAACTATTCTTTTGTTATTTTTCATCTTTTATTCCTACTAACAGATATTAACTTTATTTTGAATAGGCACTTTTTATTTTGCTGTGTCTTTTACTTTGTCATCCGGCGGCATATGACCCTGGCAGTTGCGCCGCCAGATTTTAATTATTGTCAATCAATCAATCAATCAATCAATCAATTAATAAGTAGCCAATTTCGAATATGGGAAGGCAAATTTGCCGTTACAGAGGTGGAATACAAATTCACCACTTTGAGGAATGAAATACAAGAGGACTATCCAGATTTTGACATTCCCAAAATTCAAAATGTGTTAGGTCTTAACTGGGATACAACAGCTGATGTAATAAGTTGTAAACCAATTAAGTTCTCTGATGTCACTCTCACCAGGAGGTCCTTGTTAAGTCAGGTCTCCATGTTATTTGACCCATTAGGGTTGGTCAGTCCTATTGTTATTAGGGACAAAGTTAGACTGGGACACTGAATTCGGTGAGATTTATGTGGAACAATGGGAACAGATTAGAAAGGAGTTTGAAACCATATCAATTATATGTGTTCCCAGGAAAATAAGCGGTAATAAGTCGCACTTACACATATTTGGTGATGCTTCTCAAAGGGCCTATGGAGTAGTAGCTTATTGCGCAACAGGAAAGAATAGTAAGATTTTTATGTCCAAAGCTAGAGTTGTGCCAATAGGAAGAACCCTTCCTCAAATGGAAATTGGCTACCATAGAAGTAGGAACTAAATTGGCCAGGTATATAACCACTACTCTTGATACTCAGTTTGAGGATATTTATATATAGACTGACAGTGAGATTTGTCGTTACTGGATAGAGAAGGAAGACAGTAAAATTCCTTTCGTTCGTAGTAGAGTGAAGACTATTAAAGAGCTGTCTTCCAAATTTAAATTCATGCATTTATCCTCCAAACAAAATCCAGTTGATCTGCTCTCGAGAGGTTCGACCTTAAGGAGACTGATAAAAGACAACTTGTGGTTTAAAGGTCCTAAATGATTACTCACTAAGGATTGGCCTAAGCAGAAACAATACAGTATTGCTGAGGTTAGTGTAGTGAGCTTGGATCCTGTAGTACATGAGTCAGAAGAAATTGACATCAGCCGATTCTCATCAATAAGACAACTAATAAACACTACTAAATTGGTTGTTGAATTTTTGAATAAGAAAGTGGGGTTTCAGAAGTTAGATCCCCTGGAATATTGGCTGAAAAGAATACAAAAGAACTATTACGGGTAAATATATAACCTTTTAGACCAAGGCATTGGGAACAGGAATAAGCTGATAAAGGATTAAGGCTTGTTCTTAGACGGAATGGGTCTGATTAGATGTCGGGGCCGATTAATAAAGGCTGATTTGCCTCTGCAAACCAAACACCCCATTTGATTACCCAAGAGCGAATACTTTGTACAATTAATTATAATGGAAGCCCATGATTCCACTCTCCATGGAGGTGTGCCGCAGACTTTGGCCCAAATTCAGGAAAGGCATTGGATTGCTAAGAGTAGACAGGTCATTAAAAAATGTCTCAAAGACTGCATCATTTGTAGGAGGTATGAACAACGACCATATGACTATCCAGGACCACCGGCCCTACCAAGGGATAGGGTAAATGTAAGTCGGCCCTTCCAAATAACGGGAGTGGACTACGCAGGGGCTATAACTGTTATGGGTAAGGGAACTCCCCATAAAGTTAACATTTGTCTATTTACTTGTGCCTACACAAGGGCAGTCCATCTAGGAATAGCGGAAGATCTGGGCTCAGAGACATTCCTCAATGTCTTTCGAAAATTTGCCGCTAAAAGGTCATGTCCTGCCAAGTTAATGACCGACAACGGAAACTAATTTCGTTGGAGAAGCACCTTTACTGTTGAACATAATGAGTGACCCAAAGGTTAAGTCGGTGTTGGGAATCCGAAATTGTATTTGGCAGTTCATAGTTCCAAGAGCTCCATGGCAAAATGGATTTACCAAACAAATGATTGGTATTGTCAAGAACTGCCTGAGGACAACATTACACAGAACTAAGATCACGAGAGAAGAATTAAGAACAGTAATAACTGAAATTGAAACCAGGATTAATAATAGACCCCTGACTTATCTAGATGACACTAGCGTCTTGCTAGAGGCCTTGACACCGGCTCATATGTTATATGGCAGGAAGCTCCAACCGGTGCCTTGTGTGGATATCCAGGAAGCAGTAGATGATCCTACCATAGAAGATAATGATTTAGGACAACATCTGCAGAAGGGATATCAACGTCTGAAAAGGGTGTTGAATACTTGGAGTGAGGAATATCTTTTGAGCCTAAGAGAAAGATTTTATGGGGCTCAGGGTGCCAGCAACAAATCTGTTATAAATATAGGGAATGTGGTCTTAGTGAAAACCAAACAACCAAGATCCCAGTGGCCATTAGCTAAGGTGATCTCCATGCACCCAGATTCAGAGGGGGTGCTGAGACTTGTAAAAATAAAATGTAGGGGACATACCAGTACAAAAACTTTTGATAAACTGGTACTTCTTGAATTAGCGGCTACTCCAGATACAGGGGATGGTGAAGATCAAACAGGTCAGGATGTGCGACCTAGAAAGGCCGCAGCACAGGGTTCCCGAGATCTATGGAGGGAACTCCTGGCTAAGGGTCACATTACATGATACAGCGTATCATTTTCCACCTGGCCCAAAACTGTGGGAAATATTTTCCCCCAGAGCAGTTGCACTCATTACTTTTATAATAATCATCCCTGGTTAGAAGCAAAGGAAAACCAGAGACCTTTGTCACCTGTTCAAGCGGTTTTTACAACCTCAAAATTATGTTATCTTTAATAATTCTTATTATTGATAAATTAAATGCTACTGCGTTTAACCCTCTTGGACAATCATATTGTAAATATATGTAATTATATGGAAATTTCTACTGAGCTAAACTGTGTCTGCGCGTTAGATGACGTCACGAGGAAGAAAAGATCCTCATGTAAAGCAGATGTGGAACTAAGATATTCACATGGTTAAAGGGTATATTTGGTTTAACCTTAGTTTAATAAAAACTAAGATCAATTTGTTAGATTTGCCCTGTATACATCATGATGTAATCTAACTGTATTTAGCATTGTAATTAATTAATAGTTGGCACCCCTACAATTCCATGAGGAACTATGGGCCCGCCATTTTCTCTCACTCTGCTCCTAGACCTCGTCGAGTTAGGACTGTGCTCCTATACCTCATCGAGTTAGTTTGTAGCTCCATTCAGAAGTTCGTACTACACCCAGTGTGAAAGGCACTAGTCTCGACCCCTCCTTCCTGGATGACAGGTTACAGCTTCGAACCTCCCATGAGCAACCAGAATTTAGCTAGCATCAAAGCAGTGTCATTCACTCACCGACTGTTAAATGAAATTAACCAGTCACGTCCCGAGGTTTTCCGCACCTCCGATATCCCCCAGTCCCGAGCCTTTTTGGAAAAAAATTTTTTTGGCTCAAACTTCTGCTTAGGTTGATCACCAAGAAAGGGCTTACCGTGGTCTATAATTGGTCAGAACAGGTGAGGTCCCCCGCGCCAGGTATCGTATTCTTTTATGGATGTGTCAGGCGCTCACGTTTTCCATGGTAAGGAATACTGGGAGAAACAACACACAACACCTCTATATTTATTGAATTTGAACTAATAAACAATAACAGTAACAATATAATGGATTTCAGACACATATATATGAAAAATAAGCATTGTACCATCGCGCGAGCATAGCGAGTTAGGTCCGAGTCGTAACATGCTATATGCTAAGTTTCTTGTATCAGTCAACATATCATTTTTTCTACTTGTATACCTCTGTTTCAATGACATTTTACCAATTACAACTGTTTGTAAGTGTTTTCAGATGTTTTCATTCATTATGATGACAGGCAGCATAAGTTTAGCGAACATCAGCTTAGTAAGCGCACTCGCTATGACTCGTATTTCAACATACCCAATTGTTTTAGCACTTTCCTATTACTTTTCCCTTTACATAGAACCTTTCCTCCACCACTGTAAATGTTTTCAATTATTTACATTCATTACGAGGGCATTTAGCGATATGCTAGCGCATATTCACGTAGCAACCACGATCTCAAACACTCGTGTTTCATCTTCTACTTTATTTAGTCACTCCAGTTATACTTTTCCACTTACATTACACATGTTTACACCCCTATACTGCAATGTACATACTTACTGGCATTATTTATTCAAGTGAGCGTGAGAATATCGCATGAAAATACCCTCGCAATGAATGTTTCGACCAACATAATACTCATACACTTATATACTAATTCTTCACATATATTACACACTTTCCCACTTGTTGACTTCTATTTTCAATATTACGGGCCTTATTCATTCAGCTGAGCGTCAGGATATCGCATCTCTATACACACGCTATGAATATTTGACTTAGAATATATTTCAGCACTTACAATAATTTGAACTTATATTATACCCGTAAGCATTTCCAATAATAATAATTATATAATTACGGGCCGTATTTATTGCACTGAGCGACAGAATATCGCATCATAAAACCCTCGCTATGTATGTTTCCACTTACAGCATATTTATACACTTACATACAATTTTTGCACTTATGTTATACCCGTATGCACTTTATACTAATATTTGGAGATCAACATGACTGATAATTTCACTGAGTGTCTGTCTGTCGCATTTACTTCATAGTTTCAGCGTCCTGTCGCATTCACACCATATCAGAATTGCATCAACGTGTGATATTCGCTGAAACATGGGTGAATACAGAGACCCACGTCACACTCCACGCACTCATAGCGGGTGTCCTTCCTCTGTGTCGTGAGTCTCACCCGGAAATTGCTACACACGTGACACCTGCGTTGGGGCCTAGGTCTGTTTGGCTGGGGAGGGATAGGAGTGGGGAAATGGCGGCCGGATATTCTCAGGGGAGTTTGGGCAATAGGGGCAGTGCGGGTGCGATGTTGGGGCCTTTCTACAGCATAACGTGCAAACATCTCTCTTGTGAGCTCCCTCACAAACCCTTCAAAGGTTTCCTGAACTCCTGTTGTCATGGCGTGAAGGTGGTGGCAATTCAGAGCAGTGATGTCTAGCAAGTGAAAGAACAGTTTCTTATACCACTTCATCGTGGTCCTGGCACACTCTACCGTCGATATCATGGAGTCTGACTGGTCCACGAGGCGCATGTTTATGTTATAGTCCATGACACACACAGGTTTCCAAATATGAAGCCTGTTCTCGCTACGGTAATCAACTGAATCAGTACAGTGCATCAAGGGGCGGTGAACCGTTGACAAGAAGCTTACTTCTCTATTGTGGTTCCACACAGTTGCAAGGATGTTGTTGGCTTTGAAGAAGACAACCTCATTCCCTGCAAGTTTCCGCCCTACCTTGGTCATGTGATGCCAGTTCACCTTCACGGTTCCACAGACTCCCGTTTCATGCGTGTTAAGATAACGAGCGAGAAGAGGGCTAGTGTATCCATTGTCCAGGTAGAGGACGTGACCACGATGAAGGTAGTCTTCTATCATCGTCTTTACCACTGCTCCCGACAGTCCAATACTTCGATCTTCTATTATGTCTGTCTGTGCACCGGTGTACAAGACAATGTCTTGCACGTATCCAGTCCTACAGTCGCATATAACAAAGATCTTGAACCCAAAACGGTGCCCTTTGCTGGGTATATACTGCCTAAATGAAATATTACCTCTCCACAACACGAGACTCTCGTCTATGACGAGGGCTCTATAGGGATAAAATGACGAACGAAAGGTTTGCCTCAGGTGATCAAAGACCAACCTAATTCGCCTCATCTTATCTGTGTCGTTCACATTTGCAGGATCATGAGCATCATAGAAATGGAGGCGACTTAGAATTTGTTGAAACCGATTACGGCTCATCACTTGCCCAAATATTGGGGTAAACATAACAGGGTCCCTTGTCCAGTAAGCAGAAATTCTGTTCTTTTGTATAATACCCATCAAAAGGACCAGGACAAAAAATAGGAACATTTCTGAAAGGGAGACAGGGTAATCATATATGACAGAATGCCTACTCCTTGTTACCAATCTTTCACTCTCAAGGCGCTGGGTGCTTGCAAAAAGGTTGGTTTGGTATACAATCTGCTCCACAAATGCCTCACCAAAAAACAGGTGGAAAAAATCCAACCTGGTGGAATTAAGGTGAATTCCGGGAGCAATGCAGCCAGAGCGCCCCTGCTCAGTGAAGGGGTGAATGAGGGGAGAAAAATCACTCCCATCCTCCCAATTCCATCCCACAAATCCCTCATCCCCATCATCCCCATCACCGCCTTCGTCTGGGTGGGGAGGAGATCCTGGTGGGGGAGGTGGGGGAGAAGGAGTGCAGAGGGCTTCCCCACTGTCACTCCTCTTCCCTCTGCCTTTACCCTTTCCCTTTCCCTTACCCTTACGGCCTTGAGGAACATTAGGAGGCTGTGGGGATGAAGTAGTGGAATATTGGGGAGCAGTAGACGTGCTGGGGAGTGGTTTCTCCCCACCTTCCCCCTCCATGACAACACCACGTGCTTTCTCACGCACCCTAGCTCGACCACGTGTTAGGGGATATTGGGAGCATAAGACGTGCTTGGGAGTGGTTCCTCCTCACCTTCCCCCTCCCTCACAACCCCACGTGATACTGAACGCACCCGCACTCGCCCACGTGATACACTACGCCGCCTCACACTATCTAGGGAGAGCAATGACTCACTCACGTCACTCTCACTTTCCCTAAACCTCCCTGTACTTTCCCTTTCACTCCCCAATCCCTCCACGGCACTTCCTAACTCCCTAAACAAAATACTAGGCCCATACCTGCTCATCCGACGTGATGTGTGCTCTGGGCCACGATGAGTGATTACCTCACGTCCATACCACGTGGCAGCACGTCCCACGACTCCATCCTCGTCCTCGTCATCGAAATCTGGTTCCAAATCACGTTGTTGATAGGCATAGGATGTTGCACATAACTTCTTGGCCTGCTGCCCCTCTCTAGCAGCACGGTAAGTCACGTACTGCCGCTTCCTGGGAATCGGGACTTCTTCATCACTGCTGGTGGTTTCTTCCTCCTCTGGCTGCACATAATCTTTATCCACAACCTCGTCGTCCAGTGGGGAATCACTGTCGCCCGTAAAGGTGTCCAGGGTGGCTTGAATTTCGCCCTCTGAGAGACCTCTCTTAACCATGTCTGAGTAGGACCGTTGCTACCAGGTGAGTGGACGAGTGGCAGGTTAGCGCAGGTTGCGTGGGGTCGCCGAGTGTCCCCTCCTGGTGGCAGGTAGGGGAAGGTCATGCGAGGATACATACCGCAAATCAAGCCCGAAATTTGAAAATTGTTGAAATTATGCACTTTGCAATTGCACAACATACCGGTATGTCGCCGGGACTGGCAAATGCAAATCGTTGCAACGTACCCATACGTCAAAGGGACGGGGCGGGTTAACCCGCCCCATGCCGACCACTTTTTCACCACTGACTCCCCCCAATCCCGACTATTTTTGGAAAAAAATTTTTTTGGGCTCAAATCTCCACTTTTGGTGAGAAACATCGAAAAATCATAGAGAAACCGCTCACCTGCGGTTTAAAATACTCGAAACAGGTAGCAGTACCTCCTCACCTTACTGTGTTTTCTATCAGGCTGGCTCCAAAGAAAACGAGTTCTATGGGAGTGTAACCATTCCACACCACTCATAAACGGTATTTATTTATTTATTTGGTATGAATTTATATGTAGCACGAGAGAATATTGGTTTTCACACAGTAATATAGGCAATATAAGCATTGTTCCACCCATGAAACACATCAACATACCCGACCTTTTTTGACGACATTACCTGATCATCATTTCTGACTGTTTTTTCCACTAATGCTATGTAAAGTTTGTCCTCCACATTGTCATCGATTGGGGAATCGTTCTGGCCCTGAATTTCGTACCGTGGCATGACATGGCTTTACTGGCCAGGTCACTGGTAACAGGTGAGTTGCTGAGACCATGGTGTGCAGGGGGGGGAGGGAGGTCATGCTGGGTAAGGCATTGTCCCTGCCTGGCATCTTGTAGAGGAAGGTGTCCCGTGTATACGTACCAAAAATCACTCACGAAAATTGAAAATTGTGCAAATTAGGGACCTTGCAATTGATTCGCATTTATGTACGTCAACGGGATTGGCAGTGACATAATGTGTGGACGTTAATTCACGTCGACGGGACGCCGTGGGTTAAAATTTTATTTTCATACTTGTCGATATCAATCAATCTTACTGCTGATTAAAAGATGAAAGCATGTTTATATTCGCCTACCTTAGAAAATATAATACAATAATAATAGCAGAAAATCACATAAGAGAACACAAGAAGGTCGGCTATGAATCAGTGTGCTTGTGCGAGCTAGTGAGTTATCACATGCATTAATCCCTAGACATGGGCAGTATTTCAGCTAACCATCTTACCTGAATATCTATGAACAGTTCTACCGATTCAAGGAAAATCCAAGTAGCCAAAAATAAATTGTATGCAGTCAAGATACTGTAACATTTACGAAATATCTAAACAGCTAAAACTCATGTTCATACTCAAAACTAGATGAAGACGACTGGGGAAGTCTAAGGAATAATGGAAATCATATCTTGAGGTGTAGGAGGACTACTGGGCCTTGGGATAGCTCACTGTCCCCGAGAAATGGGCCCTAAAGCCTTTGCCTAGAGTCGGACCCATAAAAAAAAAGAGAAAAGTTTCCTCTACCCAGCCATCGGTCTCTCTCTCTCTCTCTCTCTCTGGGGTGTGGGAGGGGGGTTCAACCGAGGTGTTTTGGCTATCCTGTGCCCAAAGGCGAAATCAGTACCTTCATGTGCCCCACCTGGTCGACATGAATCGGCGAGATGACAAATTAGTGCTTAGATGTCAAATTATTGCTCTACGTGATAATATTTCCATCAGGGCAATAGCTCATCAACTTGGCCTCACTACAAAAACTGTCAGGAAGTGGATAGAGAAATGGGAGGAGAGTGGCAACCTTTAGGACCAACGAAAGTCATGAGTCTTTTGTATCACTGTAGTGTTATACTAATAATGAATAACAGTGAACAGTAGCTGGCCATTATACCATTGTTTATAGAAACTAAAACTAGTTTTCAGTCCGCATGGATGATTTCAGTGAAAATAGCTATATACAGTGGCGTAGAAAGGGGATGGGAGTGGGGTTGCAACCTTCTCAAGCATCAGTTTTTGGGAGGATGGCAAAATTGCATCCTGAATACAGTATATAAATAACCTTCTCATTTTACTTTTTGATTTGGTGTGGGTGACTGATGTAAAGCATCTGCAACAGGTGTAAAAACTGTAAAAATGAAATTATTGTGCAGTAATTCCATGGCCAGATATGCAACAGTATTTCCGTGGGCAGATATCCCCTACACTACATCCACATTTATTAGCGGCTGCCAGAGCCAGTGGGCGGCGGCACACACGGTGGCTTCTGTTGTTTTTCTCACGTCCACACACCTTACACCTGAATATTCATTTTGTATGGTAAGTTCATGATTTACATGCAGAATATAATGTTCCGTGATCCTTTCCCAGCCAATGTTGGCTGAACTTTGTCTTGGTGTTTAACAAAATATCAGATTTCTGTTCAGTGATGCGTTGTCCACACAGTGTTTGGGGGGGGATGTGTGTGTGTGTGTGTGTGTGTGTGTGTGTGTGTGTGTGTGTGTGTGTGTGTGTGTGTGTGTGTGTGTGTTTCTGTGTGTGTGTGTGTGTGTTTCTGTGTGTGTGTGTGTGTGTGTGTGTGTGTGTGTGTGTGTGTGTGTGTTTCTGTGTGTGTGTGTGTGTGTGTGTGTGTGTGTGTGTGTGTGTGTGTGTGTGTGTGTTTCTGTGTGTGTGTGTGTGTGTGTGTGTGTGTGTGTGTGTGTGTGTGTGTGTGTGTTTCTGTGTGTGTGTGTGTGTGTGTGTGTGTGTGTGTGTGTGTGTGTGTGTGTGTGTGTGTGTGTGTGTCAGTGTCTGTGTTAGGGTGGGGGGGGGATGTGTGAGTGTGTGGGATGTGTCTGTGTTTGTGTGGGGGGGGAAATGGGAGTGTGTGTGGGGATGTAGGAGTGTGTGTGGGGATGTGAGAGTGTGTGTGGGGATGTAGGAGTGTGTGTGGGGATGTAGGAGTGTGTGTGGGGATGTGAGAGTGTGTGTGGGGATGTAGGAGTGTTTGTGGGGATGTAGGAGTGTGTGTGGGGATGTAGGAGTGTGTGTGGGGATGTAGGAGTGTGTGTGGTGATGTGAGAGTGTGTGTGGGGATGTAGGAGTGTGTGTGGGGATGTAGGAGTGTGTGTGGTGATGTAGGAGTGTGTGTGGTGATGTAGGAGTGTGTGTGGGGATGTAGGAGTGTGTGTGGGGATGTAGGAGTGTGTGTGGGGATGTAGGAGTGTGTGTGGGGATGTAGGAGTGTGTGTGGGGATGTAGGAGTGTGTGTGGTGATGTGGGAGTGTGTGTGGTGATGTGAGAGTGTGTGTGGTGATGTGGGAGTGTGTGTGGGGATGTAGGAGTGTGTGTGGGGATGTAGGAGTGTGTGTGGGGATGTGGGAATGTGTGTGGGGATGTAGGTGCGTGTGTGGATGTGTGTGTACGAGTGTACTCGTATGTGTATGTGTATGGGTGTATGTGTATGGGTGTGGGTGTGGGTGTGTGTGTGTGTGAGTGTGGGTGTGGGTTAGGTGTGTCTGGGTGTGAGTGTGTGTGAGTTTGGGTGTGGGTGTGTGGCTGTTTGGGTGTGTTTGTGGGTGTGTCTAGGTGTGGGTGTGGGTGTGTCTGGGTGTGGGTGTGTCTGTGTCTGGGTATGGGTGTGTCTTTGGGTGTGTGTGTGTCTGAGTCTGGGTGAGGGTGTATCTGGGTCTGGATGTGCGTGTTTCTGGGTGTGGGTGTGTCTGTGTCTGGGTGTGGATGTGTCTGGGTCTGGGTCTGGGTGTGTCTGGGTCTAGGTGTATCTGTGTCTGGATGTGGGTGTGTCTGGGTGTGGGTGTGGGTGTGTCCGGGTGTGGGTGTGTCTGGGTGTGGGTGTGTCTGGCTGTGGGCGTGGGTGTACCTGGGTGTGGCTGTGTCTGGGTGTGGGTGTATCTGTCTGGGTGTGGGTGTATCTGTGTCTGGGTGTGGGTGTGGGTGTGTCTGGGTGTATCTGTGTCTAAGTGTGGGTGTATCTGTGTCTGGGTGTGGGTGTATGTGTCTGAGTGTGGGTGCATCTGTGTCTGGATGTGGGTGTCTGTGTTGGATGTGGGTGTGTCTGTCTGGGTGCATGTGTGTCTGTGTCTGGGTTTGGGTGTGTCTGGGTCTGGGTATGTCTGTGTCTGGGTGTGTCTGTGTCTGGGACTGGTATGTCTGTGTCTGGGTGTGTCTGTGTCTGGTATGTCTGTGTCTGGACCTGGGTGTGTCTGTGTCAGGGCCTGGGTATGTCTGGGTCTGGGTATGTCTGGGTCTTGTATGTCTGTGTCTGGGTGTGTCTGTGTCTGGACCTGGGTGTATCTGTGTCAGGGCCTGGGTATGTCTGGGTCTGGGTATGTCTGGGTCTGGGTATGTCTGGGTCTGGGTATGTCTGGGTCTGGGTCTGGGTCTGGTTGTGTCTGTGTCTGGGGCTGGGTGTGTAGGTGTGGGTGTGTATTTTCTTGAAACTCTTTGTATGCCATAAGGGCGAAAATTATAGAGTAAGAGCATTGGAAATGGGACTGTTTTAGAATGTGTGTGGCGTGGCTAAAGTGGGTTGAATAATGAATAATATGAAATGAGATATCGTTGGTGTGACGAAGCTTGTATACATCAAGCATTTATAGTTGGTACGGTCATGAAGAGAGAATGGATCTTGATAAGGTGGTGAAAAACTAAATTCGAGTTTGAAAGTGGGCGGAGGTTTGGATGTTGTAGTTGCTGTTTTTGTAACCCCAGATTCATCTCGTTGCGATCCCAAGGGAAATTAGAAGCATCTACCGGTCGCTTCCATAATTCTTTGGCTGAAGTTATATTGAAAGACTGTGTTCCAGTAGTGCTGTGCATGTGGTGAATAAACGTCTTGTGGTGTGGGGGGCTGCCTTGCAGTGTGGGCAAACTAACTTGAGTTTTATTTTGTGTCGGTACCGTAGCCGGGAACAGTGGTAACCACATCGCAGTCTGACTACCATTTTTTTTTTTTTTTTTTTTTTTTTTAGGGGAAGATGCACTTGACAAGTTGGTGATGATTGGCTAAATGCGACATGTCCGAATAACTTCGTTGTATTTCACATAATTACCAAGTAATGTGACATTACCTGGTAATTATTTGAAACACAAGGATGTTATTCGGACATGTTGCATTCAGCTAATCACCACCAACCTGCCAAGTGCATCTTCGCCTCAATAAAAAAAAAAATGAGTATAGGTGTGCTCGTGTCTCTCTGGGTAGGGAACTTTCTGAGGGGTGTAGGTCTGGTGGTGGATCACGAAGAATGCTGTTTGGCTGAAGGGTTTGGATGGCTGTGGTGGCTAATGGTTATGTGTTTATGCACTGTATGTATCTGTGATCTGTAGTGTTGGGTGATCTGTGATTTGTATTGTTGGGCGGGGAAGGGAGTATGTTGCCAAGATAATCTGTGTAGTATTGAGCAGTTGTTCGTTTGTTTATTTTGGATGGCGGTGATGCAACATGAAATTGCAAGAGTGGGATGGGCATTGAGCTAAGGCAACTAACTGTGTAACTCTGGTATTCATAATTATGATCTTTGAAAATATTTTTGCTTCTTGATGAAAGTGATCTATAATTATGATTTTGATGCACACTGTACTTATTTTTAAGGCTTTGTTTTGTGTTTCTTGAAACTTATCCATGTCAGACCAAAGTATGCGGACACACTTTCCAGGTTTGAAACATAGTGGGCTGAGTAATAATCTTTCGTCTCCCTAATTCTGCTGACTCCCTTCGGCCTCTCTCTCTCTCTCTCTCTCTCTCTCTCCACACACACCCATACACACCATTGTTCCTCTGAATTCTCTGCATGCCTCTCTCCCCCGTTATGACGGAAACGAGGCGCTAGCCTTGCCACACCCTCTCACCCACTTTGTAATGCCGAATTTAACCGGTAATCTGTCTTTCGTGTATACGATTGATTATTTGTTGAAATGTCTTAGTATGTGTTTTTCCAATGCATAGTGCCCATTATTTCAAATGCAATGTGTCCAGGTATCTCAGTGGAATGGATATTTGTGTGTTTACGTTTCTTTGGAAGGAACTGACAGGGTTTTGATTTATGATGGTCACATACAAATCAGTCCTTATTATTTACAGTACAAAACTTCAATTCCCATCTCTTGATGTAACTGTTTTTGTTGTTGTTAAGTAACCCTAGTCTGTCTGACCAAGCAGACCCAAGAACCGCAGGTATGCTATCGCCTCTATAGGGCTGTCCCACGCAGTGATGGGAGAAACTAGGATATCTGGCCTTGAGCTGCATTTAGTCTCGCTATACCACTAGCTTTTTTGGAAGTAGTTTGTTTAGGACAACATTGTTTCCCTTGTAACAATATTTTCTTATCAAAAATAGTTTATTTTATCACAAGTATACATAAAGTTTTTCCAACCTAGACTTTCGGCATAGATTTTTTTGTGTGCCATACTTAGTAATAGCGAATACTTTCTTGTAAGAAAGGATGGGAGCCCCTCGAAGAACCACTTAGGCTGAAGATGCTGCTATTGTCGCAGCAGCAGCAGAGGCAACATCCCTTTCGAACGCGGTGGACATAAAGGGACAGTCTTCAGTTAGAGGTGTCTGTGCTGACTGTCAGGCAAAGGCTGCGTGACGTTTGCATACAACATAGAATTCCAGCAATGAAGGAACGCCTGATGCAACAGCACACAGCGGGGAGGTTAACCTTTGGTCAATGCAACTCCCAGGAAAACCTAGACTTTTGGGTCGCGAGTCATCTTCATGGATGAGAAATGTTTCTCCTCCACCTCACATGGCAGGGTTCACTGCTGGAGGAGAAACAAATCCAAGTATATAATATTGCCATTATTATTACTAATAAAATTCCCTACTCTTATTGTCCCCCTCCATGCTCTGTCTTCGTTGCTGTCATCTGTTTTCTGTCCACCTCTGTTACTTTAGCTAACCGATATTCAGACCTTCATGTATGGAACTGGTCAACTATAAAACTCTTCCGCAGTCTACAGACCCCTCCGTCCTTGATCTCCAGTCTTTTAAAGACAATATGACCAGGCATCTAAAATAATCAGGATCCCTTATTTTGGTCTTATTCCATTCAGACTGTCGTGGAAAAAGATATGATTCTAGTCTTTGCTTCTGTTTTCCTTGCTTAAAGACACTAGTGCCAATAAAAAGTGGTGATAAATCAACTCTAAATAATATGAGGTTAGACACGGGGACATAAATATTCTGTCTAATGGCTGCAGCAATAAAACATTTATTATATATTTCACATGCAGATACGAGAGGGTCAACATATTGTGAGGAGGCACGATCGGGTCTCATTACCAGTAACATCCGGGGATACTTGACTACATAGCCTGGATGTCACGTTCAGCATCGAGGGGAGTATTACTGCTGACCAATACGTTTATATCCTGGAGGAACCTTTCCTGCCACCTTTACGGGCAAAGGGTTTCACGTTCCCAGATGGACCTGTTATTTTCATACATGACCGGTGCCCCACCCACACCGCAAGTGTAGTACAGCAGATGTTCCCGAGACAGGACACACTTCAGCTCAGATTGGCCCGCCAATTGGGCCGATCTAAATGTAATAGAACACCTTTGGGCTGAAATGGTTAATACCTGGCTGCCAGGAAACAAGAGGACAAGAAATGAACTGCTCAACCACGTAATCGCCCAGTGGGAACTTTGCCAGCGCAAACACTTCATCCGTGTCCTTGTAAGCTCCATGGCTCAGAAGTTGCAAGCAGCGACTGAGAAAGAGAGAGGCTGGACCCAAAGATTTTTTTTATATATAATCTACATAGATGATACTGTTATTATGCAATGTTATTAAATTTTGCTTTGTTCCTCATATCTCTCTATATAGCCTACTAATATATATATATATATATATATATATATATATATATATATATATATATATATATATATATATATATATATATATATATATATTCTGTTGACTAAAATAGATATAAAATAAAATTATCTATTTTTGTTTGAAAACACCCGTATAATTATCCGTATATATTATCCACCCCCTACTACTGTAGAAGCAAAATCACTCACACAAAATAATTATAATGTGTTCCTTTTCCTTTCCATACAAACAGGACGGATGAGGTAGACTATTTCATTGTAATTTCCTTCATATGCTATTTGTTTATGGGTCGGTGGTAGTGGTTGGTGGTCGCGGCGGCGACGGTGGTGGTCGATGGTGGATGGTGGCGGGTGGCGGTGGTAGTAGTAGTTGTTCCCTAGGCAGTCTGGCCGAACAGCCCCAAGTCCCTTAGGAAGGCCATGGCCGAGACCGGACTTTCCCACAGAGCTCTCAAAGAGTGTATGTTGTGTTGTTGGCGTAGGTGATTGTGTGCAATGCAGTCTTCCATAATGTGCTTAATAGTATGGGGTGCTATGTTCCATCCTGGACAGGCATCAGCGAGAGTCATCCAGCCTCTTCTGGTAGCTTAAGAGGGCTGGATGGTGCCCAAATCTCAGCCTGGTCAGGTGGACCCTGTCCTCACGTGGAAGATAGGATTCAGAAGGGTGGATGTCAGGAGGCCTTGCATGCAGCTGTGTGTTGTCTTTAAATGACTGAATGGGGTGGCGAGTGATCTGAGTGTGGATATGCTTCTGGAAGCTGGTCTGAGGTGGGCGAGGGGGGGACAGATGACAGTATTTGTGTATGGTATCGTGTGCTAGGTGTTGTTTTGATGTTCCTTGGTGTGGGTGGATGTGCTGCCATGTAATGTAGTGGATGTTGTGGGTTTGTGGAAGCAGCAGCAAGAAACTGGGTGCCTCTCATGTCTAAGTGATCCTTGACTTTGAGGACTTTGGTTTCTTGATGTAGGTGGTCTGTGGGTGTAGTAGCTGTGCAGCCTGTGATTATTTTTAGGGCCTTGTTCTGTTGGTCTGTAGAGTGTTGTAGTGTGTTTTGGTGAGGTTAGAAGTCCAGGCAGGGCTTGCATAATTCATCACTGAACGTATGTATTGTTTGTATACTGTGGTGGTGGTTTCTTTGTTGTGTCCGAATGTTATATGGGTAAGTGACCTCAAAGCATTGAGTCTTGGTGCTATTTTATTTTTAATATTTGTGATGTGTTGTTTAAATGACATTGATGTGTTGTATGTTACACCAAGGATTTGTGTGTGTGTGTGTGTGTGTGTGTGTGTGTGTGTGTGTGTGTGTGTGTGTGTGTGTGTGGTAGGGGAGTCTTGTTTATGGTGAGGTGTGGGATGTGGCTGTGTTCTGCTGTCCAGTTTGTGAGAAGAGTACTGTAGATTTGACTGGGGCTATTTTGAGCCTGTTTGTGGTGAACCATTCGTGTAGTGTGTTGAGGTAAGGTTGAATGATGTGTGCAGCAGTGTTTGCGTTTTGGTGCGTACAAATAAATGTTATATCATCTGCATAGGAAGCTATGTGTATCTGTGGTGTGTGGGGTGTGGGTACGTCGTGCATGTATAGGTTAAAGAGTGTATGGGACAAAACAGATCCTTGGGGGACGCCGTTTGTGACGTTTCTGATGTTAGAATGTAGTGCCACACATTTGATATTCATATATGTATTTAGTAGTACTGTAATTTTAAGTTAGATAGGGTGTAACCTGAATATTAGTTTATAAGTTCCTACCCTAAGTAGTAATTCATATATTAATAATTACTGTAGGGCTAACTATTTTTTATATGTATGTACCTCTGTATCTATGCAGTGGGTGATGTAATTGTAGATGTTGAGCTATGGGAATTCCCCGTCTCGTAGAGTAACGAATAACAGACAGATGCGCCAACTTTTCTTGTCGTTGTTGGGCGCCGAGTTTAAACCTTAAACAGAGTAATGATGAATATACAATTCTTTCCATAACCTAGTTGTGAAATGTTTGCTAATGAAGCTGCTAGAACACAAGTATGTAAGATTAGCAGTCCAAAGGGCCTAAATAATGTCATTTGTGAGGATTTAAAGTTCCGTTTATCTTGGCCGTCACTAGATGGCATGAGCTGCTCTCAGATTCAAATTGAGATAGTGATAGAATCAGTATCTAATTTAAGTAAGGATAAATCCCAAATTTTCCCCAATTCAATCAGGAGTCCTGGCGTCATGGGTACACTGCTAAATAAATTGTAAAGAGAATTGAAACCCCCCCCATATTTCAAAAACACCACCTCATTTGACTTGAGCAGTGGCGTCCTTTAGTGCCCGACAGGCCCCACTTGCTGCCCAGACATCGTGTGTAACAGACGTTCGTTTAGTTCCCCAGACACCGGCGACGTCCGTGGGAGCACGCCATTATTCCCAAGTATTGCCCATTGACTTTTACACTTGCACTACTCACGAGTTATTTTTACAAACCGAAGGTAGTTGATGTGTTATTAATGATCCTATCAAGTGAACTTTTTTTTTGTAGATAAGGAATAGAAATATAAAAGTGATATGTTCTGTAACGGAAAGGAAAAATTCAAATTCCTTAACTGTTCTCTTTCTTTAAAATTAATTTATTAGAAAAAAATATAATCAGGAGCGTGGAAGGGAACTTACTGATTGTGAGCAATAATGTGATATTTGAGTTGTACCTCGAGGCTAAACAAGCCCGAGTGATTGAGGTGTTCCTAGTGATTGTATTTCTTTTTTTTAATTATTCCTCGAGGCTAGACAGGCCCGAGAGATTATGTATTTCTAGTGATTATATAACATTGTCGATGGTGAATTGTAAAAAAATACTGATTTGATGTGAGAACCGAGAAAACTATATGAGGAGAATACCTTATATGGGTGAAAGATGAATACAAATAATCATTCTTATTGATTCGAGGCTATGCCAGCCCGAACAGACAATTCATACCCGTAAAAGTGTCCCTGTCTTGAGGCCATTGTTGAGCCCAAGAGTAACGGCCAAAAAGAAAGTAAAGTACAACAACTCCATACCTCGCGTGAATCAAATTGTTTCGTCTGGTAACAATGTTAGAGGAATGATCACCCAAAAGCCTTAGTAACCTTTACAATCTTCTCTCATACTAAAAAGGGTCATGTAATAAAAAACGTTTTTGTGGAAATTAACAGAATTATTAAAGTAAAGTATATAGTATTTTCTTTTCTTTATTAGTATACCTAATCAAGGAAATTATGTCCTCAAGCCAAATTCACTCCCCTTCCAATTCAAGATTCCTTCGCTGAGGGAACGATAACCACCTGAGGTACCGACTAAATCTAAACTCGGCCAAAAACTACAAACGCTACCACAATTCATTCTTTTCATAAATATTTACCATCCACTATATTAAGTAGAGTACCAGTTGTATATCCATGGGTGAGTTGATCAATACCCTCAACAGGTAAGAAAATACATAACCCTATCATCATTACACTGGTGTCAACTGGTGGGATAAAGTTTCAGGTTTTACACTGGTGTTAGCCAGTGGCATAAAAATTCTTAGCTTTACACTGGTGAATACCGGTGGCATAAACAGCTCTTACCATTACACTGGTGGCAATACCGGTGGGATATTCATCGTTCCCAAATTAGTGGCGTTGGTGAGAAAGTGAAGGCAAGTGAAGAGCAAAGAGAAGTGAGAATGCTAAGCGTAGCATTGGTTGATCATTCCCAAATATCTCCACGCTATATTCAGAACATCCTGGTAGTAATGAGGTTCAAATAGTGTACTAGATACGGTTACCCCTGGGGAAGGGGGGAAAGAATACTTCCCCAGTATCCCTGCTTGTCGTAAGAGGCGACTAAAGGGGGCCTTTTTATCTCCAGTCTGTCTCCTTACTGTCCTCTTTTGCTTTTCTGTCCTGCCTCTCGTCTTGATATTTCCATGTTTTCCAGGCTTAAGTGCTAATTCTTCACTTTTCCTTCTAGCTTAGAACGTTAAGGGTTAGGTATTTATATGTTCGTTAGACAATTATTACCCAGAGACAAACATACACAAAACATCATACACTGTCTTGGGCAATACTTCATCGATTTTGGGACGTCACGAGGTATCGTCCTGGACAGCGGAGGAGAGCACAGAAGGTTGAAGTCAATAGTTTGGTGTGGGCGAAAAAAGAGACCATACAGCCGGGTACCTGTAGAAAACTGAATGCCAAATGGGACGGCCCGTATAAAGTGATTGAAGTACTGCTAGATGGAAGTGTTTACATAATTGAAAATGTATTTAGTGGAAAAAAAATACAAAGGGCTGCTGAAAAGGTAAAGCCATATTACGGTACCGAGGAATGGCTCTTAGAACCGCTGCAGCAGGAGCTCGCCCCGGAGCCCGAAGATGAGCGATTACCACCGCGAGTGAGGATTGCCCCTCGGAGACTCATAGAGGAGTGTTAGAAAAGTAGATAAGTGCATGTGACGAATGTTGTGAAACATAACTGCTTAAAAAGTTATGTTCCGGGTGGACTCATCCCCGAGGAGAGGGTGTAAAAAGAAAAAGAGTGAAGAGTTCCTGTTGGAACCGGGAAGTGCCTTACTTCGAGGGGAGTAGCTAATCCCCTCACCTTACAGTTAGCACGGTTTGTGAGGTAGTGGAGTCTTCAGGACAGAATGAGCGCTCACCTCTTGCGGGCGGAAAGCTGGAAACGAAAGGACTGAGTGAATGTGATTGTGAGTGGAGGAGTGTAAGGAAGCGCCTCCCGTGGTGATCTCAATCTCGAGAGACCCTGTCGAGCTCAGGTGAGTGACAAGCTATCCTCCAAAACCTGAGGCTGACTGGGGCATAAATTCCCTCATAACATCTCTAGTAAGGAGTGATCATACCTCCTAACGTAGTGAGTAAGCGATCTTCCGAGGTACGCATCAGGTGTTTAATGTGGACCGACAGGTGCCACCGATTGTGGGGAAAGGTATTCCAAATTCAAAGTGTTTATAGCAGTTATAAGAGTAACAACATTCCATCCATGCACATGTCATAGAAAATTGACTTAGGTAAAATTTGTTTTCCGAACGTGGGAGCCGTGTAGTGCCACACATTTGATATTCATATATGTATTTAGTAGTACTGTAATTTTAAGTTAGATAGGGTGTAACCTGAATATTAGTTTATAAGTTCCTACCCTTAGTAATTCATATATTAATAATTACTGTAGGGCTAACTATTTTTTATATGTATGTACCTCTGTATCTATGCAATGGGTGATGTAATTGTAGATGTTGAGCTATGGGAATTCCCCGTCTCGTAGAGTAACGAATAACAGACAGATGCGCCAACTTTTCTTGTCGTTGTTGGGCGCCGAGTTTAAACCTTAAACAGAGTAATGATGAATATACAATTCTTTCCATAACCTAGTTGTGAAATGTTTGCTAATGAAGCTGCTAGAACACAAGTATGTAAGATTAGCAGTCCAAAGGGCCTAAATAATGTCATTTGTGAGGATTTAAAGTTCCGTTTATCTTGGCCATCACTAGATGGCATGAGCTGCTCTCAGATTCAAATTGAGATAGTGATAGAATCAGTATCTAATTTAAGTAAGGATAAATCCCAAATTTTCCCCAATTCAATTAGGAGTCCTGGCGTCATGGGTACACTGCTAAATAAATTGTAAAGAGAATTGAAACCCCCCCCATATTTCAAAAACACCACCTCATTTGACTTGAGCAGTGGCGTCCTTTAGTGCCCGACAGGCCCCACTTGCTGCCCAGACATCGTGTGTAACAGACGTTCGTTTAGTTCCCCAGACACCGGCGACGTCCGTGGGAGCACGCCATTATTCCCAAGTATTGCCCATTGACTTTTACACTTGCACTACTCACGAGTTATTTTTACAAACCGAAGGTAGTTGATGTGTTATTAATGATCCTATCAAGTGAACTTTTTTTTTGTAGATAAGGAATAGAAATATAAAAGTGATATGTTCTGTAACGGAAAGGAAAAATTCAAATTCCTTAACTGTTCTCTTTCTTTAAAATTAATTTATTAGAAAAAAATATAATCAGGAGCGTGGACGGGAACTTACTGATTGTGAGCAATAATGTGATATTTGAGTTGTACCTCGAGGCTAAACAAGCCCGAGTGATTGAGGTGTTCCTAGTGATTGTATTTCTTTTTTTTTAATTATTCCTCGAGGCTAGACAGGCCCGAGAGATTATGTATTTCTAGTGATTATATAACATTGTCGATGGTGAATTGTAAAAAAATACTGATTTGATGTGAGAACCGAGAAAACTATATGAGGAGAATACCTTATATGGGTGAAAGATGAATACAAATAATCATTCTTATTGATTCGAGGCTATGCCAGCCCGAACAGACAATTCATACCCGTAAAAGTGTCCCTGTCTTGAGGCCATTGTTGAGCCCAAGAGTAACGGCCAAAAAGAAAGTAAAGTACAACAACTCCATACCTCGCGTGAATCAAATTGTTTCGTCTGGTAACAATGTTAGAGGAATGATCACCCAAAAGCCTTAGTAACCTTTACAATCTTCTCTCATACTAAAAAGGGTCATGTAATAAAAAACGTTTTTGTGGAAATTAACAGAATTATTAAAGTAAAGTATATAGTATTTTCTTTTCTTTATTAGTATACCTAATCAAGGAAATTATGTCCTCAAGCCAAATTCACTCCCCTTCCAATTCAAGATTCCTTCGCTGAGGGAACGATAACCACCTGAGGTACCGACTAAATCTAAACTCGGCCAAAAACTACAAACGCTACCACAATTCATTCTTTTCATAAATGTTTACCATCCACTATATTAAGTCGAGTACCAGTTGTATATCCATGGGTGAGTTGATCAATACCCTCAACAGGTAAGAAAATACATAACCCTATCATCATTACACTGGTGTCAACTGGTGGGATAAAGTTTCAGGTTTTACACTGGTGTTAGCCAGTGGCATAAAAATTCTTAGCTTTACACTGGTGAATACCGGTGGCATAAACAGCTCTTACCATTACAAGAACACTGACCGGCAAATGTTCCGTGTGCACATCTGCCTGCTAAGTAGTTTGCCAGCCAACTTTTTGTGTTATTGTCCATGTTTGTGTTGAGTATTTTGTTTGTGAGGTTGCGGCGGGGGATGGCATCAAAAGTTTGCTAATGTCTAGTGCGATTAGGAGTGTTCTGTGTGGTGGTCTAGCTGAATTCATGCCATCGAAAACTCTCTGTGTAAGGTCTGTAAGAAAGGTGTTTGTGGAGTGTAGTGGCCTAAAGCCATGTTGTGACTGGGCTAGGGGAATGTGAGGTGTGACTAGTTGTAGTACCAGTCGTTCAGTGACTTTAGAGGGGGTGCAGAGGAGTGTGATGGGGCGATGTGAGGAGGGTAACGTGGGGTCTTTGTTGGGTTTAGGGATGGTGATGATAATGCCATGCTTCCAGATGTTGGGTATTATGTTGTGTGAGCAGCTGTAGTTTGATAAGTTGGTGAGTGCTTGTATGCCTTGTGGTCCTAGGTGTTTAAGGTGAATGTTGCTTATGTTGTCTGGTCCACAGGGAGATGAGTGCTTGAGGTTGTTAATGATGTCCTTCGTCTGGTTGTAAGTGAAAGGTGCGTAGTCTGGGTCTGTGGGGAACTGCCTCTTACGTTGGATGACACTTCGGTTTTCGGGATGGGGGTTTAGATGGCTGACTTGTGAAAAGTGATTGATGAGAGTGTTTGCTTGTTGTTTGTTTGAGGGTATTGTGTCTGTTGTTGTAATGGCAGCGTGTGATTGTGTGGTGTTGCTGTTGGAAAGCGTGATGCCGTTTAGTGTTTCGTAGAGTTTGCTGATGTTTGTTTTGTGGTCAAGTGTTTGGAGGTAATTTTTCCAGTTTAGTGTTTGCTCTTCTGATATTTTTTTTGGTTCTTTGAGTGTTGAGTTCTTGTATCTGTTGTACGGTGTCTTGTGTATGGGATGTTGGGGAGTGTCACAGTGTGTCCCGTTGTCTGATGAGGCCTTGAATTTCTGGTGTGAAGTTAGGCTTGTGTATCTTTCCGTTGCCTCTAGGGATGTGTCTTTTGTCTGCGTTTTGTATAATTGTACTGGAAGTGTGCACAGCGGTGTTGATGTTTGTGATTGGTGTGCTGTTTAGTGTTTTGAAATGATGTTCTGTTTCAGTTACAAAGGCCTCCCAGTTGGTTCGCTTATAATTAGTGTGTGTGTGTTTGTGGCCAGCTGGGGTGATTCTGGTTTCGGTAGTGATGATGACTGGGAGGTGATCGGAACCTAGGGTTTTGACCACTCTCCATGATGTAGTGGGGGCGAGTTTTGGGGAGCAGAAGGTGATGTCTGGAGATGATGGGAGGAAAAGGGCTTGATGTGGGATATGGGTATGTTGGTCTAGATTGTTCAGTATGAAAAGATGGTCTGTCTGGGATGGGTGGCGGTGGTGGTGGTGGGTGGTAATGGCGGCGGCGTTGGTGGTGTGGTGGTGGTCGGTAGCTGTGGTGGGTGGCAGGTGGCGGTGGCGGTGGTGGTGATTGCTGTTGTTGTGTGTGTGTGTGTGTGTGTTCAGTGGGAGAGTATTTAACTCATAAATCACTGATTCATATCAGACTTTATCTTTGTTCCCCTCTATCTGTATTGTAACTTATTTGTATACGTGTTTTCATCATAACCACAGAATGTCCACGTATTTCTTTCATTAATATGTAATAATACTTGACAATATATGTATAAATATAAATATCCGTTTCATCTCAGATTTCGCATTCGTTGTGTGACTGAAACCGCTCCGGTATTTGCTGCTCTCTCTGTGGCTGGCGATAAGTTCGGGGTATTACGAGTAACGTGTCCAGAAAGAGCGGACCGAGGCTTGTACCTTCCACTTTGAGTGTAGTACGAATTTCTAAACGGAACTGTACATACACACTCAAGGACACTTGACAGCCCAGGCAACTACAGAAAAGCGGCTCGTCGTCATTCTGCTGTCCGAACTCCCTAGCTAAGTAACCTTTAAGAATTGGCCAATTCAAGGGGGGATTAGCTAGGAGATAGAAGAGCAATAGTTAGGTGAGTTAAGGTTAAGTTACGGTTCACCTAACTCTGTGAGACTTGTTTGAATTTACCTGAGGACAACTTTAAGGACGAGTAACGATCTACGAGTTGTTTATAAAAAAAAAAAAAAACGAAGTTTCTTACATTGT
The DNA here is from genome assembly GCF_032717465.1 of Coenobita brevimanus. NCBI lineage: Eukaryota > Metazoa > Arthropoda > Malacostraca > Decapoda > Coenobitidae > Coenobita > Coenobita brevimanus. The sequence continues at coordinate 5,331,123 of NC_136961.1, forward strand.
GGAGCCCAGAGTGGGGAGCCCCGATTTGTTTACCAGAAACCTTTACATATTTTTCACATCCATGTTTACTTCCTTGTTCTCCCACTCTATAGCTTTCTGAAAAATACAATCAAGGTATGTTGTAAATATTTTCTCAATGTTAAATTCTTTTTTCTGAATCTTTACATAACTTGACTGTAACAGCTCCCTGTTTGTGTATGTTTTCGAGTACATATACGATGTCCCCATTTACTCCATGTTCCCGCAGTGAATATATAATTATGTGCTCTGCTGAGTCGAAATCCACTTCGTTATCGAGAAACCTAAGCACAGTGGTTTACTATATTCTGTAGGTTTCTCAATTAGCTGATTCATTGTGTGTAGATGATAAGTAGTTGAATAACCATTTCCTAATCCTGCCTGCTTACAAGGTTGGTTTTCTTCCGAAATGTTATTATTCTCCTCGTAAAGACTTCAGCGATGAGTTTGTAAATAATCGGTAGTAAGGTAAGAGGTCGAAAGTTGCTAAGGTTTTTGAGTGGCCTTTATTGTAAAGCAAAATAACTGTTGCATTACCCCATGTTTGGGGAATTTTCTTCTTCCTTATACGTTGAACAAATAAGTGGACTAATTGGTTTTGCACTTCTTCACCTGCATCGATCAGTAAATCTGATACTACTCCAACTTCACCTGTGGCCTTTCCTCTTTTCACATTTTTAAGAGAGAAATTTACATCATCTGGTGTAGGTATTTCACTTGTGTCAACTTAAACGTTACCTATCAGAACAATTTTCTTTATTGTGTACACTTTATACAAAATTATATCAACTCTCATCAACATATTCCCTGCTGAAGGGGGTCACCTTGACGTGGTGGTGGGGCTTGAAGTGTGGTTGGCTGTGCCACCTACTTTGGAGGCATGCCTACCAATGTTGCCACTTCTACAGATTAATCTGAAATCTACAGATTTTTTGCTTTATTTCAGATTGTCAGATTTTTTTCCGAAAATAGAGGGAAATCTGCAGAATATTCACATCGACAAAAAAATACATAAAGTAACCCTTTAGCAGCCATTTATGACTGTAATAGGTATATCATACATTAGGTGTAACTGCCAATTACGAGTGTAGTTGATTACCTCCAAAAAATCTAAGTCTACTAATACCAAGTCGGATCACCTTCATCTAAAACGGGTCCAAGCTGGTGCAGGGGGCGGAGCATCGAAGTGACGTCAGCTGGCACGAAACCGAAGTTCGGTTGACGCCTGACAGTGGTAGCGAGTGGGTGTATGCTACACTCTCCAGATCATGACACATTTTCAGTCCGAAGTGAGGGAAAGGACTGAAATGTGTGAGGGAAGATATGGGGGTGTGAGGGGAGGCATAGAGGTGTGAGGGAACCTACTGCTATGTTATACGATTAAACAGGTCTGCACTTCTTCCCTTACTTCGTTTTCCCTTATTATAAATGTTTAATTTGAGTCTGCCCTTTTATAAATATTCTGTTACTTAAGCCGACTGATGTCACACACAAGCCACGCCTCCCTGGGCGCTGATGGAAAGTGAACTGACTTGGTATTAGTAGACTTAGCAAAAAATGGTTTGAATTGCCCGCCGGGTAACTTTCCACAAGTGCTGCCACCATGCGGCTACAAGACAAAACATGAGGCTACCCGTGACCCAAACTGTATGGTGTCTGTTTTTCTAATTACAATCCTTATGCATGTTTTTGGTGTGTTTCTTGTGAATATTTGTGGGTTCATTGAGGAAAAACTATCAAATACTTTCCCTTTTCTTCATGTGAGATTTTCAGATGAACCATAATTTAGTTTGCCTTTTGTATGATATTTTTAAAATATTATTTACTATCCTCTATATGATTATGTAATAGGAATGTATAATACTGTTGCCATATACAGTACATTGTGAAGTAAATGTATCAAACTTTACCTTGAATTTTCTGTTCATAACGGATACATTGCTTAACTATTATAATTACTGTAAAAGACATAAAAAACACTTTGATATCATACCAATAGTAGCTTACGTAGACATTTTAGGATCTACAGATTTCCACGTTATTTCTGCATCCATCCCAGATTTCCACAAATTTTTAGTGGCAACACTGATGCCTACCTTTGTAGGGTTCGGCATTTGTCGACCTCGTGGACCAAGCACCCCTTACATCACTTGTGGAGGAGGCCTACTGGTGATGTTAGTCTCTGCCCATTTGCCATCTAGGGTGGGACTGTTGCATCCCCACATGTTTGCCATGCGTGGCGTCCCGTAATGCTGGGAGACGGGAGTCCTGGAGGTTGAGCGATGCTGCATGATGCGCCATGCAGTTAGCAATACATCTCCTTGGTCCCTTATTCTGGCTAGACAGGTGGCCTGGTTGGGCCCGACCAGGTCAGTCAGCTGGTCATGCATTGGCTAGGGTCAAGTGGGCACTAGAGGGCCTAGTGGCTCCCATCATTCTGGTGTCACCCTTGTCCTGGTCCACTAGTGGATACCTGCGTATACTCTCCTGCTACCTCTGGGGTCGCCAGTGGTGTTATCCATGGCATATGACCTCCCCTTATTGGGCTTTGTGGAGGGTGGAGGGGTGAGGGAATGAAGTTCTTTTGTGCTAAAATATGGCTATGTATTTTCATAACTCTGTTGACGATGCTGGCTCTGCCCCTAGACATTCTTTGGATTCTTGTCTTATTTTCACCCTGGAGCCTTTCCAGGCCCATAGGGACTTTCCTCTTGTTCCCCAGTGTTCAACTGGGACTAGGAGGAACTCCTGTTGGGTTGGTTTGGTTATGGAGTTCTCAGAAAACACAGTGCCACAGTCTTTTACAAACTATCTACTCCTGAAATCGTCTGTGGGTGGATCAGTGAAAGAGATGGATATTTTTGAGCTATACCGTGCAATTTTAGTAGCCTGTGAGAGAGAGCCAAAAATTTCATCTCAAGGGGATGGAAGCATCCTTAATGAGGTCTCCTCACCTGAAGAGAGTTCCCGGCTAATGTCTTTGACCTGAATTTCTGGTAAATAGGATTCGTGCATTCCACGCGCTACATTTAACAGATGTAAGGGAGTAGGATTTTGTCGTGACCACCTCCGGTACTCAGAGGCGCAATTGTTGGAGAAGCTGCAATCTGCGGGTGTGGTGAATGTAGAGGCCTGCAGAAGAAGGTAGATGGTGTCTTGACCGTGACACCAACCTTGTTCCTAACATTTGACGGGTTGACCTTGCCTGCCTTTGTGAAGTTGGCTTGACTATCACTTCCGGTGAAACCATACATACCAACCCCAAAGTGCTGTTTCCACTGTCAGGGATATGGACATGTCAGCTGCTTTTGCCACCGTGAACAGGCTGGCCTTCCTGGTGTATGTGTCTCCTGTGGTGGACCAAGTCATAATAATGACTGTCCAGGACCCCTTAAATGCTATCACTGTGGGGGTCCTCATGCTGTAAATTCTAAAAACTGTCCTTGCTACTGCCAGGAAAAGGAGATCTTGTCTATTAGAACAACTGAGAGGGTTTCATTTCCTTAAGCTAAGAAGAGAGCCCAGACTCTCTTTTTCCAGCCCAGAGTTACTTATGGTGCTGTCCTTCTTGGAGTGTCGGTGCGGTGCCCTGTGTCTCAGAGGCAACCTCAACCCATTCCAGTGCCCACTCCTTCGACTAGTGATTTACAGATTGATGTCCCCAAGGATAGTACTCTTTGTGTGACTGATGCTCGCCCACCCTCTAAACTTGCAGTTTCTGCCCCCATTTCGGTGGCTGATGGCTTGCACAATTCTGTGGTGGTGGCAGAAGTCCACACTGACCAGACTCCTTCTCCTGTCTTACCCAATGTGACCGGGGCTCTGTACCTAGCAAACGCCACCGTTGTTCGTCAGAGCCCTCTAAGCCTGGGGACCGACCACCTGAAGTCTCTGTTGTTGACCCTTATGTCGAACCCTTTCCTGTTCCTTCTGCCCCACAGGCTGGGGAACCTAGCCAGGTGACAGCTGAAGCTGATGGTTCACCTCTGGTTCAGTCCCCACATGGGGAAGTTGTTGGATAAATTGTTGGTGTGTCAGATCTAAAGCATAAGATGCTATCCTCAAATGATTCAAGTCCTGTGGACTCTACTTCCACTTTTGAGACTTCTGGTGGGGGCACTGGCTGTCCCACACCTTCAAAGGTGCCCCCCAAGCCACCTTCCAAACAAACTGGTATGCCTACTCCAAGAAGGAGTGTTGTAAAACTTCCTTCCTCGTCCTCTCGTTAGCCCATAGATGTTCAAAAGAGGGTGCGGGTTTCTGGTGCTGGGCAAGCCCCTGCGAAGGGCCTTCATAAGCATCAATCCAAACCCGCTCGCTTGTCTGGTGTACAGTCCTGCACTTAATCATCATTCCTCTATTATGGGTTCTATTGTCCAGTGGAACTGTCAGGGTTTATGCACTAACTATAAGGAACTGTGTCATCTGGTTTCTCAATTTACTCCTCTGTGCATGTGCATCCAGGAGACCATAGTAGGTGATGCTGTTCCTTCTGGTCCTTCTGGCTACGATGCCTTTTATTCTGATCCTGTGCCGGGTCAAGGTTGTCATGGAGGTGCTGCTATCTTCCTTCGCCAGGATATTCCGTACAGTCATCTGGACATCTCTACTCCCCTGCAGGCTGTTGCTGTCCGGATGTTTTTACGTCGGCAATATACAGTTTGCAGTCTTTATCTTCCTCCTAGTGCTATTATTGAAAGGGCGGATCTGGAACACCTTATTCATGGCCTTCCTTCTCCCTTTTTGTTACTGGGAGATATGAATGGACACCATCCACTATGGGGAAACAGTGAGGCCAACCCTTGGGGTGTCATGCTGGCCACTTTAGTGGACGATGATTGGTTGGGCATTTTCAATGCTGATAAAATGACTTATTTCCATAGTCAGACTGGAATTTTTACTGCCATTGATGTGCCTTTATGCTCAGCTGACTCAGTTTTAGATTTTATCAGCGTTGTGTTACCAGACCTGTATGGCAGTGACCATTTTCCCTCACTTTTAACTGCTAGTGCAGATGGACCTCAGCCACGTCTTCCTCGCTGGCTTCTGGATAGGCTGACTGGCCACGTTTCAGGGAATTAAGTTCCACTTCCCTTTCCCTCAATGAGTTTGGCTGTCTTACTGAGGCAGTGTCATATTTTAACGACTTGTTGCACTCAGCAGCGCTTTTAATTTTTCCAAGAATGAAGAGTCAATTTCTAAATGTCCTGTTCCTTGATGGAACTCTGAGTGCAGTTCCACATTGAGAGCCAAACGAGTAGCCTTCTCTCGACTTTGTCGTCACTGTAGGGATCCTCAATATCTGGTGGCATATCAGGGGGCACGAGCTCATATGAGGCGGGTTTTAAAGGAGGCCAGGCGTTCATCCTGGAAGGGTTATGTTTCCTCCATCAATTCGAGGACTTCCATCACCCAGGTGTGGAACCGGGTAAGACAAATTTCAGGGAAATTTACTGTTCCCTAGCCTCCCGTTTTATCTGCAGCAGGTGGAACCGTGACTGATCCTTTTGCTGTTGCAGAGTTGCTTGCTGATCATTTTGCCAGTGTGTCACAGAAGGATGCGGATACACCTTCGGCTTGCCACCGTCAGTGCCTAGAGTCTCGTGATCTCAGTTTTGCCTCTGCTGGGGGAGAGCCTTACAATGTTCCATTTTCAATATCTAAACTCCGGGCAGCTCTGTCGCAGTGCCATGACTCTTCTGTTTATGATGATATTCCTTATGCCTTTTTACGTGACCTGTCTGATGAGTTCCTATTGTTTTTGCTTTCACTGTTTAATAAGATCTGGTGTTCTGGGGAGTTTCCAGCTACTTGTGGTGTTGCTGTGGTTATCCCCATCGCCAAATCAGGTAAGGACCATCTACAGGCAATGAATTATCGGCCTATTTCTCTAACGTCATGTATATGTAAAGTTTTGGAAAAGTTGGTCAATGTTAGGCTTGTGTGGTTTTTGGAGAGAGGTGACTTCTTATCCCCTGCCCAGTTTGGTTTTCGAAAAATGCGATCTACCTCTGATACACTGCTGTCCTTGGAATCCTCTGTCTATGAGGTTTTCTCCACTAACCAACACCAGGTCACGGTTTTCTTCGGTCTAGAGAAGGCATATGACACTGCCTGGCGTCATGGCATTTTACTCTCTTTTCATGAGTTTGGTCTTCATGGGTGCAGGCCTATTTTTATTCAACAGTTTTTATCTAACCGAAATTTAATGGTGCAAGTGGGAGGAGTGCTGTCTAATGGCCATGCACTAGAAGATGGAGTACCACAGGGGAGTATCCTTGGTGTTACTCTGTTTGCTGTAGCCATTAACAGCGTCATCAGTGCACTTCCTGATGGTGTACGAGGATCACTATATGTCGACAACCTTTCGATTTCCGTCACCGCATCTAGAATGTCTCTGATAGAGAGGAAGTTCCAGTTGGCTCTCAATCGAATTTCTGACTGGGCAGAAACTCGCGGTTTCCATTTTTCTTCAGCAAAGACAGTGGCAATGTATTTTTGTCGTCTTCGAGGGGTTCACCCAGACGCTGACTTGTATTTCTATGGTTGGAGAATATCCTGTGTGGAAGAGACACGGTTTCTGGGTCTTCTGTTTGATAGACGATTAACCTGGGTTCCTCATATTCGTTCTGTTAAGGCGGCTTGTCTTAAAGCTTTGAGTCTTCTGAGGGTTTAACCTCATACCTCTTGGGGTGCTGACCGTCAGACCCACCTTCTCTTGCATAGGTCTCTTATTCTTCCTAAACTTGAATATGGGTGTGAGGTCTACTCCTCTCCAGCAGATGCCCACCTCTGGTTGTTAAATTCTGTGCATCATGCTGGTGTACGTTTTGCAACCGGGGCATTCAGATCATCCCCGATTCCAAGTTTGTTGGTGGATGATGGTGTACTCCCCTTGGATTTGCGATGCCAGTTGCTAATGATGAGGCGTTGGTATCATCTTCACCGCATTCCAGACTCAATTTCTTGTGCCATCGTCTCCCAGAATTCCCGATCTTCTGTTATTGACACCCGTCCTAATGTCTCAAAGCCATTTGGTTACAGGATCCGGTCTGTTATGTTAGCCCTCTCTGTCCCAATACTGGCAATTTGTCCACATCAGATCCCAAGGGTGAGTTCTTGGCTACTCCCTCGCGTGACATTCTGCAGGTCCGATGTTGAATAACAGGGCTCACGTCCCTCTCAGGTATCTCTCTCTTATTAGAACATGCCTCCACTCATGAGGGTTCTGTCCCCATCTATACTGACGTGTCTAAGACTGATACTGGAGTAGGATTTGGTGTTGTCTTCCCTTCCTTTTGTCGGGGCAATAGCCTTCCTGGCATTACTTCAGTGTATACGGCGGAACTGACTGCAATTTTATATGCTCTTAAAATCATTTTTACTCTCCCGCAATCCTTTTTTGTGATTTTTAGTGACACGTGTAGAGCTTTGTCTACACTGGAGTCTTTAAATGCATCCCATCCATTGGTTTTATCAATTTTAGAGTGGCTTTTTCTTCTTGGTTGTCGTGGCCGCCGTGTAGACTTCTGTTGGGTTCCTGCACATGTTGGTGTGGTGGGCAATGAGAGGGCAGATACTTTAGCTAAAGCTGCGTCTTCTCAACAGCCCCCGACCGACTACCCACTTCCTGCTTCTGATGTAACACCTTACATGCGGTACACAGTTCGTACATGTTGGCAGAGACACTGGGATGTTGGTTCTCACAATAAACTAAAAGAAATCTTTCAGAGAGTGGTTGTGCCCACTGTTCTTCCCTCTGTGTCTCGGCAATTGGAGGTGGCTCTTCCTAGGCTTCGCATTGGGCATTCTCGGCTTATGCATGGGTTCCTCATATGTGGTGAGACTCAACCGTACTGTGATGACTGCCTTGTTCCCATTACTGTCCGTCACTTCCTGGTCGAGTGTCCGAGTCTGGGGGACCTACCGCGGAGATTCCTCCATAGGGGCAGATGGTGCCTACTGTTTGTCCTCGATGCATGGTGAAGCCTCTAGCGATTTTACTAATGTTTTTAGATTTCTTCAGGAGGAGGACCTCCTTTCACTTTTATAAGTAATTGATATTTTATCAGCCGTTCTTTTATTATTATCTGTTTTATTCCTACTAACAGATATTAACTTTATTTTGAATAGGCACCTTTTATTTTGCTGTGTCTTTTACTTTGTCGTCCGGCGGCATATGACCCTGGCAGTTGCTCCGCCAGATTTTAATTATTTTCAGTCAATCAATCAATCATCAACATATTCTCTCTGCACGTAATGACCTAACAACTTTTATCTTTCAGTTATAAAATTTTGTTGGTTTCTTTGTCACATTTTGCTTCGAACCTATGGCAGACGCTTTCCTCTTTTGATAATTTATTTGATTTGATGCATGTGTCCTTTTCGTTTTCCTTCTCTGTCTCTTGTTAATCATCGCTTTAAATTCTGCTCTTTTTGTTTCATTTTTCTTTGTTTTGACTTTCATCTCTTTTCTTCTTTTCATTAGCTCGAAGGTCGTTTTTGAAAACATGTTGGCCTTTGTTGTATTTGCCTACCTTACCACCTATGGAAGGATGTTAACTGAGGTGGATGCAGTAAGGAAGATATGGGCGGAGTATTTTGAAAGATTGTTAAATGTAGGGGAGAAAATGGAGGCTGAGATTGTGGTAGATGGAAGAGTGCAAGGAATAAATATCTTGGGAGAGTTGAATGATTCTTTGATCACGATGGAGGAAGTGCAGGAGGTAGTAAAGGTAAGGAAAACAGGGAAAGCTGCAGACATGGATAGGTGTGCTGTGCATTGCCTGAAAGGTGGTGGAGCGACTATTGTTGACTGGTTAGTAAGATTGTTGAATGTTGCTTTGTGAAAGGTATGGTGCCAATTGACTGGGCAAGTGCTTGTGTGGTCCCATTGTATAAAGGCAAGGGTGATAAGTAAGAAAGTACTAGCTTTAGGGGTATAAGTCATTTGAGTGTTGTAGGTAAGGTGTATGGTAGAGTGTTAATTAGAAGAGTTAGAGAGGGTACAGAGGGAGTGACTGGTGATGAGCAATGTGGCTTTAGGAGAGGGAGGGGATGCATGGATCAGGTGTTTGCCGTGGGGCAGGTGTGTGAAAAGTATTTAGCGAAAGGTAAGGATGTGTTTTGGGCGTTCATGGATTTAGAGAAAGCGTATGATAAAATTGATGGGAATTTGTGGACGGTTTTAAGATTGTATGGACTTGATGGTAGGTTAGTAAAAGGAGTGAAAAGTTTTTATGCAAATAGTAGAGTGTGTTTAAAAGTGGAAAATACTGTGAGTGATTGGTTTCCCGTAAGGGTGGGGCAGCGGTAGGAATGTGTGATGTCGCCTTGGTAGTTTAGTTATTATATGGATGGTGTTGTAAGGGAGGTGAATGCAAGAGTGTTAGGTGGAGGTCTGAGTCTGGTGAATGCTGATGAGAGGGAGTGGAATCTGAATCACCTGTTGTGTGCGGGTGATACTGCACTGGTGGCTGATTCAGAGGAGAGATTGAGACAGTTGGTAGAGGAGTTTGGAAGGGTGTGTGAAAGAAGGAAAATGAAAGAAAATGAGAATAAGAGTAAAGTGATGAAGTGTCCGAGGTTGGTAGATGGCAGGAGGATGAACATAGTTTTGAATGGTGAGTTGCTTGAGGAGGTAGAGTGTTTTAAGTAATTAGGGTCACATGTAGCGGTGGTTGGAAGAATAGATGCAGAAGTGAAGTTTAGAATGAATGAAGCAGGAAAGGTGCTGGGAGGAAAAAAAAAAAAGTGTTTAGATGTCGTTCACTTAAAATGAATGTAAAGAGAAGGCTGTATGAGGGTGTTGTGGTACCGACTGTGTCATAAGGGGCTGAAACATGGAATATGGTGTAGCGGAGAGGAAAGGTTTGAAAGTAATGAAGATGAGGTGTCTGAGGAGTGTGTGTGGAGTGACACATATGGATCGAGTGCGAAATGATGAAGTGCGAAAGAGAACTGGAGTTGTTCGGGAGATGGTTGATCGAGTTGAGCAGAGGGTATTGTGATCGTTTGGGCATATGGAGAGCATGGATAATGAGCAATTGGTGAAAAAGATAACTAGATCTGATGTGAGAGGTGTAAGGCTGGGAGGAAGACCACGAAAAGGATGGATGGACAGTGTGAAGAGAGTATTGGATGCGAGAGGGATGTTTGTTGAGCAAGGAAGAGTGGCTGTGCGTGACAGAAGTGAATGGAGAGAATCTGTGAATGAATAAAAGACGACGCAGCCCTGAGAGGATTTTCTCCTGCATTTTGTCTGATCAGCTGATCAGGTCAGTTGCGGGTAAGGGAATGGGTCCATTATAATGTGGCAGGGGTAAACCAGCTCTGCTGTCGGACCCTGCTGCGGATGTCACTGATTGCATTGCGCAACTGACCCTCATGCGGTGAGCTGCGGTGAGGATCTGTCCCTTCTCCCCTTTAGGGCTAAAATGCGAATGAATGTGTTTGAATGGATGAGTAAATTGGGAGTGTGTCGTCCTGTCTTGGCTTCCTCCCTTTCCTTGGGGGAAGCAGCCTAGGTATATAGATAGATAGACCACCTATGCAGACTCATTCAACAATTTTGTGTTCATCATCCAACCTGTCAGTGTCACACTCCGTATAACTTACAGCCTGAAATCTGTCCTTTATTTCTTACTGAAAAACAAGTTCCTTTTTGTTTTGTTTTATTGGGCATACAGTATCTTTTTACTATTAATCAGCTTCTTTCTTTCAGTTTTAAAAATGAGCCTGGCTGTGCACCCCACCATTCTGTGGTCATATCCTTTATTTTAATTCTGGTGATAAGTGTGTCATTATTGGTCGTGTTGTTTTTATCTGCTAGAATGAAGTCGATTTCATTCTTTGTTTCTAATCTGAAATTCTCCAGGTCCAGTTTCTCCTTGTTCGTTTGTGGAAGAATTTGTTCATTATTCCCATGTTATATATTGCAGCAAAGTTTCCCATCATTTCACCTGTCATTCTTCTCTCCTACTCCTATATATATATATATATATATATATATATATATATATATATATATATATATATATATATATATATATAGATCAGCAGCAGTTGAGGTCCACTGCAGGACCGGCCTATCCCTACAGAAGCATGGATGATACAGCCAATGTATCTCAACCTAGTGGCTTAGGCTGTTTGGTAGAGACTGTGTGTAGGGTGAGAAGTGCTTGTGAGTGTGATTGTAGTGTTGTAGTGGCTTTGGATGCGTGTGTAGTCTGTGAACCAAGTGTAATCGGCCCGCCTTAAGCCGATTGGGTGCAAGCATACTAGTATACGACACTGGTTCAACCACAGCACCCCTTGTGTCAGCCAAAGTAGCAAGTGGCTTGGTGAACGCGGGAGGCGAACCCCCGCTCACCACTGTGCAAAACGCACACTTTACCACAGAGGCTCCATATATATACAGTATATATATATATATATATATATATATATATATATATATATATATATATATGTATGTATGTATTTTAATAACAGAACAGAGGAAGGAAAAACAAATGAATTAAAAAAAAAATCCATGCACCAGATTACTAGTGTCCCCTGTTCATAAAACATCTGTAACAGTTAGACTTGCTATGGACTAACGTCTTTTGTTCCTTTGATTTCTTCTTATCTTAGTGACAGGAAAATAAGAGTAAAAGTAGATGATGTATATTCAAATTTCCACTCAATTAACGCCGGCGTGCCACAGGGATCAGTTCTGGCGCCAACCCTATTTCTGGTTCATATTAATGATCTCTTATCTGTCACTCACAATCCCATTCACTCATATGCAGATGACTCAACACTACATAGTTCATTCACACTCAGACATCCATTTACAAAGTCTAATATCTATACCTCTCAACTCAATACAGCCATCTCCATAAATCAAGATCTATCTACAATCAGTGAATGGGGACAAAACAACCTTGTCTCTTTTAATGCTAGTAAAACTAAATATATACAGTTTACTAATAGACAGATATTGCCAGATTCGTTCATTACCTTCAGTGCTACTAATATTCCCATCTCCAAAAGTATTGAAATTCTTGGCATCTCACTTAACAGTGCCCTCAGCTGGACCTTTCATGTCAGATCACTTGCTAAAATTTCCTCAAAGAAACTTGGATTATTGTACACAGTCCGTAACTTCTTCGCCGATGAGCAGTTAGCTCTAATTTATAAGAAGCATGTGCGCTCTCAGCTTGAATATTGCTCACCCTTGTGGAATGGTTGTGGAGAGATTGCATTAAGACAACTAGACAAAATTCAGAATAAAGCTGTTAGAATCATTAACAATCCTGCCATTACATATAAACTACCTCCCCTGCAAGTAAGAAGGAATGTTGCCTCCCTTGCATTATTTTACAGATATTTTTTTGGCAAATGCTCCGACGAAGTTGCGTCCATGGTGCCACCTCTCCATGCCTTCCCTCGTGCTACACGGGCATCTGGTAGCGCTCATGACTGGAATGTCACTCAACCACATTTCAGAACTTCTGCCTATCAGAATTCTTTCATTCCCCGAACTGCATCTCTCTGGAACTCGCTTCCCCAGAGTTGTTTTCCTCCAAATTTCAACCTACAACTGTTCAAGTCTAACTGTTACAGATATTTTATGAACAGAGGACACCAGTAATCTGGTGTATGGATTATTTTTCTTCTCCATTTGTTTTTCCTTCCTCCGTTCTGTTATTTAAAAAAAAAAAAAAAACTTGAACAGCAGTAGGTTGAAGTCTGGAGGGAAACAGCTCTGGGGAAGCGAGTTCCAGAGAGATGCAGTTCGGGGAATGAAAGAGTTCTGATAGGCAGAAGTTCTGCAGTATGGCTGAGTGACATTCCAGTCATAAGCGCTGCCAGCTGCCCGTGTAGCACGAGGGAAGGCATGGAGAGGTGGCACCATGGACGCAACTTCGTCTGAGCATTTGCTGTAGAAATATCTGTAAAATAATGCAAGGGAGGCAACATTCCTTCTTACTCGTAGGGGAGGTAGTTTATTAGTAATAGCAGGGTTATTAATAATTCTAACGGCTTTGTTCTGAATTTTGTCTACTTGTTTTAATGCAACCTCTCCACATCCGCTCCACAACGGAGAGCAATATTCAAGCTGAGAGCGCACATGACTTTTATAAATTATAACTAACTGCTCGTCAGTGAAGAAGTTACGCACTCTGTACAATAATCCAAGTTTCTTTGAGGCGGTTTTACCAAGTGATCTGAAATGAGAGGTCGAGTTGAGGGCATTGTTAAGCAGCCGCAGCAGCAGCAGCCATTACATGTCCACTGTTGAACAAAGGCCTCCCCCAACCTTTTCCACGAATTCCTTGACTGAGCTAATCTTTGCCACGTTTTCCCTGCAAATTTCTCTATCTCATCCCTCCATCTCCTGTCTGGTCTTTTTCTGCTACTCTTTCAGTCTTTTGGTGTCCAGTCAGTCAACCTTTTGCTCCATCGATTATCCCTTATTCTTGCTACATGGCCTGCCCACCTCTATTTCTGTTCTTTTATAACTTCTATAATATCTTTGACTTTAGTCTGCTCTTTCATCCATGTTGATCTTTTCCTGTCTCTTAAAGATATTCCCAACATTGACCTTTCCGTTGCTCTCTGAGAACGAATTAGTTTATTTTCCATCGATTTTGTGAGTTTCCAAGTCTCACAACCATACGTCATGGCTGGAATTATACATTCGTTATATACTTTTCGTTTCATACAAACTGGCAAGATACTTTTCAAAATGTCCCTATGTTTATCGAGAACTTTCCATCCAATTGTAATGCGTCTTTTTATTTAGCTATCATTATCTTTTGATGATTTTAGTATTTCCCCCAGGTAATTATATTCCTCGACTTCTTCAAGAATTTCTCCACTTATTCTGATGACGCTCTTTGGTGTTTGAGGATTGAACATTACTTTAGTTTTACTCCGGTTCATCTTTAGCCCTACTTTGAGACTTTCGCTGTTCAGGTTATTTAACATTTCTTGCAATGTATCTGCTGTTTCTGAGATAAGGACAATGTTATGTGCAAATCTTAAATGGTTTGGCTTTTCTTCATCCATGTTCATTCCTTTGTTTTCCCAGTCTCGCTTTCTGAAAATACTTTCTAGGCATGCTGTAAATAACTTTGGTGAAATTGTATCTCCCTGACGCACGCCCATGTCAATCTTAATTTTCTCTGAGTCCTTATGTAATTTAACAGTAGCAGTTCCCACTTTATATATGTTGTCGAACAGTTTAACAATGTTCTTATTCGCTTCTTGTACTCGCAGTGAATTCATAACTGCTATGTGCTCCACTGAGTCGAAAGCCTTCTCGTACTTAACAAAACCTAAGCACAGTGGTTTATTATGTTCTGTAGTTTTCTCAATTAGCTGATTCATTGTGTGTAGATGATCAGTAGTCGAGTACCCGCTTCGGAATCCCTCCTGTTCGCGAGGTTGGTTTTCCCCCAAATTTGTAGTTATTCTGTTTGTAAGGACTTTAGTGAAGAGTTTGTAAATGACTGATAGCAGGCTAGTGGGTCGATAGTTACTAAGGTCTTTTGAATCACCTTTTTTGTAAAGTAAAATAACTATTGCATTGCATCATGTTTTGGGAATTTTCTTCCTTTTTATACATTGAGTAAATAAGTGAGCAAGCCTAGTTTGTACTTCTACTCCTGCATCCAAAAGTAAAACTGCTACTATTCCATCTTCTCCCGGAGCTTTCCCTCCTTTCATATTATTGAGAGAATTATTTACTTCATCTGGTGTTACCTCAGGTAATTCATTTGTGTCAGCTGAAAAGTTAGCTGTTGGTACTATTGTCTTTGATGTATAAAGTTCTTTGTAAAAATATTCAACTCTCTTCAACATCTTATCTCTGCATTTAATGGTTTCACAGATTTCTTCTTTTAGTGATGTAATTTGTTGCTTTCCAAGTGCCATTTTACTTCGGACCCGCTTCAGACTTTCTCCTTTTTTGATGGTTTCTTTGATTTGATCCATGTTTCTCTTTCTTTTTCTTCTCTTTCTCTTTTATTGATAAGCTTATTTAATTCCGCTCGCTGTATTTCAGCTTTCTTTGTTTTTTACTTTCATTTCCTTTCTTTTATTCATAAGCTCAAGTGTCTTTTCTGAAAACTTCTTGGCTCTGGTTGTATTAGGCTTTCCTACTACCTCCGCTGATTCTTTTAGCACTATTGTTAGTCTGTCCTTCAGCTCATCAATGTCACATTCAGCATGAGTAAGAGCCTGAAATCTGTTCCTTATTTCCAACTGAAAGGCTACTTTGTTTTCATTGATTTTTATTGGGCGTATCTTTTTATCTTTAATCATCTTCTTTCTTTCACTTTTGAAATTGAATCTTGCTGTGCAACCCACCATTCTATGGTCACTTCCAATATTTACTTTGTTGATAACTGTGACATTTGTGATCGTTTTATTCTTATTTGCTATAATGAAGTTGATTTCATTCTTTGTTTCTCCATTTGGGCTTCTCCAGGTCCACTTTCTCCCTGTTCTTTTGTGAAAGAATGTGTTCATTATTCTCATGTTAAACATTTCTGCAAAGTTTACCAGCATTTCTCTTCTTCCGTTCCTTACCCCCACTCCAAATTTTCCCATACATGCTTCTCCTTTCTTTTGATCTTCCAATTTTTGCATTGAAGTCTCCCATGAGTATAGTATAGGTAGTCTTTTCCTCTTCCATAATCTGGGAGATGTCATCATAGAATGTTTCAATTTCTTCATCTGAGCTCTGAGAAGTTGGTACATATACTTGTATTACTTTCAGGGTATATTTTTTGCTCAGTCTGATTACAACCACTGCTGCTCTGTCAGATACACTGCTGAATTTAACAATGTTGTCTGCCGAATTTAACAATGTTGTCTGCAAGATTTCTGTTAATTAGAAATCTTACAACACTAACTCTTTCATTTTCCCTTCCTCTGTAGTAAAATAGGTGGCCACTGTCATCGAGCTGAATTACTATATCTTCTTTTCTGTGGGTCTCACTCAAACCAACAATATCCCAGCTAATGTTTTCCATTTCAGCCATTTAGTTATCAAGTTTTTAATCTTCAGCGAGGCTTCTTATATTATATGCATAGATCTTCATGGATTTAAGAGAGTTTAATATCCCAGTCTCTAACTTGTCAACACAGTGCCTACTCACTTTCGGTGGCACACTGCCCGTAAGCACAGGAGGCAGTGCGGTTGGACCTTTAGTAGACAACCATCCAACAGGAACGGCCGTCAAACACTTTGCAATAGAACTCATGTTTGGTTGAGAGGATTGTGGCAAATAATCTCACCTCCCTGCCACATAGCTTCTGGTGAGATGTAATTTTTGTGCCACCTTATTCGTTATATTCGGTGGAGCCCAATATATCTATAGGGGGTCCCATGGTCTGCGCCGTCTAACATTGTACCTTGTATATCTACAAGGCTTTCCCCTATCCACCACCCGGGGACACGCCAGGTAGCAGTGGGATCCTGTCCCTGGAGATATATATATATATATATATATATATATATATATATATATGTATATATATATGTGTGTGTGTGTGTGTGTATGTATGTATGTGTGTATGTGTGTGTATGTATGTGTATGTATGTATATATGTGTGTATGTATGTATGTATGTGTATGTATTTATGTGTATGTATGTATGTATGGATTTGTGAGTGTGTGTGTGTGTGTGTGTGTGTGTGTGTGTGTGTGTGTATCTATGTATAATCAGTTTCTGCACACACACACACACACACACACACACATATATACAGTATATTATATATATATATATATATATATATATATATATATATATATATATATATATATATATATATATGAGTGTGTGTGTGTGTTTGTGTGTGTGTGTGTCTGTGTGTGTATCTATGTATAATCAGTTTCTGTACAGCCACACACACACACACACACACACACACACACACACACACACACATATATACAGTATATTATATATATATATATATATATATATATATATATATTCTGTATATTCTTTCTTTTTTGCAAAGGTTTACACTTAAGCAACTATTCGATGTCTGGATTATTTTAAAGCAGATCAAAGCTGCAGTGGGTAAGGGGAGAGGGAATATTAATGATGTTGCCAAACATGAGAACACCTGTCATCAGGCAGGTGTTCCACAGGTGTGCGCATCTAAAGATCGAATGCAACAGGACGAGCATGTGGAAACCATTAGTTGCTATGGGCCTAAGTAAGCGGTTTAAATTTATGAGCTCCGTTGGGGAAATATTTAGGTTATTCTCTTTGGTTCAATACTGTATTTTTTTTTTTTCAGAAGCCCCCGATATCACCATATATATTATCTATATTGTTTACCAAATGAACTTATACCTGCAGTGTTCGCGCTGGTGTGTTCTTACCTACCTAATTGTTCTTACCTAATTGTATCATTACAGGAATGAGTCAGGCTCGTACTGTCCCGTGTCTTAAACCATATTTATCGTACATATCCTTAAATTTGTGAATTGTTTTGGCACACACTATTTCATTCGGTAGTGATTCCATTGTTCTGTTTGGGAAACTGAGTTTCCTTATGTCTTTATCACCTCTCTTCTTATGCAGTTTTTTGCAGTGTCCTCTTGCTGAGGCTTCTCCATATGTTAAGTAGTCATTTATGTCTATTTTCTCCTTCCCTGATATGCACTTATGTAGCATTATCATGTCACCTCTTTTCCTTCTCTCCTGTAGTGTTGGTAGATTCAGTTTATTTAGTCTTTCTTCGTAGCTTAGGTCCCTTAAGCTTGGTATCCATCTTGTAGCGGCCCTTTGAACTTTTTCAATCTTGTCTATATGCTGTTTGAGATGAGGACTCCAGACTACTGATGCATATTCCAGGGTTGGTCTAATGAATGATGTTATTATCCTTCTTAGCATGTCTTCATTTATGTATGTGAACGCTATTCTCATATTTGCAAGCAGTGTATACATGTTCCGTACCTTCTCGCTGATGTGGTCAGCCGGAGATAGTCTGTTATTGATAATCACACTTAGGTCTTTCTCTCTTTCTGATGTGTATAGGGTTTTATTTCCTAACTTATAATCCCAATCAGGTCTTTTTCCACTTTTACCAAACTTGATTACATGACACTTGTCCACATTGAATTCCATTTGCCATTCATAAAGTTTATTTAATTCTTCCTGTAGTTCTTTACAAGAGTCTGTGTTTGTAATTCTCCTTTGTATTTTTGCACCATCTGCAAACATATTCAGATAGCTCTCATTTCCAGTGTTACTGTTTATATCATTTATATACATCAAAAACATGATTGGTGCCAGCACTGAACCCTGCGGTATTCCACTAGTCACTTCTTTCCATGATGAGTAGTTTCCTCTTAGTACTGTTCTCATTTTCTTTTTATGAGAAAGTCTTGCATCCAACAAAACAGTTTGCCTCGAATTCCTCCTTGATGGTACAGTTTCCATAAAAGTCTTTGGTGTGGTACTGTGTCAAAAGTTTTCTTGAAATCTAAATAGATACTGTCCACCCATCCTTCCCTTTCCTGTGTTGTGTTTGTTACTTTGTCATAGTAGCTCAACAGACTAGTAACACATGATTTTATTTTTCTGAAACCATACTGTCTTTCTGTTATCATACTATTTTCTTCTAGATGATTTACCCAAGCTTTTCTTAGAAGCTATTCTAATACCTTGCTTACAACACTGGTCAGTGATACTGGTCGGTAGTTGAGTCGATTTTGTCTATTTCCTTTCTAGAATAAGGGGACAATATTTGCTCTTTTCCAAATATCAGGTAGTTTGCCTTGACTCAAGGATTTCTTGAAAATTAAAAATAATGGTTTAGCTAACTCCTTTGCACATTCTCTTAATACCGAACATTAAATTTCATCAGGACCACTTGCTTTTCCTCTGTCTAATCTACTTAACTCCTCCTGTATTACTTTTTCTGCTATTTGTATATCTGGTAGTATGTGTGGACATGCGTGTTCCACATAGTCCCTCTCAAAATTTTTTTCTTCTGTAAAAACTAATTGGAAATTCTTATTTACTGCTTCACAAATATCTTTCTCTTGTGTATAAGTGATTCCTTCGTCGATAATGGATTGTATTATATCTTTAACTTTGGTTTTGCTTCTGATATAGCTGTAAAACAGCTTTGGTTGATCACTACTTTTAATTATTATATCTTCCTCAAACTGTTTTTGGGCTTCCCTCCTTATTTTTGTATAGTCGTTTCTTGCCTGTTTGTAATTATTATACTCCCTTTCACTATTGTGTCTTCTGTATCTATTCCACAACAAATCTCTTCTTTCTTTTGATTTTTTACATTCTGTATTGAACCATTTCTGTATTTTCTTATCTGCTTCTTTGTGCTGTGGGATGTACTTCTGGACTCCTATTTCATAAAATTCACAGAATTTTTTATATACAGCATTTAAATCTTGTCCTCTAAGCTCATTTTCCCAATCAGCTTCTAAGAAGTACTTCTTTAGGTCTTGATAATTTCCATTTTTGTAGTTTAGGCTCTTTTTGTAACTGTCATTGCTGTTTACTATGTCATATGCTATCCTGAAGTTATAATTTAGTACTGCATGATCGCTTTTGCCGAGTGGAGGGTGATATATTAAACTGTCAATATCATTTTCTTGCCTAGTAAATATTAGATCTAGCACTGACGGTACATCAAGTCCTCTTTTTCTGGTGGTTTCCCTCACATGTTGCGTTAGGAAAAACTCTTGCACGAGATCCAGGAGCTTTTGGTCCCAACAGCTTTCTTGCCTAATTATATCTAGAGTATTCCAATTTATATTTGTATTCAAATCCCCAGTTAGTATAATTCTTTCCGATTTCTCTTCCATTTTATGTAGTAATGATCTTATACTCTGAATTGTACTCTCTGCCAGGTCCTCATATTCGTCTCTTTCCCATGTATTTGATCTGGGTGGCATGTACAAATTGGCTACAATTACTTTACCTTCAGATGTGTTGATCTCTACTGCAATCAGTTCTACTTGTGATGGTATATCTAGTTTTATTTCATTGACTTTTAGATTTTTCTTAGCTAATATTATAATTCCTCCTCCTTTTTAAAAATTTTTGTCTCTTCTCCATATATTGTATTCCTCTAAGTTTAGTATGTCATTGGATATCCTTGGTGTTAATTTTGTTTCAGTTAGGCATATTATTTGTGGTTCATTTTCTCTGACATAATCATTCATCTCTAGTAATGTAGATACCATTCCATCCACATTTGAGTACATCAACTTTATCATCTTGTTTATATACTTGTCATGACATGGTTCTACTACCTTCCTCCTTTTTCTTCCATCCTGTTTGTGTACCACTTTCGTACCTGCAATCCTATTACTTTGTAAAAGAATTTCTTCTCTTCTGATCTTCCCTCATTTTTTATTTTTGCTTCCTCCCTTTTCTCTTTCAGTAATTCCAGTTCCTCTTGTGTTAGGCATCTTTTTATCCATACATTTTTGAACTCCTCTTTTTCCATAAGATTCTTTGCATTTTTTAGTATCTCTTCTACAGTGTTTACACTCTGGAAAGTCACCTTTAGAGGTCTTGTCTTGCTTTTCTCGTATTTCCCTAACCTTTTGTGTTCCTCTATGTCTTTACTACAGATTTCCTCTGATACTTCTTTCAGTAAGCTCATTACATTTGCCATCTCCTTTTTGTCTCTTGTGATCTTGTTTTTTACTTCTTCCTCTTCTATACCAGTGATTACTACTGATTTGTTTATATCTACTGAATCTCTGACTAACTTTGGATTGTTTTGGATTATTCTTTTCACTTCCTTTTTAATGCTTTTTTCCTCCACCCTTGTTTCTAAGTCTTTCTTTACTTTCACCATTTCAGCATACGTGGTTTCTACATCATTTTTGTAGCTTTGCACAGCTTCATTCACCTGTGTTATCTTCTCCTCAATATCACTGCTCTGGTCCATAAGACTGCTTGCTTGCCTAATTGTCTGTGTCATTTTTGAACTCATCCATAACACTCTCGTGATTGACTACTGTACTTGCCATTTCACTCACTTTCTTCCTAAGCATACTCAGTTCCACCGTTAGTTCACTGATGGTTGTGTCTTTCTTATTGGCCTCCCTTCCTAGTTTTTCTGTTTCTTCCTTTTGCAAGTGCCTTTGCTTCTTTATTTCATCAATTTCATTTTTGAAAGCCATTTCTAGTTTGTGTACACGTTCAACCAGTCTATTGTGAGCCTCCACTTCAACCAGTTCTCGGTAGAAATCATCATTTTGCTTTTTACTTTTATCCCTTTTCTTTTCCAAATTTGCTTTACTAAAGTAAGTATCCATTTTGCAATACTAAAAGAACAGAGTATGTACAGTTTCCCCGTGTTGCTGTAGTCTAAATAAACCTCAGCTGACTCAGCGCATTTTTTCCTCGTGGTTCTTTTTTCTGTTTGAACAAGTCTTGTTTAACTTATTTTTTTTCCTTTTAATAATGAAATATCATTTAGTCTAACCTGATACAGAGCTTGACTCATACAAAGATACTAATTTAGGTAATGCCACTGGCCGTGTTGGTTCGGTACGGAGCACTGATGTCGGACGTCTGCCTCGGTTGACTCCCTGTGCTGTGCGTGTGCGTGTGTGTGTGTGTGTGTGTGTGTGTGTACCCCTCCTACAATATGTTTACCCCGATGTATATATGCCCCCCCCCAGTGCATACATGCCCCCACTAAACTTGCTGACCTAGCACGCTTTCCCAGAGCCCAAGCCTGGGGGAGGGCATTACTGCGTCAGTTCTGAGCAGACACTCAAGAAGGGCAGACTGTTTTTGTCAGAGCTCGTAATAAACTCCTTAACTAGCTGTTTGTACACGGAGTTTCTATCACCAATGTATTACAAGTTACATTTGGTAGCAGCGGTGTTTCGGACCATCAGATTCTGACCGCCTCCTACACTATTTAGTGACACCAACAGATACACGACGTCTCGCATCTCACAGCCTCACTCCTTCTCAGTGCCTCTCGTGGTGTAATAACCGGCTGTGCCTCCAGGTGTACAATTTCTCTCACCAGTGCTCACCTCTCAAACAACCCCACCCACACACTTTGTTCCTGACCACAAGTGTCACCATCGCCGACCTACGCACCTGTTTCACCTGTTCCCAGCACCTGATCCGAACTCATCATAAATCCTTCCCCCACGGTGCCACTTATCACTGTCTGCCCACCGCCATTCTCTGAATTTGCAATTCAACAGCTCTACACCTGCATTGTACCAACATCTGCCCTCACCCCCACCACCGGCCCCGACGCCGCCACACCCTGCCCTCACATGTAGTCTGCATTCAGTGAGCCTCCTAGGACCGCAACTCCCTGCCGGTGACTCATCAGAGCATCCCTTCCCGTCTCGACTTAAGCCCAGCGAGAAGTTCCACCTCTTCTAAGACTCGCCCAACATATCGCTCCAGTCTCGTCCCCAGCCACTCTCATCTCCGACCAGCTGTTCCTCCAGCGCCGCCCCCCCCGCCCCGCCCCAGTCCCGCTACGCCCAGCCACACCTGCACATCATACATCTCGGCAATCCCGTCTCTACTGTGTAACTATAGTATACTTTACCTTTCTATAGAGATTATCCTCGATTTTCTCTACAGATTGGATATTTTGTAAATATTCCATCTCACTTCCATTACCCCGTTTTCATCTTCACCTACGTTATTTATTATCTATCTCATCCTTCGCCTTTTATTTAAACCCTCCATCCCCTCACCTTCATTCGTTTTCACACCTACTCATGTATTACATTCTCTCATCTTTATATTATACATTTTCACCTACATATCCATCTTCATCCTTCATCTCATCTTCCATTAACTGCTTACCACCAGCCCTCTCGACCCGGAAACATCACCTAATCATACACTGTCTGCCGACTCTAACAAGATCACTCACTTAAGAAGTGGCAAAGAGTACCACCGACCTGTACCTCAGACTCCCGATTCACTTCCCGCAGAACCACTTACTACCCATCCTACGCTCGTATATCCAGATACCTCTTCCTCTACCCCTACCTCTACACTCCCTTCTTCTTCCTCTACTCCTTCCCCTATCGTTCACTTTCCTGCCTCACTTCATACCCCGTCTTGCTCCCCCTTAACTACCACTGCCTTCTCTCTCCCACTCCTCTCCTTCTGGCACTTCCGCACTTCCAACCATGGCCACCCCTCCACAGTCTATCTATCTCGACGATCCCAATCGTCCCAAATTTACCGGCCAGGACCCAACTTGGTCTGTCTTTGATTTCCTCAGAGTAGTAGAAATCGATATCCACAATCGGCAGATTACCGATGAATCGCTCAAAGTAGCTTACCTCATGGGTCGCTTCCACCACGGAAAAATTGGACATTGGATCCACGATCTGTGCAGGACAATTCGATAGCATTAATACCTTTGCTGATTTTCGTAAGGAACTCATCAGCCTTTGTTGCCAGCATTCAAATAGTGTCTCTCATGGGATTCATTAATCTCCTAAACTTGAGGGTCCCAGCACAACATGCCAAGCTCCGCGAAGCTGCCGCTGCCATGAAAGCAACTAGTAGCGAGATCCTCCAATTACTGGTAGGCACAAAATGGTTAGAACAGAAAAATGGCATTCCAGTGGTTTCACTCACCAACATTGCTGACTTACTTGGTTACCTGAGATTCCTTCACTGGCTTACTCCTACACAGCGAGAGCTAGCCTTGGAAATAGGTTTCAATCCAGGAGATAAAATTATTCAGGTCACTAAAGCCATTCATGAAAGAACAGGTTCGAACTACACGCATCAGGGCACCACCCAACCCTTGGCCTCCTCAGTCTGTCACACCTCCACTACCCCAGACCAATCTTGCTCCCGTCCCATCACACGCGGCAGACCTGCCACGCATCGTTCTCCTATCGCAGGTCGTGATCAATCTAGCGTCCGACGGAACAGACAATCTTCGATTCTTTGCTGGCACTGTGGTCATCCTGGACATTGAGAATCCAGTTGCGACCGTAAATACAGACGTTCTCACTCCTAAACCAGACAGCGTACGCCTTCCTGCTCCCGTCGTCCTACATGCAAGTACCACAAATCCAGCATGACTCACACCACTGAGGAATGTTGTTACCTCAACCGCCACCAGTCGGGGGAAGCGCCGCGCCTGTATCGGCCCAATATCATGTAGAACCAGAAACCCAACTCCCCATCTGCCATGTTGGTCCCATAACATCCTCGGGTATAGTCATTCTCGGATGCAGTCATGACATACCAACGTCATTCTTCTTGGACACAGGATCTATAGTAAATCGGCCCAATATCATGTAGAACCAGAAACCCAACTCCCCATCTGCCATGTTGGTCCCATAACATCCTCGGGTTTAGTCATTCTCGGATGCAGTCATGACATACCAACGTCATTCTTCTTGGACACAGGATCTATAGTAAATCTGATCTCCGACAATTCCTTACATATTATTCAATGACATCACAATCACTTCAGTTTCCTAGAACCCCCAGACATTCGCCTATGTGGTGTCGAAGGCTCAGAGTTTAACCCGCCCCATCCCGACGTTTTCTGGGCAGTGGTATGCCCCAGTCCCGACATTTTTGGACCTTTTTTTTTTTTTTGGCTCAAACATCCGCTTTTGGTGAGAAACATCGAAAATTCATAGAGAAATTGCTCACCTGAGGTTTAAAATACTCGATCCAGATAGGAGTACCTCCTTACCTTACAGGATTTTCTATCAGGCTGGCTGCAAAGAAAACGAATTCTTTGGGAGGATAACTATTCCACACCACTCATAAACGGTATTTATTTATTTATTTGGTACGAATTTATATGTAGTACGAGAGTATATTGGTTTTCAAATGGTAATATAAGCATTATAAGCATTGTTACTCACTAACTCATCACCATTCCCTTTTTTTGCCACATTACCTGATCATCATTTCTGACTGTTTCTTCCTCTAATGTTTGTCCTCCACATTGTCATCGATTGGGGAATCGCTCTGGCCTTGAATTTCATACCGTGGCATGACATGGCTTTACTGGCCAGGTCACTGATAACAGGTGAATTGCTGAGAAAAGGGCATGCAGGGGGGGGAGGAGGTCATGCTGGGTAAGGCATTGTCCCTGCCTGGCATCTTGTAGAATAAGGTGTCCCGTGTATACGTGCCAAAAATCACTCGCGAAAATTGAAAATTGTGCAAATTAAATTGAAAATTGTGCAAAATTAGGGACCTTGCAATGTTACTGCGTTAATTTACGGCTCCGGGATATGAATGCACATCATATCAAGATGTGAATTCACGTCTCCGGGACTGGGCGGGTTAAGGTTAAGGGAAGAGTCACCCTAGAAGTCAAACTACACAGAGGTTTGCCCCCTATCCCAATTGAATTTCATGTCACTAATGACTTGCAGTATCCTGCAGATGACCTTATTGGTTTCTCCACCATGACACAACACTCCATTGCATTATTACCTGCCTGCGGTAGTATAGACATTTCTGGATTCCCAGTATACAGTATGGAATGTCCCTGTCCTGTTCTTACGATCAAATCAGTCCTTCAGTTACCTCACACCCTATCACTACCAAAAAGTCCAGACCAGCCCAAACCACCACCATCATCATCTAAGAATACAGAGATCATTCCTTTACTGACTGCGAGCAAGGACATAAATTCCTCAATGTCTCCTGATACGTCCTCTCAGCCTTTGGAAATGGCTCTTACCTCCTCTCCCGACAACACTATCGCTGACTCAGACATGTCTCAGTTACCTACCTCACACAGTGTGAATGATCTTCTCCAACATGCAGAGACAAAACGTGCAGTAACGAATACGTGCACAATTTTGTTACCGCATGAGTTCACCAAAGTCTCTGTTTGTGTTGCCGGTGCGAAAGAAGGAGTGGATGTACTAACACTACCGGAGACGTGTTGTGTGAATGGCTTGACTTATGAGTCAGCGTGGTGTACAGTCTTAGAGGACAGTTTATGCTACCTGTACTTGCTCAATGTCACAAATGCTCCACTAAAACTTAAAAGTGGTGTAAAGATTGGAGACTTCCTAGTATACCCAGCGGCCATAAAGGTGTGCTAGGATTCCTCAATTCCTACTTTTCAGACTGATGATAGTACACCAATTGGTGTATGTACTATTAACTCTACGGGATCTGCACCGTCATATTCACCCAATATGGTCTCACATCTCACTTGCACGAATTTCCCAGAAAATACGCCACAACTCCTCGACCTTCTGACCTCGTACAGAAACTTGGTTGCCTTACCCAGTGAACCGATGGGCAGAACAGACCTTGTCAAACATATGATTGAACTCTACCAGGAACTCAGCCGATTTACATACCAGCGTATCGATTTCCTCACAGCCAGAGAAAGCAAACAGATCAAATGGTACAGAACATGTTAGACCAGGACATTATTGAACCCTCCATCAGTCCATGGAATAGCCCACTTTTCTTAGTACCAAAGAAGGACGGCAACTTTAGGCCAGTAATCAACTATCTTAAGGTCAATTCTGTCACCGTTCCAGACCGTTTCCCGTTACCCGTCCTCACTGATTTTCTAGAATCCCTTGGTGAAAATAACGTAGTCTTTTCATCTTTAGACATCCTCAGCGGTTACTGGCAGGTCGAAATGGAAGAGTCCTCCCTCCCAGTTACAGCCTTCAGCACCCCTTCTAGACATTTGCAGTTTAAGAGACTCCCTTTTGGTCTGAGAAATGCTCCTTCCGTGTTCATGCAACTTATCCATTCAGTCTTCAGCGGTATGATTGGACACTCTCTTTTTGCTTACCTAGATGATATCATTGTTGTGAGTAAATCCATCCCTGACCATTTTACCAAGCTCCAGCAAGTCTTTCAACACCTCCAGCTCGCAGGCCTGAAAATCAATCTCAGTAAATGTGACTTCCTGCGAAAGAAAATCAAATTCCTAGGACATGTCTGGTCTTTGAAAGCTAAAGACAGCTCTTGTAAATGCCCCTGTTCTAGCATTCCCTGATTATACCAAACCCTTCCTTCTCTGCACAGACGCCTCAGGCACTGGACTTGGTGCCATTTTGATGCAACTCGATGAAGCATCAAGGAAGCGCGTAATAGCGTATGCTAGTCGCACCCTTACGAACGCTGAACATAACTAGTGTCACAGATCTCGAAGCGCTAACGGTACTCTGGTCTTTGAAACATTTCAGAGATATAGTCTATGGTTATCCAGTGCATATCCAAACAGACCACCTTCCACTATGTGATTTGTTCAAGAACCGCAACCTAACAGGTAGGCTAGCTAGATGACCCGTCATCATTCAGGACTTCAATCCCACTTTTCAATATGTACCAGGCAAGTTTAATGTAGTCGCAGACGCACTCTCACGTCACGTAGCAGCAGCTATAACATCACTGCAGCCTGAAGTAACTGAAAACACTACACTAAGGTCAGAAGTTGTTCAAAACTCTCAGCGCCAGGACCCCATATGGTCCAAAGTCATTTATTTCCTAGAATCTGGTAATGCCTCGACCTTACCTACTCTGCCAATATCACTAGATGAGTTCATGCTAGATGATGTTCTCTTGTACAGGAAAACACTAATAAAAGAAAAAGACATGCCCAATCGCGAAGTACGCCAACTTGTTGTCCTCACTGCCCTGATACCAACGGTTCTTCACATTGTTCATAATACCCCTCAAGCTTCCCATCCAGGTAAAGACCGATGCTTGTGCCAAGCACGGCTCAAATACTATTGGCCAACCATGCGCCGTGATATCAATGCCCACTGTGACTCTTGCCTCTCCTGCCACCACCACAAAGGATCAACCGGGTTACCTGCACCGCTCTTACAATACCCAATCCCGTCAAGACCATGGGAAACTGTCTCAATCGATCTCTTAAAACTACCTCTCATGGAATCCGGCGCTGAGTACTTGTTCATTGCGGTTGACCACTTCTCCCGCTACTGTGTCCTCGTACCCCTCTCCGATAAGACCGTGAAGAGCGTTGCACGTGCCTTTATAGATCACGTAATTTGCCCGTCCAGTACCCCTCATACCGTTCTTACTGACAACGGTACAGAGTTCAACAATATCCTTCTAGATGAGAACTGTTTCCGCTTTCATATCAGTAAGTGCAATGTTGTGCCTAACCATCCAGCTTCCAATGGCCTTGTAGAACACCACAACCGAAAAATCTTAGAGTGCCTTAGACATCTAGGCTCCCATAGTTCGTCCTGGGATGACTGGATTCCCCAAGTGGCATCCTCAATCAATAGCTCCATCAATGCATCCATTGCCGAATCTCCCTTCTTTGTCTTCTTTGGTTTTGACAAGGACCTCTCATACTCTCTCTTATCCTCAAGGCCAGAACCCATCTACAACATGGATGATTATGTTAAACTAAAATTGGCCAACTTCCAGACAATCCACCAGTATGTCCAATCCACTTTGGCTTCCTCTCAGGAGGACATGCTGCAGCGCCAACATAAATCTGCCTCTCCTATCATTATCAATGTAGGTGATCTTGTCTTTGCTCATTCCCATATGCGTTCCTCTAAGTTGGATGACAAATTTACAGGGCCCCACCGCGTCCTCACTCAACAAGGCAACAAATTTCTCCTCCAGGACCTGTCCACTAAGGACACCAGATGGGTCCACGTCGATGACTTAAAGCGAGCACCCCATGGCCTCGTGTTAGAAGAGTCACTTACACAACCTCCTGACTCCCCTTCCCCTCCACAGATCCCTCAACCTCCTTCATCTCCACCTACACCTACTCATTCATCAACCAATCAATATCAGTCCAAACCGCGCTCTGCCCATCAACCTCTTCAGGACCTCTCCCATTAACTCTACCCTGATTTTCTAGGTACGATGGTAGCGATCTACCTGCTGGCAGTGCTGACCCTCCTGGGGTTTGGGTCGGGTCAGGACGATGGTAGAGTACGTCCCGGGGCCTTGGTAGGCTCAGGAGGCGAGGTAGTCTCCCTGCGCTACGATCTTGCGCCCTGGGCCGACGTAGCCATTGCCCTACCTGCCTGTGCGCACCAGCTCCACGGAATCAAGACCCATCTCACGGCCATCATGGGGACACACAACCCAAATCAGTATCTCTATAACCTTTTCCTACCACTCTCCTGGCAATTCCAATACATAAGTAACAAATTCACTGAGCTCAATGACACATTTTCCATTCAGACACCCGTTGCTCATAACGTGTGAAACAAGGTCTCTTCGACTTCGGAGGTGAGATTCTAAGTGGCTTGTTTGGCGTTGCTACAGCCCGTGACATTTCTGGCTTCATATCTGATCTCGCTCATTTAGCTTCAGCCCTAGAATCCCAACACCGAGTCATCAAAATCTAACACACTATGTTACAGAAGATTATGGCCCACCTAAATGAAGTAACGTCTACTCTAAACAACTTCACTGATATCTTACGACAACACCTTTCAGATCTCAACATTATCTCTCAGTTCTTCTACCTCAAACTCAGCATGGATAATCTCCACCTGGCCATTGACTCTCTCCTGTCTCAAGTCTCTACCTTGGTTCGTATCCTGGTCGATGCTATAAATGGACGTGTCACTGCTGACTTAGTACCTGTCCCAGCTCTTCGTTCTGTCCTGGAATGGGCTCACTCCACCTTTGGTCAATCCCAGGTCCTCCCCTACTCCCTCGAATATTATTATCCTCTTCTCAAAGCCACTCTTCTCATCAAATACGTCGTCATCCATATTCCTCTCCATTCTGCCATAACCTTTAACCTTTTCCACATCATTCCATTCCCTTTCCGCCTCAACAACTCCTTGTTACAGGTATCTGTTCCTTCAGAATATTTCCTTCTCTCCCATGATCATCTTTCACTTGCCTTCCTTTCTTCCACAGTCCTCCAGAAATGTTCCTCCCTTACTCTGACCTCTCGTCTCTGTGCTGCCCATCTTTTCACTATCTTTCCTAGCAGCGCTACACCCTGTGAGTCTACTTTAGTTCGCAACCATTCCATCTACTCGGCCTGTTCCTTTGTACCAGCTCCTGATCTCCCGGTCCACCATGCTCACCTCGACCATGTCCAGTACTTCTTCTTTGCTGTTCCCATCTCTGTCACAATCATGTGTCCTGGTTCTTCGGTTCGATCCGTCCCTGCTAGTGGTCTCTACAAAGTACCAGACTATTGTACCGTCAAATCAGAGTCCGTCATCACTTACGCCACTCACTATCACCAAGCTGTCCGTAAACACTCCTATGACATCTTTCAAACAATCGACATGCCTTCAACCCTACCATCTGCCAACTTTACCATCACCTCCCCTAACTTGCGCATGCTAACATTGCTCAATGACAGTGACTTCATTATGGATCAATTTTCTCTGGCCTTCAGCCGTTCATGGGTTCATCCAATAGTTGTGTTTCCCCCTGTGGTTATCGCTTTCATAGGTTTTTACTCAGCATACGTGCAGTGCATTGTTGTGTCAGGAATATGGAACGCCGACTCCATGAAATCAGAGTCGCTACAGGCCTAGTACGCCCTCCACACAACGTAGAAACTCCCCGTACTTAGTGCCCTCACATTCAGTGACTACCAACGCCATCTGACAATTAACCAAACTGTGAACAGAACTCTTCCTACTAGAAAATGATGGTATTTCTTTAATGCATTATTGAGTAACAGTGTATCCTACAGAAACTAACAAAAAAAAAATGAACGAAGAAAAAAAAAAATCCCTGATATCTACTCCTTGTTTATCATGTATCAAGATATTATTGTATAATCCCCATTATGTCTATGTATAACTTCGACCCTTACTGGACACATACTTATTAATCCTTGTATATCTTATATGTTTATATCCTTCTAATTCCCTCCCCTAAACATGGCCATGTCTCCCCTACTGCCCCTGTATCATACTTATCCCATGTACAAACCTCCCCGACCCTGCCTTAGTAATATAATAAAAAACCATATAACTCCTTTTGTCAGGAGACACCATCTCAGCTACCCGGGGGAGTAGTGTACCCCCCCTACAATATGTCTACCCTTGATGTATATATGCCCCCCCCCCCCAATGCATACATGCCCCCACTAAACTTGCTGACCTAGCACGCTTTCCCAGACCCCAAGCCTGGGAGAGGGTGTTACTGCATCAGTTCTGAGCAGACACTCAAGAAGGGCAGACTGTTTTTGTCAGAGCTCGTAATAAACTCCTTAACTAGCTGTTTGTACATGGAGTTTCTATCACCAATGTATTACAAGTTACATGTGTGTGTGTGTGTGTGTGTGTGTGTGTGTGTGTGTGCTCTTCAAGGAACACACTATTCACCTTTGGTCTATCTTTGCTTTATATATATATGTATATATAAAGTGCGTGTGCGTGTGTGTGTGTGTGTGTGTGTAATTCACCGGGTCGGTCAGGATCACTTGATGGTCGTGATGGTCAGCTTTTACCCTCCCGGAAGCGAGCTGAGAGCTCATATAGTCCGATCTAAGGGCAAGGCTGTGACCTTCACACACGCACACACCCGTCCCCTTGCTCAAGGGGAACAGTAACCACCCACTTCGTCAGGGAAACTTTTTCGCAACCTGAGCGAGGCGCGAACTCCCGTCCACCAGTTGGCAAGCGGGAACGTTACCACTGCGTGTGTGTGTGTGTGTGTGTGTGTGTGTGTGTGTGTGTGTGTGTGTGCGTGTGTGTTTATATAAATGACATATGGTAGATGGTATGTATAATATATATATATATATATATATATATATATATATATGATACATATATTCATAAATGGAAATACCGGGTATATGTCATCAGCCATTGCATGCCCATTGCCAAACAAACGCCTCCCACAACCCTCTCCTCGAATTCCTTGACTAAGTCAATGTCTGCCACGTTTTGCCTGCGAACTTGTCCATCTTATCTCTCCACGTCCTGCCTGGTGTTTTTCTGCTACTCCTACAATCTCTTAGAGTCCAACCAGCCAGCCTCTTGCTCTATCGGTTATCGCCTATTCTTGCTACGAGACCTGAGCACCTTCAGTTCTGTTCTTTTATAACTTCTATAATGTCATTGACTTTAGTCTGCTCTGTCACCCAAGTTGATATTATCCTTTCTCTTAAAGATTTTCCTCACACTGACCTTTCTGCTGCTCTTAAAGAGCGGATTAATTGATTTTCCAAAGATTTTGTCATTTTCCATGTCTCAAAACCGTATGTCATAGCTGGGATTATACATTCATTACATAAATTTCGGTTCATACATACTGATAACATATTCTTCATGATGTTCTTGTGTTTATCGGAAGCTTTTCATCCAGCTGTAATGCGTCTTTTTATTTCGCTATCGTGGTACTTCGTTTCATTTAGTATTTGCCTCAAGTAATCGTACTATTGACTTCTTCAAGAATTTCTTTGCTCTTTCTGAAGACGATCTTTAGCGTATTTGGATTAAAAATTGCGCTACCTTTACTCTGTTTTATCTATAGTCTTACTTTCTACATGTTAGACATGTAACATTTCTTGCAGTGTCTCTGCTGTTTCTGGGATTAGGACAATGTCACTGGCAAATCTTAAATATTTTAGTTTTTCTCCATCTATTTTTACTCCTTTGTTCTGCTGGTGCAGGTTTCAGAAAATACTTTCTAAGCATGCTGTAAGTGGTTTTAATGAAATTCTATCTCCCTGAAACACGCCCTTTTCAACCTTTTTTTTATTATTATTTTTGTTTTTTTAGCCTTTCTGTAATTAAAGTTTGTCAGTTCCCTCTTTATATATGTTCTAGAGAAAGTTGACAATATACTCATGTACTACTCGTTCCCACAATCAATTAATAATTGGAATGTGCTTCACTGAATCGAAAGCCTTTTCATAATCAACAAAACCTGAGCAGATTGGTTTATTATATTATGTTGGTTTCTTAATTAGCTGATTCATTATGTGTACATGATTAGTATTCGATTACCCACTTCGGAATGCTGCCTGTTCATGAGGTTGTATTTCTTCCAGTTTTGTAGTTATTAAGTT
The DNA here is from genome assembly GCF_032717465.1 of Coenobita brevimanus. NCBI lineage: Eukaryota > Metazoa > Arthropoda > Malacostraca > Decapoda > Coenobitidae > Coenobita > Coenobita brevimanus. The sequence goes on from NC_136961.1 coordinate 5,364,159, forward strand.
TGTATGGACTCAGTGAAGAGATTGGAAATATATGGTAAAATGTTGTACCAGTCGAACAGGATGGTACTCCTGAGGTGGATAGCAAGCTGGTGACAGGAGGAGCTGAAACTCTCGTTTCACCTGCCTCAAGACCTATTACTGAGTATCTCCCTTTGCTGAACATTTTCAGTGTTTTCATTAACACCACGAGTAAGCCAGCACACACTCATAATACCTCTACCTCAAGCTGTCTGCACCACACTACACACACATTATACACAACACATTCTATTTCCATAACCCCTTAGTGCTGGCCACTGCATTATTATCAACAAATCCGATGCTACCTCGGATTCCCACCACCAGCAACGTAGGGCTGGCAGCAGGGAGCCCTCCCGCTCGCAATCAAGTGACTGTGCTGACAGCGGTTGTTGCAGACAATGTTAATGCAAGTCAATGGAGAGACGCAGGTTCTGCAATATATATATATATATATATATATATATATATATATATATATATATATCACTGACACCCATGGTCTTGGTACGAGTCTGAATTCTGTTCATTTTTTCCTCAGTTCCGTATCCCCTGTAGCACTGTTCCTTGCAGAAACCCAAATCTGTCGCACTGTACTGGCATATCCTCACTGAGTTTTCCTGAGTATTGTAATAATCGTAGTACGTGTTGTTCAATCAAAACCGAATTTGCTATTTTGAAATCCTGTTCGGCTAACCCTGATTATTCATGATGCAACGTAAATTACCTTAATATTACCAAATGTATCTGTATAATTTATCGCTTCCCCAATGCTTCCCCCGAACCCTGTGTATTTGTCTCCATATCCACACAGTTGACCAACCTTAATCTCCCCCGTACTACTAAGATTAAAATTTTGTGATTATAACGTCCATAACGTAGACTGGTTATTGCTTTCTGCCAGGACTGACAATACCGGTCAAGACTTGAAGAAACGTTTAATCTAAAGCAGTTCGTAAAACAACTAACTAAAGCACCAGATAATCTTGATCATAGTGCCTATCTCATGGAGCTATTCCTGACAAATAACACAGATCAGTATAGGATATAAATAATGTCACTATAGTAGGACTCGCGTAAGTTTGCGGCTGTGGTGTGGCTCGCACCTGTGTGCAATGGTGCCATGTTTCCCCAACTTGTGATGTGAAACAGAAGCTATTTATGTACAAGGCATCACAAATTCGATAAATTCAGATGAATAAAACTTACACTTGTGTATTTTGATGGATGAATCAACAGTAATCTTATTATGCATAAAATATTTATACAGTAACACAGAAACATGGCATACATATTGTACAGTGTTGCTAAAAGAAATTGTTGTCACTTTTAATGGTTTTTAGCATAGTTTTAGGGTGGATAATAATATCACAGTTATGGATATAAGATAATGAGCCTGAAAAAAGAAGAAATATGCCAATATCCAAAGGAAAAAAAATAATTCATATATTTCTTGTGAGTGGCAACACTGACACACCCAGTCTGGCCTAAGGTAAAGTACGTACCCCTCCATAGACCCAAGCATAGCTTGTACAGGTGTTGCTAGGGAAAAATGCTCACATTTACTGGCTTTTACCGTAATTTTAAGGGCGAGGAATAATCACATTTATAATCATAAGCTAATATGTAAGACAAAATAGTAGGCATATGCCAATACCGAAGTAAAAAAAAAAAACATTATTCACTCGCGAGCGGCAACACTTCCACACCCAGTCGGTGGCCTTGACAGCATAGCTTCCTGGTGATGACCTCGTGTCACTTCCTTTATGTCCTTTGCACAGACAGCATGGCAGCTCAATCAGCCCATTCCTCGCCGCTACACAGCCAGGCTAAAGAAATTGTCTTCAATGTAAGGCAGTATTTTCAGGAGAAGGAGAAGGGAGTAGTTCTTCAAGGCCTATCTCGTACAGCTGCAGCAACGAAGATTAGCGAGAGAGCAGTTGAAAAAATCTCTAAAGATGCAAGAGAGAATGAGGAGATTCAATGTCCCAAGTTTAAGTCGCCCAAGAAAAGGAAACGTGTAGCACCAATGACCGATTTCTTTGATAACTTTAATGAAGGCGTGCTACGAAGAACAGTTCTGAGTTTTTATGAGAGGAAGGAAATCCCAACACTTGAAAAAATTTATGCAGAAATTAAGATCAATCAAATTAACAAATGAAAGCACAATTATAAACAACTTATAAAAGAATCAAAAGCACTCAGGGTGGTTCACATTTCCCGCCAGGAGAGAGAGAGGGAGGGAGGGAGAGAGAGAGAGAGAGAGAGAGAGATAACGGTATAGAAAACGTGGCAACACTGTACACAGGTGCGGGCCACACCACAGCTGCAAATTTACGCGAGTCCTACTATAGTTGAATCCTCCCACCACAATCTCATCAAAGCCTCATTAATCAGTTGTCTCAAACTTCCCCGTTCTGAACCTGCCAGGGTGACCAGAAGGTACTTTGGCAGGGCAGACTGGGATAGATTTAGAGATTATCTTGCTGATATTCCATGGCAGTTTTTCTTCTCCACTGACATCAAGTTCTACCTAGTCCCACATTAATGACTTAGTACAAACTGGTATGGAACTGTTCATGTCGTAAAAGACTTAGAAATAATGTCATAAAAGACTTTGTAGTTACTTGTAGAGAAGTTTTGTACTTTAGTTGTCACTCTCGATTTCTTGTAGTAGGAATTAAAGATGAATACAGGAGTTGATCTTAATTTATTATCTTCAGAGAAATCTAAGTTGAGCAGGGTATGTCTTACAGAGACAATATAATAAGTAAGTCTAGTTGAGCCCCTCTTTCTTGTTCACTCTCTCCACTACCTGTCTGTTCAAATGCTAGCTTCCTTCTGAGCTCTTTTTCCTAAATTCTGGTGAAACAGGGGTCGTGTCACGTGTGTTACACTGTGGTTGGAAAGTTCCAGAAACCTGTGTGTGAGTATGTGTGTATGTCACTAGGCTCTGTTCGCCTGCTATCTCGCTGACACACTACCTACATCATCTCCTGACATTGCTACTTCCTATGTGTCGTCGACATTTCCTCAGTTAACTTGCAAGATCATTTCCCTTTCCCAGGCTCGCATGGAGCTGTCTATGTATCTAGTTATCTATCTGTCTATTATGATTTGTAATTATAATATGGACTCATAACATTGCTCGGCCACGCCGCTGAAGGTCCTCCGACAGCAATCATCATTGGAATATGTTAATCTATTGGTACATAATATTGATTATAATATTGTATACATATAATATTCATACTAAATTGCAATGATCCAGTAATATTACATTTTAAACAAGTTGTATACATATTTGAATAAATGCACTAAAGGTAAACTATTTAACTGTAATACAGTACGTACTTGGGTTATTGTAGTGAAATACATACATGCAAGAAAAAAAAATAGTTTAAAATTAAGATTATGGTAAGAGTTATTAATATTTCATTTAAAGATAATGGTACTGGTATGCCATACTTCTATATCATGGGTCATTCTTCTTTGCGTGTTTTATATATATATATATATATATATAGAGAGAGAGAGAGAGAGAGAGAGAGAGAGAGAGAGAGAGAGAGAGAGAGAGAGATAGAGAGAGAGAGAGAGATAATTAATACTATATACAAAATATGTACACTTCATTCAGGGGGGTTAACTTGGATGTTAACTCTCCCCACACTAAATACTGACTCCAAATTTGCAATTCTTGCATGCATTCTGTGCATTGCGAACAGCAGTACTGCAAATACAATGCAGAAGATTATAAAGACAGTAGGTGCTGGGCTATACACATAATATGGGTTGAACATACTCAAACTCAAATCTTCCCAGGGCTTCATTGTTTCATTGATCAGCTGCATAGTTTCAAACTTAGGTGAAGTCAACTTAATACTTGTGCTCATGTTTAAGTCCATATCAGGCAGTGGGTGGAAATGTTTGTGTGTATGATTGAGGATGGCGTAGTGATTGATGGTGGAATAAGTAGACATGGCTGGTGTAAATACCGCACAGTAGTCTGGTGCTATGTATAATCCTGAGGCTGAAGTATGAGATGGTGGTATATCTGGACAGACTATGTAAACTGATGTGTTATGAGTGAAATAAAAAAACTGTGAGTGTCCGATGCGTTGATGGTGTACAAGTTTATCTGGAGCAAAAGTGAAGTTGCAATGATTATGAATATTGTCATTTCTGATGATAGCCATTTCACAAGGGACTGTATCAGTAGGCTGAAACGTGAAAATGTACGCAGGACAAAGATGAACAGCATGTAAGGATGTGCGGCACTTTCATTCAATCGTTGATTCACTTGCGAAAGTGACAGTGTTACGTCTCTTGGAGACCATGATGAGTTCGGTGTCTGTGTTGATGTTGATGATGACCAAAGTGTTGTTATTTTTATAGGGGAAGGGATGTATTTGGTATACTGTGAACAGGTCTTCAGTTATGAATGGTACATGAACTACTACTGATGTTGGTGTTAGTGTTGCTTCTAAATATGGATAATATTGCATGAATTCCCTACTGCGGAACAAAGGCTTCAATTTATGTTTATGTATGCCTTGACTAATTATTTGACGTAGCTCATGAACTGGGAGTAAGTCAATTGTGATCTTGCCATCACCAGCATTCGAAATTCCTTGCATAAGTGCCCTTAAACGATCTCTAGTGTTGTCTAATTGTAGTAGAATTGTGTCAATATGTTCTGTGATGATGGAGAAGTGTTGGAAAAGTTTAATGTTTCCTTCCATTTCATTTATTTTATCTACACTTTCGAGAGCTATGTTTTCTGCCTTTTTCAGATTTTTCACAGTTGTCTTCATTGCTGAGTTCTGTCCTGTGATGAATTTATCTTGGTATGTTAGTATCTGAGCTATTTTATTAAATTTGTTGTTTATTTCTTTAAGGTCATCCTCTGTAGCCAATCCAAAGATGTTCCCAAGAACTGCGCCACCCAGGTCGAACAAACCGCGCTTTTGGCGAGTACGTGTGATGTTGTTCCTGTCGCTCAGTACCTCCGTTCCGTAAGACGGGAGATCTTGGATCATGATGAGCATAGTTGACTTTACCTGTTCTAGTTTCCATTTCGCTAACTTTACCATTTCATGCATTTCCTTTGTGTTATGTGCTTGTGAAACATAATTCCCTATCATGAAGTCCAGAGTTCGCATCGGCTTTGCAAGACTGTCTAGATATGTTGGTAATTCATACAAGTAATCTAGACTTATTTCAGTACTCATGACGTCCTTAACGATTGTAGTCGTGGCCGTTGGAGCTATGAGGCATCCTTGTCGTACTATGTGTTGGGGGTCTAAGTGCGCATATCCTCTTGCTATGTAGAGGAGAATCCATAGCATAAGTTCCTTCATCGTAACCTACCAAAAAAAAAAAAATCTATTAATTTCCTAATATGGTCATGCTGTGGTCTATGATAGTGATGATGTGCGTTACGGTTGATTATTATTTCATTTATAGAAGGAGTTTAAATCGATATTTAATTCTCATAAATGATGTACTTTAGATTTTATTGGAACAGTTGCACCTATGTTCGATTGTTTGGTATATGACCTTAATTTCTTTTTGTAATCATTGCTGTTTTCTTGCTTGGTTTCTTGAGGTACGTTCGCCTGTTTGGTTGTATCCGAGGCTGAATAATTATGGGATAATTCCCTTGAAACTCGTTTTAAATGGTCAATACGAACTAGTTTCTCTTCGCCACTTGACAGTGACTTAATTAAAACTTTGTTTGCTTTTATGTTAATTACTCTGTATGGGCCCTCAAATTTTGGGGATAATTTATTGTCTCTCGCATGAATGATACCATAAACAATGTCTCCTAAGCTGATAGGTGAATCTCTTGCCTTCTTGTTAAATGCCTCCGTCATTTCTTCCTTGGACATCGTTAATTGTTTTTTGACTCTTTTGTGTATGTCCTGGAATTCACGTAAACGGAGTTTAGAGTAATCATCGTAATTGTATATGGGCATACTGTCACCTTCTAGGAGTTCATATGGTAGTTTTTTATCTGTTCCATATATAATGAAATGTGGTGTGTCACCTATGGATTTATTTATAGATCCATTAATTGAGGCTTCTACTCTAGGAATCCAATCATCCCAGCTTGCATAATTTTCACTGAGAATGTGTCGTAGCACATCTAATACTTTTTTATCTTGTCTCCCTACCAACCCATTCGATGCTGGGTGATAGGCTAAAACGTTAACCTTTTTGATGTTGTATTGTTTACATATTTCTTGTAAGATTTCAGGATTAAATTCTCCTCCATTATCACTTATTAGTACCTTTGGGGTAGTAAAGTGACATATTACATTATCTGTTATTGCCTTTGCTACCGTCTCTGCTGTCTTATCTTTAATTGGAGCTAAAATGGCATAACGGGAAAAATGATCCGTTGCTACGAATAAGTATAGGTTATCATTGTATAATAATGGCATCTTGAGTAAATCAACAGCGACAACGTCCCATGGTTGATGTGGTACAGGGTAATTACCCATCGGTGCCGGTGTGATTGGGTATCCTTTGTGTTTCGCACATGATTCGCATCTGTCTATATGATTGTTTATATCTTTTCGTAATGAAGGCCAGTAATATAACAGCTGGGCTTGGTTGAATGTCTAATCCTTTCCAGGATGTCCTGCATGTGGGCTGTAGTGTATCGTTCGTAATACTTGGGGTATCATGTCATTAGGTACTACCAACTGGTTAGTATTTCTTTGGCGTTTTGGTTGTTTAGAGTTAATCTTGTATAATGTATTATTGACCATTGTGAATTGTTCGAGTGGGACATGCAGTTTGGGTAATTGTATGTCATCTCTACTTTCTAACTTGTATATAACTTTAGACCATATTGGGTCAAGTCTTTGTGCCTTTGCGATATCATCGTGGTTTGAGATATTTCCTTTGAGATCTAATGCCGCGACCTGAATTGTGTTCGGGTTCCTAGATAATGCGTCAGCTACTATGTTAATTTTACCTACTATATAATGAATTTGTACATTGTAGTTTTCAACTGTACATTTCCATCTTGCTCTCCTCCCAGAAAGGAGTTTTTTTTTTTTTTTAAACATACCCACCAGTGGTTTATGGTCGGTGAATAAGTGGATTTCGTAACCATATACCAAATCTCGAAACTTTTGTAATGCAAAAACCACTGCAAGTGCCTCTAAGTCTGTAGTGCAGTAATTTTTCTCGCACATCTTGTTTGTCTGCTGGCAAATGCAATTGGTTGATTTTTTCCTCTTTTATCTTCCTGCATCAGTACAGCCCCTAATCCTTTAACTGATGCGTCTGTACAAATAAGAAATGATTTTGTGTAATCTGGATATGCTAAACAAGGTGCATTTGTTAGTTTAATTTGTAGATTGTTAAATGCCCTTTTTTGTTCTTCTTCCCATTGGAATACAGCATCTTTTTTGAGTAGTTGGAATAAGAGGAAAGGCTATATGAGAGAACTGTGGTACGAATGACCTATAGTACACAGCCAGACCTAAAAATTGTCTAACTTCGTCAGTCGTAGTGGGTTCAGGAAAATCTCTCACTGCCTGTATTTTGTCATCAGTGGTGTGAATACCATTAGAAATTAATTTGTGGCCTAAGAAATTTATTTCCTTAAAGCAAAATTTGCATTTAGAAAGTTTAATTTTTAAACCAGCATCACTAAGCTTTTGTAAGAGTAAGTCTAATTTCCTGAGATGATCCTTAATATTCTTTGTTGCGATTATAATATCGTCAAGATAGACAAATATTCCTTGTCATAAAATTCCGGACAATACGTAATTCATAAGACGCTGGAATGTGCCTGGGGCTGTCCTCAGTCCCATCGGCATTCTTGTATATTGATAATGGCCTCTGTTTGTGGAAAAGGCAGTGTATTTACGTGACTCCTCCGAAACCGGAATCTGATAATAGCCGTTTAGGAGATCGATGGTTGAGAATATGTTATTCTCAGGACCAATATTCTGTAGAACGTCGCTTAGCAATGGCATGGGAAATCTGTCTGGGATTGTGTGATTATTTAGTTTACGGTAATCTACTACCGCACGCATTTCTCCATTTCGTTTGGGCACGAAGAATAAGGGGGCATTCCACGGGGGGACTGAAGGCTCAATAATTCCAAGTTTTAACATTTCATCAACATACTGATTTGCAAGGGTACGTTGGGAGTGTGGTATGCGGTAAGCTGGTACGAAAATTGGTGGTGTTTCTGGGTGCACATTAATCATGTGATTAATCAAGTTAGTACACCCTAATTGTTCTCCGGGCAATGCTACGGTGTCCCTGTGTGTTTCCAGTAGGGTTAATAAATCATTTTCTTCATCAAATTCACCTGAGTGAATTAAATTCTCTTTTATTCTTTCTCTATCCGTAGATTTTATCTCACTTGTCACTCCAGCTGTAAGTATTTCCTTCACAGGGGCAGGACATTTTTCAATATTAACTGTGAAAGTCCCCTTTTTCAACTGAACTTCCCTATTCATGTGATTAATTATGAATATCTGAGTTTGCCCTTCGTCGTTCGTATGACATAATGCGTTTTCTACTGACAATCCTTTTACATAATTCTTCTAAGACAAGAACAGTACTATTCCGTAATTTACTCTTTATGGTAACTTTCATGTAGGAATTAGGTGGTATAACTAAATCATTAGTGAGATGGGCTGGAAAAATTGATAAATCAGTACTGTTATCTGGGTCACTAATTCTGGAGGATGGGGTTGGTGGTGGGAGTGGATCTGTACACTCATCTGTTTGTGTATGTTTGTTTAAGCCTTTAATATTACCAATTCTTTTTGGCTCTCTTTTACCAATCGGTGAGGGCTCTGAAGGTATTTCCTCTATGAATTCATTGTCAAACTCTATTCCATTCATTTGTGGGAGTATAGTTATGCTCTCTGCCCTCATGGATCTTAAGCCCTGTAACATATGAGCTTTAATTGCTAAGTTTTCAACGATATAGAAAAATGCAGAGAATGGTCTTGTAGTCCCTGTGAAACTGATATTTAATCTTATCATATCTTTCACTGTAATTTGTTTTCCATCTACCGTGTATAAATCTAAATCAGCTTCATCCAGAAAAGTTACTTTCTTCTTATTTTTAAGAATTCTATTTATTTCTTCATGTGTTATTAAGTTCACTGGAGAGCCTGTATCTAAAAATAAGGAAACGTTTTGATCCTCACATACAGCTGGTATCAAGATACACTCATTTCCCAACATGCCTCCTATGTGAATTTTAGACTTGTTTTTCTTTACGTTTTTTCGTTTTTTGTCATGGCTTGGTCTTCCCCCGATTTGAACATGGACACAATTTTTTCTACTGTTTTGCAATCACTGGTCCAGTGCCCTTGGAATCTATGATGCCTACAGTAAGGACCAAATCCTTGTGTCTTTTGTTTGTCCTCTTTTGCTTTGATAAAGCATTCATACCTTGTGTGTCTTGGTTTTGCACAATAATGACATAGAATGAACCCTTGACTGTGACCTACGAGGTGACTTCCCATAAGTAGTGTTGTTTATGGCGCGAGACCTGCTCGGGCTGCTCAAAAATTTATGAAACTGCCTGTAGCCTGGCATCTGTGATCGAGCCCTAGTCAGATTTGCTTGTTTGCTCTGCCTGCTTTCGGGTCGCGATCGATTTTGTTCTCTGTTTGGGGTCGGTGTAGATGTTTTCACAGCTGATACTGTCTCAGGTACCCTCATTCTACTAGAATGTGCATGTGTGTCGACCATACCTGCTTTACTGCACTGCATCTCTACCTCGTTCATTAAGTCTAGTAAGCACATGCCTGGGGTGTACGCGATCATCTTGGCGATCTTAAGGGTCCTATCAGGTAATTTACACAAGGCAGCTACATAACCAATGATGTCCATGACGAGGTCTGGGGACATCTTTCCATCATCTGTTAACCAATTTGAGTTTTCCAAAGTAACTAACAATGTTCTTTTGATTGTGGAGACATCATCAGTTATTTCACTGAGCACATGGTTTGTAGTGTGCTCCCTTACAAGATCTACAATTTTATGTAATTCTGGAATTATACCTGGCAAGAAGTTCATACCTCCAGAAAATTTCTTCAGAAATTCAGTTTTAAATTCATTATATGTCCTAGCACGATGGAGCTTATCTGATCGCAATAAATTGCTTGCTGGACATCTTTCCTGGCTTATGCAAGATGAAAAAATAGCAATTTTCTCTTGTTCATCTAGTATGTGGCGCTTGATGAACATTTGTTCGCACTGACTGACTAATGAAATTACATCAATGCGATCTTTTTCTGTGCCAGGGAATTTTGGGGCAGTTTTATCCTCATGGTACACGAACACTTGGGGTGTGGTTGTTAGATCAGCGGTATTTGTTTCTTGATTCATTTTCACTGTTTGCTCTGTTAATTTAACTTGGACTTGTTTATCGTTGTGTGAGGGAATGGTGGAATATGTACGACCTGACCGGTGAACCCTGTTAAGTATATTGGCATACGTGTGCAAGTCAGCGACAAAGTCTTACACTTGCTACATCAGAGGGGGTTTCCTACTCATCATCTGAAACTGCCGTATTTGTTTCTTGGTCTTTAGTTTGTGGTGAGGTTTGTACAAGGGGTGGGTTGCCTTGGTGCTCTCTTAATTGTGAGTCTGTTGTTGTGGCTAATTGTTTGTCATCTGGTGTGTTGCCTTGGTGCTCTCTTAATTGTGAGTCTGTTGTTGTGGCTAATTGTGTGTCATCTGATATTAACGTGGGTAGTGGCGAAAATATTCCTGTCATTAAGATATGGTGTTATGAAATACGCTTTTTGTTTATTTATGTCCTAACAAAATAGATGAGTATATAAGTTGAAATAAATGATAGATAGTGAGTGTATAAGTGTATGTATGGAAATAAGTAAAAAAAAAAAAAGTTGAATTTAGCTAATTTTAGCACTGAGAAGAAATGAGTAAGTATAATTTTACCCACTTGATACAGATCGTAGAGGTGTGTCGATACAAAAGTCGATCTTGGAAGAAAAATGCAAGGTTGATTGAAGATCTCTTGATAATTCTAGTGCTGTGTTGATGGACGATATTACTCAGGAATTTCCATGGCCTGGTGCTTGTGGTGGTTAACAGCTGTCCCAGGCAAACCTCAGCATAGAACGTCGAATTTCCAACTCAGTACTGTTGAAATAAATGAGTATGAGTAGGAGCTAAGTGAATAATGAGTAATGAGTAGTGGGTGAGAAGTGCCTGGTGTCAGTCACACGTTGCTTGGCGTGGCAAACTAGCATTGTGATGTCATCTCAGCACATGGTGACGTCGGCTTCCCACACTGGTAGCTGTGGTGAATACTGAGTAGCGATGCTTAAGCTGGGTGAAGAAAGGTGAGTAAGTCGCGTTATAAATGTGGCTCTGGTGTTTTGCTGCGTGTCTTGACCTCTGCGTCAGCGATGGAGGTAGGCAGGAGAGAGTAATAGGGGTATGTTAGCTTGTTACTTTAATATTTCCTTTTCTTTACTTGCTTTGTTTTTTATTCTTCTTGCTGCTGCTTGAAGTTACGTGACGATTATAGAGTTGTTTTGTAGACTTGTAGGCTATTTGCATTGTTGGCTGTATTTTGTAGGAATTCACTGTAGAACTGAAGCTAATCTTGTAGGGTGTCGCCTGCTTTTGTAGAAACTCACCGTTGATTTGAAGACGAGGTGTATACTTTCGCAGCTACCAAATGTCATAAAAACTTTGTAGTTACTTGTAGAGAAGTCATATATTAGACTTGTGGACGAGCAGTTGTTATACTTGAGTTGTTTGTAAGTAGATAATCTTGGTTCCCATTTGTCATGCAATGACAGGAGAGGTAATGAATAGTATGGGACTATTTTTATTTGTCTTGGAAATATTAACAAAGTCCCTCACACAAGAGTGAAGTATAAGTAGAGTCCCGCTAGCTACCTCCCTGTCTCGCTCTCTCTCTCTCTCCCTTCCAAGTTGCTAAGCCTTTCTCCCTATTACCTGCCGATTCTATAGCCTCTCTCCTTCTGAGCTCTCTTTCCTAAATTCTGGTGAAACAGGGGTCGTGTCACGTGTGTTACACTGTGGTTGGAAAGTTCCAGAAACCTGTGTGTGTGTATGTGTGTATGTCACTAGGCTTTGTTCCCCTGCTATTTCGCTGACAAACTACCTGCATCATCTCCTGACATTGCTACTTCCTAATCTGTCGTCAGCTTTTCCTCAGATAACTTGCAAGATCATTTTCCATTCCCAGGCTCGCATAGAGCTGTCACTCTGTCTATTTATCTATCTATTTATTATGATTTGTAAATATAATATGGACTCATAACACCAGTCCTAAACCCACCTAAGTGAGTCAAAAAACAAGTCTTAAGGTCACATAAATTCTCAAATTGCTTTAAAACAAGCTAAACTAAGCCTAAAAGCGGGTTATAAATCACGTAAATGCAAAAATAAAATCTGAATATCATCAAATATGTCTGGAAAAAATCAGCTTTAGTAAACTGTACCCCAAAATGACAATGTTCACCCCATCTATGACTAAAACACGTTAATGTATATCTAAAAACAGTTTATAAATCAACCTAAACACACAATCTTAGTCTAAAATCTCAGTATCAGTAAAAAAAAAATCTAAACCCATCTCTGAACCAGGGTTTGGCCATTGTTAATCGGGGTATGGTGGTATTTCTACCCCCATTGTTAAGCTGGGGTATCGCAACCAGGGGTATCGTATATTGGGGCCTCAATCCCTTTTGAGGTGGCCACAAACAAATCGCCTCAAACGTCATGTCCCTCGTCATTTCACTGCCCTGCTCCAAACTCACACCCCCCTCTCTCATATACCTCTCCACCCCATCCCTCCATCTCATCCTTGGCCTCCCCCTCCCTCTTCCCCCCTCCCTCTTCCCCCCTCCACCTCACTCACATACACTCTCTTTGTCAGTCTTTCACCCTCCATCCTCTCCACATGGCCAAACCACCTCAGTGTGTTCCTCATAACGCTTCCTATCACATCCACATCCACACCACAACGCTCCTTTATATCCTCATTCGTCAGCCTCTCTCTCCATGTGACTCCACAGGCTCCTCTTAAGTAACTCATTTCCACTGCTCTCACTCTTGACATGTGTCCTTCCAACAATGTCCAAGCTTCACTTTCATACATTAGATTTGGTATCACAATACTGTCATGTAGTAACTTTTTCACTTCCATGCTCACTTCCCTGTTTCTTATCACTGCTTACAAGGAACCAGCAACCTTTCTTCCCTGCTGTACCCTTTCAGTCACTTCACCCTCCAAACCTCCATCCTTACTCATCACACTACCCAAGTACTTAAATGTACTCACATTTTCCAATTCCTCACCATCTCACCTCGCTGTACATTCACTGACTTCACCTCTCTCAAAGACCATCATTTTACTCTTTCCTACATTCACCTTTAGATTCCGTTTCGTACACACACTCCCAAACTCATCCACCAAGCCTTGCAGCTCCCCTTCGTCTTCACCCAACAATACACTATATCATCTGCAAACAACAGTACAGGGAGTTTCCAAACACTATCCTCTCTCACCAGGGCCACTCCAACATCCACTACCCTACCTTGTACCTCTTTTATTACCCCATCCATGTATAGATTGAACAACCATGGAGACATGACACATCCCTGTTTCAACCCAACCTTCAAAGAGAAAAATTCACTCAGTTCACCATTCACACGCACTGCAGCCTTAGCACCATCATACATACTCTTCACAGCATTCAACAACTTCCCATCTACTCCATATATTCTTAATACTTTCCACAATCCTTGTCTATCCACCCTGTCTTATGCTTTCTCCAAATCCATGAAAGCCGCATACAACTTCTTTCCCTTCTCTAGAAACTTTTCCACTAAAGATCTAAGAATGAATATCTGATCTGCACAACCTCTTCCCTTCCTAAAGCCTCCCTGTTCTTCTCCAACTAATTCCTCTGTTTTCTCTAACTCTGTCAATAAGTATCCAACCATACACCTTTCTTATTATACTAAGAAGACAGATGCCACTGTGATTACCACACACTTCTTTTTCCCCTTTTCCTTTGTACAAGGGGATAATTATACCTGACTTCCAATCCTCCGGGACTCTACCTTCCTCCCAGGCCAATCTGTACATCTTCCACATCCATTCAACTACTATCTCTCCCCCATGCTTCAGCATTTCACCACACACTTCATCAATTCCTGGGGCTTTCCCCAATTTAACTTTCTTCATTGCTTCCACAAATGGTGAATTCCTTAAATATTTGGTGCCTGTCCCCACCCCACCCCACCACAAATACAAGAAATATTGTGGTAGTGAAGGAGTCAGCCTTTTCACACACACCAGTAATTTTCTGGCCAAGTGAGTTTATTCAGTACACAGTGCTTTTCAGATGGGGGAATGTTTGACTGGCCGTTGATTGACTCCCCACCCCCCCATTCAAAATCACTTACTGGTACTGTGGGATCATATCAAATTGGGACTTTGGGGGGTATTTTTTGTGACTTAAATCATGTTCTTATGCCAGTTTATAAGAGATGTGTGTGTGTGTGTGTGTGTGTGTGTGTGTGTGTGTGTGTGTGTGTGTATCAGCGTGCATCTTCAGGATGTAATTACATGACACGAATCACATCATAGTGAATGAAGGGGTTAGTGGAGTAGACTGTAGCACCAGTCGAGCAGGGCAGTACTCCTGAGGTGGATGGAAAGCTGATGACAGGGAGTGCTGGAGCTCCCTTTTCATCAGCCCTCAGGACTAGTTCCTGACCATCCCCCTTTGCTGAACTTTTTCTGTGTCTCAGTTACACAGAGAGTAGGCCAGCATGCTCTCCAGTACAAATTTCTCTAACTATCTTCACCAAACTACATGCACAGTACACACTACACTTCCTATTCAAAATTTACCTAAAATGGCGTCGTTATATCAAGCCTCGGAGTCCCCAGGGGGGGGGGGACCATAAATGCCCCCACCATCTGCCCCTCTCCCGGTGACGACTCAAGGTGCCTGGAACCACTGTCTGACTCTCTTCTTCTTCATTTCTGCAACATTCACGGCCTTTCCTCTAACTTTCGCTCTGTTGAGCACCACCTCTCCTCCTCTAAACCTCACCTTCTTTTTCTAACGGAGACTCAGCTGTCTGAGGCAACTGACAGCAAACCCTTTTCTGTATCCTCCTACTTTCTCTATACTCATTTCAAAGCCAAAGGTGGCTGTTGTGTATATATACGCAACGACTTATCTTGCTCTCGTGTTCCTGAACTTGATTCTTCTGAATTCTCCACACTCTGGCTTCGGCTTTCCTGTCATTCTCTGACTAAATATATCTGTGCTGTTTACTTATCCCCTGATTCTACTGACTATCAAAAATTCTTCGACTATCTTACTTCTACGATGGAACACATTCTATCCATTTCTCCTTTCTCTGAAATCTCCATTCTTGGAGACTTCAATGTTCACCACCACCTTTGGCTCTCCTCTCCTTTCACGGATCCACCTGGTGAACAAGCCTACATCTTTTCTATCCTTAATGACCTAGAGCAGCTTGTACAGCACCCTACCCGTATCCCTGACCGCCTTGGAGAGAGCTCCAACATACTTGACCTCTTCCTCACAACTAATCCTTCTGCTTACTCTGTTAATCTTTTCTCTCCGTTGGGCTCCTCCGATAACAACCTTATTACCTTAACCTGTCCTATCACTCCGGTACGGCCTGTGGACCCTCCAGGGAAACGTCGTCTGTGGCATTTTGGAGCTGCAGACTGGGAGGCCCTCAGGCAGTACTTCTTTGATTTTCCCTGGAATGATTATTGCTTCCATGGCCGTGAGCCATCTGAGTGTGCCTTGCGCATTACGGAGGTTATTCTCTCGGGCATGGAAGCATACATTCCTTTCTCATATCCTTTGACTAACGTAAGAAAGCCTTGGTTTAATCACGCTTGTTCTAATGCTGTCCGCAACAAGGAGAGGGCCTACAAAAGGTACCGGAGCCAACCCACCCCTGAATCACATCATGTTTACTTTTCTGCCCGGAATCGTGCTAAGTCTGTTCTTCGCTCTACTAAAAATAATTTCATCCATACTAAATGCTCTCAACTCTCCAACTCGAATTCTTCCCGCTCCTTCTGGCATCTTGCCAAAAAACTTTCTAACAACTTTACCTCATCATCCTTCCCTCCTCTTTTCTACTCTGATGGTTCTGTAGCTATTTCTTCTACTGATAAAGCAGATCTCTTCGCACAAACTTTCTCCTCCAATTCTACCTTAGACGATTCCGGTGCTGTTCCTCCATCACTTCCCCCCTCTGACTTCCTCATGGCTGACATTAAAATTTCTTCAGTTGATGTATTTTCTGCCATCACTGGCCTCAGTACTAACAAGGCATATGGGCCTGATGGGGTCCCTCCTGTTGTTCTCAAGAACTGTGCTTCTGTGCTTACACCCTGCCTAGGCAAACTCTTTCGTCTTTGTCTGTCAACTTGTACCTTTCCTTCTTGCTGGAAGTTTGCTCTCATTCAGCCAGTCCCAAAGAAGGGTGACCACTCCCAACCCTCCAACTATCGTCCAATTGCTTTAACATCCTGTATTTCAAAAGTTTTCGAGTCAATTCTTAATAGAAAAATTTTAAGGCATCTTTCCTATCACAACCTTCTTTCCGACCGTCAGTATGGATTCCGTCAGGGACGCTCCACTGGCGATCTTCTCACCTACCTATCAGACTCCTGGTCATCCTCCTTTCGGGACTTTGGCTAAAGCTTTGCCATTGCACTTGACATCTCAAAGGCTTTCGATCGAGTCTGGCATAAATCTTTAATTTCGAAAATGCCCTCCTACGGTTTCTATCCTTCTATCTGTGCCTTCATCGCTAGCTTCCTTTCTGGTCATTCTATAGCCGCTGTTGTAGACGGCCATCGTTCTTCTCCTAGATCTATCAACAGTGGTGTTCCCCAGGGCTCTGTCCTATCGCCAACTCTCTTCCTTTTATTCATCAATGATCTTCTAAGCTGTACATCTAACCCTATCCACTCATACACTGATGACTCCACCCTTCACCTTTCCATTCGGTTCCTGCAACGCCCATCTCAACAGTTACTTCAACAAACAAGGGATGAGGCTATGGCACACCTAATGTCTGACTTGGCTCGTATCTCTGACTGGGGTAAAAATAATATGGTTGTCTTTAATGCATCTAAGACTCAGTTCTTACACCTATCAACCCGACAAAATCTTCCACAGGTATACTCACTAATGTTTAATAATATTCAGCTTAATCCTGCATCATCCTTGAACATGCTTGGGGTTTCATTTACTCGGGACTTATCTTGGAAAGATCATATTACATCTCTTGTAAAATCTGCTTCCAAGAGATTGTGTGTGCCAAGCCGACTCCGCTCTTTCTTTACCCCTGCGCAATTGTTGACTCTATACAGGGGTTTTATCCGCCCCTATGTGGAGTACAACTCTCATGTGTGGGGAGGCTCCCCACATACAGCTCTTCTCAATAGGGTGGAGTCAAAGGCTTTTCGTCTCATTAACTCTCCTCCTCTTACCGACTCCCTTCAACCTCTGTCTCTTCGCCGCACTGTTGCATCTTTATCTCTTTTTCTATCGCTACTATAATGGTCACTGCTCCTCTGAACTGTCTGCTTGCATTCCTCCACCTCTACGACGGGCGCGTAGCACCCGTCTGGCAGCAAACTCTCATCCTTTTTCTGTCCAACTCTCTAATGCAAGAGTTAACCGTTACTCCCAGTCTTTCATTTATGCAACAGGTCAGCTCTGGAACTGTCTCCCTCTGTCTGTATTTCCTGCTGCCTATGATCTCCAGTCTTTCAAACGCAGTGTGTCCAGGCATCTCATAATAATCGGATCTTGAATTTGGCTCTATATTGTATTTTGTTTTTCTCTTGGAGGGAACTGTTACTGCGGGCTCGTGGCCTTTGGTTCCTTCTTCCTCGCATAAAAAAAAAAAAACTAAATACCTAGTCATGTTGCGAAACTTGATAAGTCTCAGTGATAAGGTAGGAATGAGTCTCCTTGGTTAATAATCAAATTTATCCTGCAGTCTGACAATGTTTGGCCATCAACTGAGCTGAAAGAGGTCAAGGATTTTTGTCAGATGAAATTAAAAAGACATTAGTAACAAAGGTTTACTTATACAGGAAGGAACTGTAGAGCAGGCTTATCAGCAGCTCTTGTGTGAGGCCCTGACAATATTTGGATGCCTGTTAGTACATTGCATCAGCAGCAGCCCACAGGAGGCCATGCCAGACTACTTCAGTGTGGCCGTCAACAATGTATGGATGCCAGCTAGTACACAGCATCAGCAGCAGCCCACAGGAGGCCATGCCAGACTACTTCAGTGTGGCCGTCAACAATGTATGGATGCCTGCTAGTACACTGCATCAGCAGCAGCCCACAGGAGGCCATGCCAGACTACTTCAGTGTGGCCGTCAACAATGTATGGATGCCTGTTAGTACACTGCATCAGCAGCAGCCCACAGGAGGCCATGCCAGACTACTTCAGTGTGGCCGTCAACATGCTGGAGGGTAACGATGGTTAGTAACATATCTTTTTTAACCTGACCTGGCTTAAATTTCTCATCTCTCCAAGTTGAATGCAGAGTTGTAAAAATATATTGACACTGAAATATAATGTTCGTTGTGACAAAGTGTCATGGAGAGAATATTGTAGCTATAGTACTGTATTGTCTTCTGCCATTGAGCTATTTAAAGTAAATAGAAAAGGATGAAAATGTGGCCCAAATAAGAGTAAAAACAGTATAGTAGCTGTGTAGTTATTCTTCAGGTAATTTCTGTTCAGCCACCTTACTTTAAAAGAGTTTGTATTTGTTAGTATTTTCTTTGTAGTGTCCAGGCTGCAGAGCATGTGAGAAATTAGCTTAGGGGGGTTCTGTCATGGCCATCCCCTGTTTGGGGGCTCCCAGCAGGAAGCAGGATGTCAGAGATGGTGGTGGTGGTGGTGGTGGTGGTGGTGATTTACCTTTTAGCGTTTATGGCAAGGTGGGGAAAAAGTATTAAAATGATGATTGTTTTATTTTTGTGTTCACGGCAGGGTTGGAAAAAACACTGATGATGATGCTGTTATTTTGTATTGTTTATGGCAGGGTGGGGATAAAGCTTTGACTGAAGATGATGGTGATATTATTATTTTGTATTTTTGTGTGTGTGTATCAGAGAGTGAAGAATGTTGGATTCAAAGAGGTCAGGCTAATGATGATAGTGGTGATGATATTTCTGTGTGTTGGGTTTGAAATGTATAGACTGTTGTTGGATGATGATTATGATGGTTTTGATGATGATGATAATATTGTTCTGTGTTCGTATTAGGGTGTGTGGAATGTCTTTGGTTAAATAGTATAATGATGGTGGTGATGTAACAAAGATGATGAATGGTGATGGATTTTTTTTCCTCTTCTTTTTTTTTTCTGTATGTATCAGGGTGTGGTGAGTGTGGCCAGATGTGCACACACCAGTGCCCCACCACAGGCCCATCAGGGAGGACTCTGGACACCCACCCATCAGGGCCAAAGCATGGACATCCTCCCTCACCCACACAGTTGTTAGGCCTAAGGTTCACAAATTTGATGGTAAGGACACAAATATTGTACTCCATTTATTCTAACTTGACCTAAAATTACCATCTCTCCTTCTTGAATGCTGGGTTCTAACAATAGATTAACAATAGAATGTGATGCTATACTCATTGTAATGTAACTTTACCCCAGATTGCCATCCCTCCATCTTGAATGCTGGGTTCTAACAATAGATTAACCCTAGAATGTGATGCTATACTCTTTGTACTGTAACTTTACCCCAAATTGCCATCCTTCCATCTTGAATGTTGAATCATAACATTAGATTAACAATAGAAAATGCTGCTATTTTCATTTTACTCTAACTTGGTCGAAAATTCCATCTCCATTTTGAATGCCAAGTTGTGACAATAGATGAACAGTAGAACAGAATATGATGCTACACAAATGTAACAATGCAGTTGATACATCACTCTTAGGTGATTATATGCAGTCCATATCATGCAATACAGTAAGTTTTTGTTACAAGTTACCCTTATTTACTTGCTTTTTAATTAATTTCCTGTGCCAGCCCATAGGTATTAGTGAGGGTGGAGAGGAGTACAGTGGCACATCCTCCCCTCACCACATTCAGTCCATCACCAACAAGCCAGTCAAAGCCTTAGCATCCCTTCCTGCTGGGCATTTGACCATACACAAAATTCAAGGATCAGAAGGTGGGTGTTGCTGACATGTTGTGACGACTTAGAGTTGGTTCTCTTTTAACATTATTTCACTTAGTTATTTCATTACTGACCCCTCCATGATTTTGACAACTCTAGTATTTTATTGCAGCTGCTGGGCCACAGTGAACAGAGTGTCAAGTCTGTGGCCAGAGTTGGACACAAAAAAATTATTGCAGACAAACATAGTAGATGCCGCCAGACATCAAGGCAGCACCAGCCAACTACAGTACACACTGGATGAAGTCTGACCTTGACCTTTGACAGGTTGTTCTCATTATTGAATCTATTCATCTTGGGCTGACCCTCAACCCTTCCATTAAGTGTGGTTTAAATTGGATAAAACCTTTTTGCTTTGAGGGCCTGACCTTTGACCAATTGTTTTCAGTAACAGTAGGTAACCCATTGACTGATCCGCCACATTGGCATCACATTTAGTTTAAATCATGTCAGAACTGTTTGAGAAAACTTGTGCTGTACACTGTATACCAATCCCATATCAGGTCTGTTCGGAAAGTATCCAGCCTTGGGCTGTAAAACAATAAATAACTAATCTGTTGCGTTACGACACTAGTCTCTTTCAAAGTAGGCCCCTTCTGACTTGACACACGTAGCCCAACGTTCTTTACACTGCCTGAAACATTTTTCAAAGACGGTTTTCGACATCTCCTGCAGGTGCTACGTTGCATTCGTCAAGATCTCTTCTCTTGGGTGGATGTTGCTCAAGACATGCTGGAGTGTACAAATCACAATCCAGACTTTCTGAAGACTGTTGTCACTGGAGATGAGACTTGGGTGTAGGGGTATGACCCAGAAACCAAAGCACAGTTGTACCAGTGGAAACATGCAGGGTTGCCTTGACCGAAAAAAAGCAAGACAGGTCCACAGCAAGGTGAAATGCACCCGGATGTTGACAGTTTTTTAAACTACCGTGGTGTTGTGCATCACGAATATGGACCAGAAGGTCAGACTGTCAACAAACATTAATACCTCAACGATTCCGTTTTCTTTGTAATGCAGTTCAGTGGAAGAGACCAGACCTTTGGAAAGCAGCGAGTTGGAAGCTGCACCATGACAACGCCCCTGTCCGTTCTTCTCAACCGATTAAGGAATTTTTGGCCAAGTACAACATCCCGCATGTCCGGCCGGATCCCTACTCACCAGACGTGGCTCTGTGCATCTTTTGGTTATTCCACAAGCTCAAAACTCCACTGAAGGGGTACCGATTTGAGATGAGAGGAGAGATCATGACGAATGTGATGAAGCACCTGCAGGAGATACGGAAAACCGACTTTGAAAAATGTTTCAGGCAGTGAAAAAGAACGCTGGACTACGTGTGTCGGGTCAGAAGGGGCCTGCTTTGGGGGGGGATTAGTGTCGTAGCTCAACAGGTTAGATATTTTTTTCTTTTAGAGCCTAAGGTTGGATACTTTCTGAACATAACTCATACTCACCTACATTTTGTTTCTGACCTACTTATACAGTCAGTGACAGTGAAATGTTGACATGCTTGTCAACATTTAAGAATAGCAACATGTGGAATCACATGGAGAGACTGATTGACAAATGAGGAAGTGAAGGAGCGTTGTGGTGTGGATGTGGATGTGATAGGAAGTGTTAGGAGAAACACACTGACGTAGTTTGGCCATGTGGAGAGGATGGAGAGTGACAGACTGATGAGGAGAATGTATGTGAGTGAGTTGGAGGGAGGAAGAGGGAGGGGGAGGCCAAGGATGAGCTGGAGGGATGGAGTAAAGAGGTATATGAGAGAGGGGGGTTGTGAGCTGGGAGCAGGGCAGTGAAATGGTGGGGGACAGGGCGATATGGAGGTGAATTGTTTATGGCCACCCCATACAGGATTAAGGTGTCTGGCAATAGATAGATAGAGAGAGAACATACTTTGATGTCTGTAGGTAGATAGTAAGATAAAATTTCATGTTTGTTTATTCATTCATGATACAATGTACAGGCAGACCGTGAGATACAATACCCCTAGATGTGATACCCCAGCATAGCAATGGGGGTAGAAATACCACTCTACCCAGCTGAACGATGGCCAGACCTTGGTATAACAATGGGTTTTGTTTGTTTTTACCAATTTTGATGTTAATTTAGACTTAAATTTTGTGTTTAGGTTGATGTATAAACTGTTTTTAGACTACTATTAATGTGTTTTAGTCATAGGTGGGGTGAACATTGTCATTTGGGGTACAGTTTACAAAGTTCGATTTTTCCAGACTTATTTTTTATGATTTTCAGATATTATTGTTGGGTTTAGGTGAGTTATAAACTGCTTTTAGTCTTAGTTTAGCTTGTTTAAAGATATCTGGGGGTTTAGGTGGGCTAGGAACATGTTTTTGGACTCATTTGAGGGGGTTTAGGACTTGGTGGGGGGAAACCCAAGGCTCAGAAACGCATCCCTATACTGTACACGTTAAATCTACCCTGAGATACCATACCCCACCCAGCAGTGGGTTTTTACTTAACCAATTGTATCATTAAACTGGGGTATCCTTGTATGTCACGAATCGAATTCGCGACATTTCCCTTTTGTGAAAAACACTAACTATTAGTGGAAAACTCACTGTATATCGCTCAGTTAACCGTTTCTCTCTCCACTTCGGTGGTATACTTTTCAAAACATTCGTCACTGTTTCAAAAGTGACCGATTTAATGCACGTCACTAAGTGCTCTACTGAGCGATACTATTGTTTCTTTATTGTTCGCTCCTCCTTGCCTCGACCGTTAGAAAAATGCGGCCTAGTGCTCCGCTTTTGTTTCCCATGACTTAGTCAGTCGAGTGTTTGCTCTGATGGAGAGAGGTCCTGTGCCAGCAGTGTGAGAGGTCAACTAGTACCCAAACTCCACTTCACAGTTCTCCAGTGCTCCCATCCTTAGTTCAGCTTTGGGTGATACACAGCATTCATTGACCAGTATTTCCTTTTTGTATTTTCCTAGACTTAAGAGTTTAATTAGGGTGTTTTTCCTAGGTGTAAGTATTTAGCATTTGTGTGAGTGAGTGAGTGCGATCTCATTAATTTGATTTGAAATGTAACGTTAAATTTATTTTTGTAATCAATAAATTTAACAGTTCTTTTTCTTGAGCTTAATGTAATGTAAACTCTTGTTTCATTTCTCCATAATTAAGCTTATTTTCCATATAGCTCCTAGCTTGCATAAACGTTTTGCTATTCAGAACTGGTACTTAGGCCAGTCTTGTATTAAATTTAAAATCCGTTGTGCCTCCTAGGAGTTAAGCACCAGCAAGAACCTGATACTGTTATTAGTATTAGTTATTTATTGTCAGGGGTGAAGTAACTTTCTCCAGAGGCTACAGTACAAATAAACAGCAATTGAGTGATTAGTCTCTGCTGTGTACTGTCGAGAAAGTTTATAAATTCTCGTTCTTAGAGAATCGTGCGAAGCAAGCCAACGTAAAATAATCATTGCTTGATTTAGTAAGACAATCATTGTCCCTGCTCTTCAATATTATTGAACATTATTATCAATTAAATAATAACAAGCATTTATATTTTAAGAACCCCGTGATATTTTAAAAAACCCGTGACAATTGGCGACCTCATTCCACGATATTAACTCCTAGCTCTAAAGCTATTCACGAGATAGTGCTCACTCGTTCATATTTAGGTATTTATAATTAAAGTTTATAGGCACAAGTTTACTGGTGGTTACCGTTAATTTAGCAAGTGAATTTTTGCTTTATTAATCCATAGAGTACTTAACTCTATTTAGTACTTTACTTTGGTAACGTCAGACGATTTTATTCGCTCCTGGGTAGCCGCCGTACCCATTGTGTTAATTATTGAGTCTTCCCAGTCATTTGCATTTTTGCCTTATTTTTGCCAGTTAACTAGATAGGACTGGTCACCACTAGCTTGTGTCTGTACTCTTTACTTGTGTTTATTAGTATTCGTTTGCGAAGCAGTCAGTACTCAGTTTCGTTTGCTTAATAAGCTAGCATCATGGCAGCCAGTGCTTATGTACAGGAAGCCAAAGATATGGGTCTCACAGACCCAGAGAAAATACAGAGTTACGTTCTTTCACGGTTTAACTACGAGCAAGAACGTGAGAAAGATGCTCGTGAAGAGCGTAAGATTCAGCGTGAACACGAGCGAGAACAGCGTGAGGAACTCGAAAAGGAGCGCGAATACGAGCGCGAACAACATGAACGTGAGCGAGAACAGCACGAATACGAGCGCGAACAACATGAACGTGAGTGAGAACAGCGCGAACACGAGCTAATACAAGAGCGAGAACAGCGCGAATACGAGCGTGAACAACGCGAGAGAGAACGAGAACATGAACGTGCCGAGCGAGAAGCACGCGAAAAACATGAACTTGAAGTGCTGAAGCTCAAGCGAGATTCCTTGGCTTCAGACACATCTGGTGCAGTTAATCCAAGCCCCACTAGCGCTCTTCCTGCACATGTCCTGGCAACCCCACGCATCAAGCTTCCTTCATACAGGGAAAGCGAGCGAATCGAGCCGTACATAGCTCGTTTTGAGGACATGGCAGACATGTATCAACTGGATGAGGCAGCTAAGCAGATCCAATTTCTTAGTTTATTTGAGGGCCCTGCCCTCGATATTCTCCACAGAATTCGTGGAGACAATCTCACGTATGAGATGATGAAAGCTGCACTCATTAAGGCGTATGGTCTCACAGTAGATGACGCCAAAGTTCAGTTCATGCGAGCTCGTCTCCAAGACAAGGAGACAGCTGTTCAGTTCCTTGATCGTCTCACTGGTTACTTAAATGAGTGGATGGAGAAAGATGAAACTCCTTCAACGCGTGAGGGGATAATTGACCTTATGCTGCATACACAGCTAGAGAGGTCGTGGCCTGCTGAGCTCATAGCACAGCTTAAGATCTGCCAGGTGAAAGATGCCAGCCAAATGGCAGAGAAGGCTGATGCATTCTTTACTGCATACGGGTATCAAACTTGTAAGCAAAACACCTGGAACAGAAAAGATACTGATAATTCTGGGAAACCGTCTCAGATTGAACCCCAGCAAAAAGGCCATTCTCAGAATAATGGCCAAGGTCCAAAACCGCAGAGGAAGGACCAGGGGCAAAACACTCAGAAACCTGAGTGGAAGAGGTACAACAAGTACCCTAACCAGCAGCAGTATCAGCCACGCAACCGACCGTCGGGACAAACTTTTTCACCACCAGCTCAAAAGAGGCAGGAAGCGAACGCAGCCTTCATTCCTCAGCAGCAGCAAGGTGGTCACGTCCCTACCAGTATGGGTACTTCCCCACAGTTCACTAGTCCCACAGTGACAGTGAACCCCCCTCCACAGATGGCCAATGTTCCATCTTCCCAGGCAGTGAGTACAAACCCTCAAGTATATAACCCTCAAGGCACAGTGTTTACCGCATCAGTTCAGCAGCCTCATGAGTGGCTAGCTGCTTCCTCCACAGGCCCTCCCACAGGTGACAGTACCTTCCTTGTTCAGCCAGGGTTTGTGGGAGGCATTCCTGTGAAGGTCCTGGGAGATAATGGTTCCTCAGGTTGCTCTGTCAAGCAGAGTCTAGTTCGGCCTGAGCAGTATACAGGTCGACAGATCCATGCAAACCTTATTGATGGATCAGTGAGATTGTTCCCTGAGGCATGCATCCAGGTGGCATCTCCATTTTATACTGGTACGACACTCGCAGTTGTCATGCCAGAACCTTTATTTGACCTAATTGTAGGCAACATTCGCGGAGTCAAGGATAGTTGCTCCAATGATGATGCTACTCAGACTTTGGCTGCTGCGGTAACACGAGCCATGGCTGAGGCTCCAGACTGTGTCACCCCAGTGATCATTGAATCGCCGCAAGATCTGATGTGTAGTCAACTTGTTGTACAAGAACAACATTCTGACCCGACACTTGCTACCGTGCGGAACAAACAAAAGGGTCGAGTGACTCAGTATTCACGGGGAGGTCGAGCCAAGTTCCTTTGTAAACAAGGACGGCTCTACCGTGAGTCACGAACACCCGAGGGCAAGGTTCGACTGCAGTTTGTCGTTCCCGCCAAGTACCGCCTAGCAGTGTTACAATGGGGTCATTGTTCAGCCTCAGGAGGTCACATGGGCAAAAGGAAGACCCAGGGCCGTATCCGAGCTGACTTTTTCTGGCCAGGGATGGGACGAGACATAGATAGTTTTGTCCATTCCTGCAGTGTGTGTCAAAGTAACACCACTAATCAGGGACATGTTCTTCCTGTGCCGTTCGTAACCACACCTGTAATCTCTGAGTCAGTTGAGAGACAGGGTAGTGGTGAAGTGGGTGCAGACCTGACGTCTCGCCCATTGGCCCCACAGGACGCATTATGTCCAGGGCCTGTACATATATATTATGTACTGTAGGTTAAGGGGGAAAGTTCGAGAGAGAACTCCGCAGAGGCGACTTGAGGCTATGGAAGACCCGAGTTTGCACAAGGATTCTCGGCTCCCCGATATTAATATAAGTACTGTAGGTTAAGGGGGAAGTTCGAGAGAGAACTCCACAGAGGCGACTCGAGGCTATGGAAGACCTGAGTTTGCACAAGGATTCTCAGCTCCCCAATATTAATATAAGTACTGTAGGTTAAGGCACAGGTTGAGGACCCGTGTGCAGTTCGAGGCTATGGAAGACCCGAGTTTGCGCAAGGATTCTCAACTTGCCAACACTAATCGTGTGCTATAATTAATGGCGACCTCGAATGTACGAAGCTTAGGCTGTCACTTGTATTTTTCAGCTAGAGCGTACTTTTTGTAGCATGTACTGATTGCTAGGCAGAGAGAGTAATTGTAATGTAATAAGAATTTTGTCTCATTGACACTTTTGATGCTCCACCTTAATTGGTTTTGCAGGTACAGCAATGGGTGTAGCAGTTTTGCTGTGCGGGCCAGCTGATCGTCTGCCGCACGCTGCCGCCTCTTCTCCTCTGCCTTCGTCATCGCCATATTATTATTTACTGTGTCATTTTACACGTAGGTACAGTTACACTACAACTGTCACACCTACATTGTGTATTACATACACCACGCTACACAACAATTAGTTGTCAGTGTAAATGTAGCAACTTTTCGCTCAGTTTGACCTGAGTACAGGATTTTCACTGTCGTCACGGAGTTTTTCCCTCAAGCTTGCTTCTATTAACGTAAATACGAGTTTTTTTTCGCTCACTGGCGACTGCGACTTTCTCCTGTAGCAGGATAGCACACACACCACAGTGTTAATCTTGTGTGACTGAGTTAGGCTGTGTACATATATATATATATATTCCACAAATTTTTTCCCATAAGGAAAAAATTTAATTTTGTAGGGGCATAATGTCACAAATCAAATTCGCGACATTTCCCTTTTGTGAAAAACATGAACTATTAGTGGAAAACTCACTGTGTATCGCTCAGTTAACCGTTTCTCTCTCCACTTTGGTGGTATACTTTTCAACACATTCGTCACTGTTTCAAAAGTGACCGATTTAATGCACGTCACTAAGTGCTCTACTGAGCGATACTATTGTTTCTTTATTGTTCGCCCCTGCTTGCCTCGACCGTTAGAAAAATACGGCCTAGTGCTCCGCTTTTGTTTCCCACGACTTAGTCAGTCGAGTGTTTGCTCTGACGGAGAGAGGTCCTGTGCCAGCAGTGTGAGAGGTCAGCTAGTACCCAAACTCCACTTCACAGTTCTCCAGTGCTCCCATCCTTAGTTCAGCTTTGGGTGATACACAGCATTCATTGACCAGTATTTCCTTTTTGTATTTTCCTAGACTTAAGAGTTTAATTAAGGTGTTTTTCCTAGGCGTAAGTATTTAGCTTTTGTGTGAGTGAGTGAGTGCGATTTCATTAATTTGATTTGAAATGTAACGTTAAATTTATTTTTGTAATCAATAAATTTAACAGTTCTTTTTCTTGAGCTTAATGTAATGTAAACTCTTGTTTCATTTCTCCACAATTAAGCTTATTTTCCATATAGCTCCTAGCTTGGATAAACGTTTTGCTATTCATAACTGGCACTTAGGCCAATCTTGTATTAAACTTAAAATCCATTGTGCCTCCTAGGAGTTAAGCACCAGCAAGAACCTGATACTGTTATTAGTATTAGTTATTTATTGTCAGGGGTGAAGTAACTTTCTCCAGAGGCTACAGTACAAATAAACAGCAATTGAGTGATAAGTCTCTGCTGTGTACTGTCAAGAAAGTTTATAAATTCTCGTTCTTAGAGAATCATGCGAAGCAAGCTAGCGTAAAGTAATCGTTGCTTGATTTAGTAAGACAATCATTGTCCCTGCTCTTCAATATTATTGATCATTATTATCAATTAAATAATAATAAGCATGTATTTTAAAAACCCCATGATATTTAAAAAAAAACCCTGACATTGTATATCAGTGAAGAAGGCTGTCACTTCTACTGTACTCATTTTTACTCCTACTTGCCCATAAATTGACATCTTCTTGAATGTTGTAAGAATAGATTAATGCCAGAAAAAGGCCTATCTATCCATCTATCTGTCTGTCTATAGCCCCATGCCCCAATCCCGCAAAGGGTGGCCACAGACAAAATGCCTCCAGGTCGCTTTGTCACCCATCATTTGCCTGCCCTCCCCCTAACTCACTCCCCCCTCCCTCATATACCTCTCAACTCCATCCCTCAACCTTATCCTCAGCCTTCCCCTCTCTCTCCCTCCCTCTACTTAGCCTGCATACACCCTCTTAGTCAGTCTTTCTTTCATTCTCCATTCTCTTCACATGCCCAAACCACCTCAGTGTATTTCTCCTAATATTCTCAGCCACATCCACACCCACCCCACAACGTTCCTTCACTTCTTCATTCGTCAACCTGTCCCTCCATGTCACTCCACATGCTCCTCTCAAGTAACTCATTTCCACTGCTCTCACTCTTGACTTGTTCCCCTCTTGCAAGGTCCACGCCTCGCTTCCATACGTCAGGGTAGGGATCACAATACTATCGTGCAGTGACTTCTTAACTTCCATATTCACCTCCCTATTTCTCATCACTGCTTTCAGTGAACCAACAACCTTCCTTCCCTGCTGCACCCTTTCACGCACTTCATCTCCCAAAGTTCCATCCTTACTCATCACACTACCCAAGTACTTGAATGCACTCACATTCTCCATATCCTCACCATCCAACCTCACTGTACATTCTGTGACTTCATTCCTCTCAAACACCATAACTTTACTTTTGTTTAAATTAACTTTCAGTTTCCTCCTCCTACACACTGTCCCAATTCATTCACCAAACCTTGCAACTCTCATTCATCTTCACTCAACAGTACTGTATCATCAGCAAACAGCAACACTGGAATCTTCCACATCTCACCCTCATTCATTAGAGCCACCCCCACATCAACTGCCCTACCTTGCACCTCCTTTACAACCCCATCCATGTATATATTAAACAGCCATGGAGACATCACACAACCCTGTTTCAGTCCCACATTGAGATCAAAGGACTCACTCAGCTCACCACTCTCTCGCACCGTAGCCCTAGCTCCTTTGTACATACTCTTCACAGCACTCAACAATTTCCCCTCCACTCCATATATTCTCAGTACCTCCCACATACCCTGTCTATCTATTCTGTCATTAGCTTTCTCCAAGTTCATGATGATGATGGTTATTATTATTATCATTATTATTATTATCATCACCATTATCATGTCTTTGTATTTTACAGTGTCGTGGGCAACAAGCACAGCAGCAATCCTGGCTTGCAGCTCCTATAAACACTTTTGGAGAATGGCCTGGTATCTCCACACTCAGTCTGCTGTGTATTTTGTCAGGTATATCTATATCTAGTCATTTTATCTGTTTCTCTGTCTATCTGTTTCTATCTGTCTGTTGCAAGGCACCTTTTTCCTGTAAGGGGTGGCCACTAACAAATTGCCTCCATGTTGCCCTGTCCTCTGCCCTTCCTCCAACCCACATCCCTCCACTCTCTTATCGCTCGCCATTCCATCCCCCATCTTATCCTTGGTCTCCCCCTCCACCTCATTCACATGTACTCTTCCTGTCAGTCTCTTATTCTCCATCCTCTCCACTCCATCTTTCCATCTCATCCTTGATCTCCCCTCCCATCTCACTCACATGCACTCTTCTAGTCAGTCTCTCATTCCCCATCCTGTCCACTCCATCATTCCATCTCATTCCTGGTCTCCACTTCCACCTCTCACATGCACTCTTCTAGTCAGTCTCTCATTGTCCATCCTCTCCACTTCATATCATCCTTGGTCTCCCCCTCCACCCCTTTCACATGCATTCTTCTATAGTCGCGGCGCACGACTCTGAGGTTGTCATTATCGTACCCTGGCAACCTACCATTCAAAAGTGCGTCCGATTTTGTATCAAATTATACATAAATCATATTATTATGTACGAATATATTACACATGAATATTATTATACACGAACATAATTTATTGTACACGAATCACATGCGTCTCATACACGAAATCAGACGCACTTTTGAATGGTAGGTTGCCAGGGCTTGATAATAACAACGTCAGAGTGGCGCGCTGCAACTATAGTCACTCTCTCATTGTCCATCCTCGCCACTCCATCCCTCTTCTCATTCTTGGTCTCCCCCTTCCCCTCTTCCCCTCCACCTCACTCACAAACTCTTCTAGTCAGTCTCTCATTCCCCATCCATTCCACTCATCCTTCCATCTCATTCTTGGTCTCCCCTTCTGCCTCATTCACATGCACCCTTCTAGTCAGTCTCTCATTGTCCATCCTCTCCACATAGCCAAACCATCTCAGGGTATTTCTCTTAACACTTTCAACCACATCAACACCACAGTGCTCCTTTACTTCCTCATTTGTCAGTCTGTCTGTTTGTCTACTTATCTATCTATCTATTGCCAGACACCTCAAGCCCGTAAGGGGTGGCCACAAACAAATCACCTCCATGTTGCCCTGTCCCCCGTCATTTTACTGCCTTGCTCCCAGCTCACACCCCCTCTCTCCAATATACCTTTCCACTCCATCCCTCCATCTCATCCTTGACCTTCCCCTCCCTCTCCCCCATCCACCTCACTCACATACACTCTCCTCGTCAGTCTCTCACTTTCCATCCTCTCCACAGCATAAAGTAACCATCTCTCCATCTTGACTACTTAGATGTACAGGATATTAATGCTAGAATATGAAGCATTTAAGTGTGGATATTGATGAGGTGGAGTCAGGATTCCAGGGGCTGCAGTGGTGAGGGAGTGAGTGTGTGACCCATTCAACTAGACAGGGTTTAGGTGGTTTGTCATTCCGTAGAGTTATTTCTGGCTCTGCACCCTACCTCACACCATCCTATAGTCGGCCTTGCGCCCGTAAGCGCCTGTGGTGTGGCTCGCACCTGTTTACAATGGTGCCACGTTTCCTCAACTTGCGATGTGAAACGGAAGCTATTTATGTACAAGGCATCACAAATTCGATAAATTCAGATGAATAAAACTTACACTTGTGTATTTTGATGGATGAATCAACAGTAATCTAATTATGCATAAAATATTTATACAGTAACACAGAAACATGGCATACATATTGTACAGTGTTGCTAAAAGAAATAGCAGTCACTTTTAATGTTTTTTAGCGTAGTTTTAGGGTGGTTAATAATATTACATTTATGGATATAATAGAATGAGCCTGAAAAAAGAAGAAATATGCCAATATCCAAAGTAAAAGAAATAATTCATATAATTCTTGTGAGTGGCAGCACTGACAGATAGCTTCCCTACAGAGAGAGAGAGAGAGAGAGAGAGAGAGAGAGAGGCAGGAGAGGGGCATGCATTGAATGCATTGTCGGCATCACTAAATATAACAAAACCAAATTAACAAATGAAAGCACAATTATAAATAACTTATAAAAGAATCAAAAGTACTCAGGGTGGCTCACATTTCCCGCCATGTGGTAGGTGAATCCAGCCCCCCCTTCCCCTTCCCTCCCTTCTTAATCCCTCCTGGGTGTCTCAGGTCAAATCCCCCTTCACACTTCCCCTCCCCCCTGGACCACCACCCCAACAAACCCACATCCACACTCCCACCCACACCTACACCCACACCCCACTACGTCGGGGTGTATGAATCAGTAACGTAACAAACCTCTCAGCAGACAGTAACTTTGACACTCCATCTACTACTAAATATAACAAAACCAAATTAACAGATGAAAGCACAATTATAAATAACTTATAAAAGAATCAAAAGTACTCAGGGTGGCTCACATTTTCCGCCAGGAGAGAGAGAGAGAGAGAGAGAGAGAGATAACGGTATAGAAAACGTGGCAACACTGTACACAGGTACGGACCACACCACAGCCGCAAACGTGCGCGAGTCCTACTATAGGGTTGGAAAGTAGGTCTGGATGATGACGATGATGATGATGAGGATGGTGATGATGATGATGGTGGTGATGATGATGGTGATGGTGATGATGGTGACAGTGATTTTGGTGAAGATGATGATGACAGCATTGATGGTGAAAAGTTGGTGGTGGTGATGATGAAAAAGATAATGATGATGACAGTGATTGTGATGATGATGATGACCAGTGATGGTGGTGGTGGTGGTGATGGTGATTTCTTTTTTTCATTTACAGGACCGTGTACATATGATCAAGAAAGGTGTATCAGTGCTGGTTCTCTCCTGTCATCACTCCCCCCCCCCCGTCATCACTCACCCTGCCCAGGCAAGTACGGCTGACTCAGTGTGTCTTACTGTACTAAAGAATCGCAGAGAAAGAAGCATTAAAAATTATATTTTTTTCTCGTCAATTGAGGAAGCTCCCTAACACCTTTTCCTAATCAGTGTATTTACTGTATTATTGTCACCTGGTGGTTTAGTGGGTAATTAACCCTTGAGATTCTTATGACTATTTCGATCGCCATTTCAAATCCAACCTCAGAGATTCCGATGACGCTTTTCATCATCATTTTACGAAACTTCTGTAAAATATTCACCATAAATTGCATTTACGCATCATAACAAAGAGGCTCAAGCATGATGTCAGGGAATGGTTGCTGTGTGTGTGGTGGTACTGCACAGCTGGTCTGACTCATGGCTTTGTTTCTTTATAACTATTCTTGGTGAATATTTTTCTACAGCAAGGTATAAAATTTATGGTTTTTGCCTAACTTCAACTCGTCACTTTGACTCTTTATTTTCTTTGTTTTCCTTTTATGAACACACTACGATAAAGTACAACAATTCAACTTCAAAATAACACCACAACCAGCAACCTATCATAATTAGTGTACTGTATTTACACTGACGGATCAAAGAAAAACATCGCGAAGCGAATATGCAGCTGAGACTAAAATAAAATTGTGCATCTCATTCCTTTTTCTTTACTGGACAATGAAATGCAAAAATTACTATAATCTATATATCATTGTAAAGATAATTTATTGTATTTTTGCTTGGTTTAAACCAAATTTACATATCTTTACTCGTTATATTTTGCCAAATATTTTTCTACAGCAAGGTATAACATTTTTGCTTTTCGCCTAACTTCAAATCGTCATTTTGATATTTTATTTTCTTTGTTCTCCTTTTTTGAACATACTACGATAAAGTACAACTATTCAGCTTTAAAATGACACCAAAACCAACATCCTATCATGAAAAGTGTATTTACACAGAGTGATCAAAATAAAATATCGGGCCGCAAAGATGTGGGTCAGCGTGAGTGGCTGACTCTGGCACAGACATAATCTGCCCTGCCCAGAAACCTGATAAGGTTAAGGTACTCCAATCGGACAGTGTAGATATATATCCAAGGGGTGGTTGGGGTTTATTGCTCATGTAATGCCACTCAGGGATGAGTGAGGCTGGTCACTATCATCTTAAATGTCAGCACCAACTTGCCTAGCCCCGGGTTCCTATGCTCCTTGTGGGGTAACATAGGATAGGATGATGGATGGATGGAATATATATATTTTTTTTTTAAATACAGAAAATAAACATCTATCTATCTATCTTTTTGTTGCCAGACACCATAATCCCGTAAAGGGTGGCCATTTGACACTGAGTTAGTTGTTTTACAGGAAATAAACAGAGGTAGCAAAAAGAAAAAAAAATGGTTACACCAGATAACAAGTGTCCTCCATTCATAAAAAATCTATAACACCTGGACTTGCACTGCTGTAGGTTGAAGTTTTGGGGGGAAATTATTCTGGGGAAGTGAGTTCCAAAGAGAAGCATTTCAGGAAATAATTGAAATCTGATAGGCAGAAATTGTTCAATACGGCAGTGTATCAGACAGTAAAAAAAAAAAAAAAAATACCCAGATGAGGTCATAGAGTGTGACCTCAGGGATAAGGGACTAATAGAGAGGGTGCTAGAGATTGAGCAGCATGGAGAGCAGCCTTCCGGTGACCAAGGCCAACATATACAAGCATGTAGGAGCCTTGATAAATGATAGATGGACAGGTAAATAGACAAATAGACAGACATAAACAGACAGACAAACAGATAGCAAGATATATAATGCTTTGTTTTGATGTACAGTCAGTAGATTTAATTGATTTTCTTTTTTCTTTTTTTTCTAGATCTGGGAGCAGGGCAATGAAATGGCGGGGACAGGGCAACATGGAGACGATTTGTTTGTGGCCACCCCTTACGGGATTGAGGCGTCTGATAATAGATAGATATATAGATAGATAGTAAAGCATACAACCTGGCCCATAATGAACTCCATCAGTGCTGCCTTCAGTTGGACTCTGATGAGGTGACTGATAGGAAGGTAAGAGCATTCTTAGTGTAAGAAGTGGAGTATAGTAGTGGTAGTAAGGGTTTGAGTAGTAGTAGTGGTTATGGTGGCAGTAGTAGTTACAGTAATAGTGGTTGTTGTTGTAGCAGCAGTAGTAATAGTGATGGTTGTAGTAGTAGTAATAATAGTAGCATAGTAGTAGTAATAGTAGTACTTGTAGTAGTAGTATAGTAGTAGTTGTGATGGTTGTAGCATGGACTATATTAGTAGTAGTAAGGGTTTCAGTGGTAGCTGTGGTTGTAGTGGGAGTAGTAGTTACAGTAGTAGTTGTTGTTGTTGTTGTAGCATCAGTAGTAAGTGATGGTTATAGTAATAGTAGTAGTAGTAATTGTGATGGTTGTAGTAGTAGTAGTAGTAGTTGTGATGGTTGTAGTAGTGGTGGTAGTTGTGATGGTTGTAGTAGTAGTAGTAGTAATTGTGATGGTTGTAGTAGTAGTAGTAGTTGTGATGGTTGTAGTAGTAGTAGTGTTGATGGTTGTAGCAGTACTAGTTGTGATGGTTGTAGTAGTAGTCAAACAGAGAGGCATTGATGTTTATATCGTTTGTAAAGGCACCAACATGCCTTTATAAACGATACAAACAGAGAGGGGTTGATATCACATCCTCACACAGTTACTTTATCTATCTCTCTATCTATCTATTGCCAAACGCCATAATCCCGTAAGGGGTGGCCATTTAACTTTGAGTTAGTTGTTTTACGGGGAGGGGCACTAACCCTCCACCAACCCACTTGCTGACACGTAGGGAGCACGTATGGTTTGGTTATATGGTTACCACCCAGCGTTGTAAATGGTTTCTTGGCTTACAGGAAACCATTTGGCTTGTCACTCAATGTAAATCCACCTGTAAAGGAAAGAAAAGCAATAAGAAGTGACAGGAAAGATGGGAGAAATAGGAAGAGAGGAGGGCAGGCACTGAAAAAGAATGATAAAGGCTAAGGAAGAAGTAGGCAGCACTACATCAAGTGAGTGGATGATGATGAGAAATAGGAAGAGGGGAGGGCAGGCATAGAAAAAGAATGATGATGGTCACCACCACCTTCCACTACACAATTAGTGCAGATTAAAAGATAGTTTTATTGTAGCATGAAAAAAAAATATTCTGGAAATTAGCTGTTTGGTTTCAGTAATGTATACTGTATTGTAAATGAGTTTTTATTCCTGTAGAACAGATTGACTTTACTGGATACGCTTATGTGAAGCTCCAGAATGTGGTGAATGTTTTTGGCGCATCAGAATTCCGGGGGCTTGAATGATGAGTGAATGGAAGTGTGGCCCATTGGATTGGGCAAACTTGGGCTGTCTGGACATTGATACTCTTCATCCTGCCCTAGGGTGGGAAAGGAGATCCCGATGATGATGATGATGATGGTGATGATAATTGAACAGTAAAGAGAAGCTTCACAGTCTGTTGCATAACACAAGTGTTGTGGCCGCCCTGGATGCCAGTACCTTCAGCCTGTATATTTTTCTTTAAAGTGTGTATATGTGTGTGTGTTCTTACCTAATTGTATCTTTATAGGAATGAGTCAAGCTCATACTGTCCAGTGTATTAGACCATTTTTATCATACATATCCATAAATTTGTGAATTGTTTTGGGACACACTATTTCATTCGGTAGTGCATTCCACTGATCAATTGCTCTATTTGGGAAACTAAATTTCCTTACGTCTTTATAACCTCTCTTTTTATGCAGTATTTTGCAGTGTCCTCTTGCTGAAGCTTCCCCATAGGTTAAGTAATCATTTATGTCTATTTTCTCCTTCCCTGATATGCATTTATATAGCATTATCATGTTACCTCTTTTCCTTTTCTCCTATAGTGTTGGTAGATTCAGTTTATTTAGTCTTTCTTTGTAGCTTAGATCCCTTAAACTTGGTACCCATTTTGTAGCTGCCCTTTGTATTTTTTCAATCTTGTCTAGGTGTTTTTTGAGATGAGGACTCCAGACTACTGATGCATACTCCAGGGTTGGTCTGATGAATGATGTTATTATCTTTCTCAGCATGTCTTCATTTATATATGTGAATGCTGTTCTCATATTTGCAAGCAGTGTATACATGTTATGTACTTTCTCACTGATGTGGTCAGCCGGAGATAGTCTGTTGTTGATAATCACACCTAGGTCCTTCTCCCTTCCTGATATGTGTAGGGTTGATCTTCCCAACTTATAATCCCAATCTGGATTTATCTCACTTTTACCAAACTTAATTACATGACACTTGTCCACATTAAATTCCAAGTGCCATGTATTGCACCTTTGTGTGTGTGTGTGTGTGTGTGTGTGTGTGTGTGTGTGTGTGTGTGTGTGTGTGTGTGTGTGTGTGTGTGTGTGTGTGTGTGTGTGTGTGTGTGTGTGTGTGTGTGTGTGTGTGTGTGTGTGTGTGTGTGTGTGTGTGTGTGTGTGTGTGTGTGTGTGTGTGTGTGTGTGTGTGTGTGTGTGTGTGTGTGTGTGTGTGTGTGTGTGTGTGTGTGTGTGTGTGTGTGTGTGTGTGTGTGTGTGTGTGTGTGTGTGTGTGTGTGTGTGTGTGTGTGTGTGTGTGTGTGTGTGTGTGTGTGTGTGTGTGTGTGTGTGTGTGTGTGTGTGTGTGTGTGTGTGTGTGTGTGTGTGTGTGTGTGTGTGTGTGTGTGTGTGTGTGTGTGTGTGTGTGTGTGTGTGTGTGTGTGTGTGTGTGTGTGTGTGTGTGTGTGTGTGTGTGTGTGTGTGTGTGTGTGTGTGTGTGTGTGTGTGTGTGTGTGTGTGTGTGTGTGTGTGTGTGTGTGTGTGTGTGTGTGTGTGTGTGTGTGTGTGTGTGTGTGTGTGTGTGTGTGTGTGTGTGTGTGGAGGAAGCAACCAGAGGCCAATGACTATCCATGTTGTAGGAAAAACCCTGTTCCACTGGCTGAAAACTATGTAATATTAACTCAAAATTTTCCACCCATAGAAGTCGTTCAGGCCTCTGGATCTGCAGCCCAAGAAGATCCGTGCCATCTGATGCAGCCTGACAGCGGCAGGTGAAGCGCCTCACACCTAAGATATCAAGAGGCAAACTTCCCACCCCTCAGGTATGCCGTCAAGGCATAAATAACGTCGGAATGTTTATTTTTTAACCCCCATTGAACTGTTTTTAATTCCCCCTGAAGAGTTAAATGACTGCAAGTGTGTGAGAATGTTAGATGCCTGAGCAATTGTGTGAGAATGTTAGATGACTGCAGTTGTGTAAGAATGGTAGGGAATGTTTAATTATGTGTCTCTTGTATTTTTTTATCCCACAGTGAAAAATAAAATATCCATCATGTGAAATATAAGTTTTATACTCACAGTCATACCATAAGTGGCTTTTGCAGACTTAATACATCTCTGTGATTCACTCTCATTGCATCTCAGTATCCTTTTGTATGTAAGTAATCTATCTATCTGTCTATCTATTGCCAGACGCCCCAATCCCGTAAGGGGTGGCTACAAACAAATCGCCTCCATGTTGCCCTGTCCCCCACCGTTTCACTGCCCTGCTCCCAGCTCACATCCCCCTCTCATATACCTCTCCACTCCATCCCTCCATTTTATCCTTGGTTTCCTCCTTCCTTTTCCCCTAATAAATAAAATGATGCAGGGGAATACTGAGTAGCAAAAAGGAAGATAAATCACTAACAAAAAGGAGCTGCAGTGCCTGCCACACAACTTATAATGTGGCCTCTTGTGGGTTGCGCCATCCACTCGTGTGATAGTTTTCTTTGATGTTTACATCTTACTCTTATAGATTAGTCACTTAGAGGAGCAGTTTAGCGTGGACTAAGCTACACATATATGCTTTTTGCTTTTCCAATTTCTTGCAGCTATCCTTCCATGTTTTTTGTTTATGTTTTGTTCAGCCAGTCTTCTGCAGTTAAACTTGCATGATTGTTGTTATCTATCTATCTATTGCCAGACATCTTAATCCCGTCAGGGGTGGCCACAAACAAATTGCCTTCATGTTGCCCTGTTCCCTGCCATTTCATTGCCCTGCTCCCAGCTCACACAGCCTTCTGCAGTTAAACTTGCATGTTCATAGTTTCGTTCTTTGTTCTTCCAGGTTTTTGTTGGTACACTTTCATGTTCTTTATGTGCTGTGTCATTGTCATATTCTGTGTTTACGTGCTTTTTTTCTGCCTCCTTCTTCTGTTATGTTCTTTATGTGCTGTGTTCTGCCAGTCTGTGTTTTTGTCTGCCACCCTTCTTCAGTTATCCTCAGTTATGTTCTTCTCTTGACTCAGTATTTAGCCAGTTTTTAAAATCATGGCTGGTGCTCTGTTCAATTAAGGCAGCTCCCTAACACCTCTTCCCAAGCAATTTATTGATTTATTTTTTTCTTTAAATAACAGAACAGAGGAAGGAAAAACGAATAAAAAAATAATCCATACTCCTGATTCCTGGTGTCCTCCATTCATAAAATGTCTGTAACAGTTGGACTTGAACAGCTGTGAGTTGAAGTTTGGAGGGAAACAACTCTGGGGAAGTGAGTTCCAGAGAGATGCAGTTCGGGGAATGAAAGAATTCTGATAGACCGAAGTTCTGGAATATGGCTGAGTGACATTCCAGTCATGAGTGCTACCAGATGCTTATTACCCCTTGAATTATTTAAATTATTCCAACATCACCAAACTCTTCCTAAAAAATGTACAGACTCCTATTACCCAGCTGTATCCAAAAATAACTAGCTAAGGGCTAGGGAGCTTGCTTAATTGATGAGAATACAAGCCATGTGTACAGTACCACGGCTCACCTTAGTTTGGAGAATCCTTTAAAATGGATGGCATCATTTGAATTGAGTGATCCTTCAGTATTTAGCTTCATGTATTGTTTTCGCTTCACTCAGCTAGATATGAACTCAGGGGACTGGTGGTCAGCATCCCCTGAAAGGAGGATGGTGATCTGCCGCCCATATGGTCCTGTAGACAAGAATGCAGTGAAAGGATAATAGATCAGGTAAACGAGACAGCCTTCGTTAGTAGTGGGCAGTGGTGTTTAGCACAGGAGGCAGTCCAGCACCTGAGGCCCAGTGATGGGTTTTGCTGACCTTACGCAACTCCTTTCTTTCTCTTATTGATGTATGAACGATGGCAGTTTGTGACTGTAAACAGGGGAACACTGATATGTATATGCAGAAATAAACTGGTAAGGAATGGTGCTTGGGTGTCTCCCCAGCCAGTGGGAATATGGCTTATTCTTTGACTTAGTCACACTTGTGTACGAGCTGCCTAGCGTGGGCCAACTGGTTTGCTGTAAGATAGCACCAGCATTTTTTTTATTGGTGACGGGAGGTTGGAAATATTAGAAAATAATATAAAGGTGGAACCAGCAATGGACTGAGGTAAGTGAATGTGGAGGTAATTGGAGTGAGGTAAGTTGCCTAAAGAATGTAATAATACTGACCCAAGAGTAGCCCCATACAGCAAGAGAATTGGGCACCACTTGAAAAGTATAACTAAAGAAGCTTTGAGGTGTTGCAAACCCCGTATATATGAAGATCTGTCAAAAGCTGCCAAAATAATAAACCAGTAGAGGACATGCCAGTGCAGGTATGAGGAGAGAAGGAGACTGGTGA
Source organism: Coenobita brevimanus (assembly GCF_032717465.1). NCBI lineage: Eukaryota > Metazoa > Arthropoda > Malacostraca > Decapoda > Coenobitidae > Coenobita > Coenobita brevimanus. Next base: position 5,404,816 of record NC_136961.1, read on the forward strand.
AAGGGAGGAGGAAGTTGAAAGATTGCAGAAGGGGCAGAAAAGAAATGCATTAATAAAAAAAAAAAGATGAAATCAAAGAAAGGAGGGGGAAAGATGGGAGGAGAAGGGGCAGAAAAAGAATGCATTAAAAAAAAAAAGAAGAGGATAGCAAAGAAAAATGGGAAGGGAAGGGGCAGGAAAGAAAAAATGTGATGAAGAGGAGGAGAAAAGGAAGGAGAGGAGATGGGGCACTTCCTCTTCCATTTCCTCTTTTCCTCCTCCTCTTCCTCTTTTGTTCTTCCTCTTCCTTCTCTTCCTCTTTTCCCTCTTCCTTTTCTTTCTTTTTCCCTTCTTCCCCTTCCCCCTCTTCTTTTCCCCTTCTTCCTTCTCCTCTATGCCCTCTTCTTCGTCTACCTTATCTTCCTCTTTCTCTTTCCCTTCCTCTTGCTCTTCCCCTTCTTCCTATACCTCTTCCCCTTCTTCCTCATTCCTCCTCCTCTTGTTCTTCTCCTTCCTTCTTCCTCCTCCACCTCCTCTTCTTTCTCCTTTTCCTCTTCATCATCATCTTCCTCCTTCCTCTTTTCTTTCTTCTATTTTTGTCTTTCTTCTTTCTTCTGTTTTATTCTTTCTACTTTCTATCTCATTTCTTCTCTTTCTCCTCTTTTTTCTTTATCATTTTTTTTTCAATTTCTTTCCTCTTTCGCATTTCTTTTTTCTTGAATGAAGTACAAACTTTAGTATGAATGAATTTAAAGGTCTGCAACGTAAACAATGCCGTAACTAGTAAATTTAAAAAACATAATTATGAATGAACATAACGTAAACAGAGTGAGAAAACATGAATGACAACAAAAAATCTTTATTTGTAGCCTAAATCACTTCAGATTCACATTTAATTCACCTCAGAAGCGTTTATATATGTCTTACCACATTACTGCACACTGTAGAAGCATTAACGTACTGTAATCAAGAGGAAATTTGTTAAAATAATGAACTTTGAGAACGTGTTTTGAATGGACCTGCCGCCAAGTCGTATTGCCATATGGTCATATTTGCATGCATTTTGGTTCACGGAAAGCTAGTGTATTTGAATTTATGGGCAAAAAAAAAAAAGGTATACTAGCGTGGTTAAGTTTTATGGTATAGAAAAACTGGAATAAATTCCTCTCTCAGTACATTTGAATAGCACCGAAATAATTCCAAAACAATTATATTACTAGAAATGTCGGGTAACTTCTCGGGCTCGCTAACATCGGCGGTATAAGCCGAGTTGATTTTTTAGGCAATTTTTTCACACTTAATAGTGTGTTATTGCACAAAACCCTTGGCCTATTGCGGACATTAATTGTTTACTATATTTTATATGCTATAAGAGATGCGTAACTACCTTTCTCGTTGAAGAAATAATAGCACAGATTTATTTTTCTGTAAAACTCTTGTATGTTACTGTTGGAGCTCTGCGACAAAATATCTTTAGACTAATTTACTTTTAAAACATTTTATACATATAAATGGGATTGGCAATGCATAAAATCTTAGTAAAATGAGGACGCTGATTGGTTGTAGAATTTATATGAGGACGGAGGTTTCTGTATTTGCCACTTTGATATAGAAATAATTGGGCAAATTTCTTCTATTTGCTGTATTTAGCATGTTTTCTATTCATCAAATGATTCTCTCACGATTATCACGAACCCGGAACCTTACCTCAGTCGCCTCCACAACTCCGGAAGGGTGGGTATATCCGTGGACTGCAACCACTGGGCTCCAACTAAATAGTAGACGCTTTGCAACACCTCTTCCATAAGAATTTAGTCTCTACAATCCAGAAGAAAACTTGTCTATTTCTGATCGAAATAGAAGCTATAGGCATCAACGTTTGTATTTTTTTTTAGGGTATGTGTCTGTTTAGTGCCTAGCACGGCAATGACAGGCAGGCAATGTGAAGGAGGTGACATTGTAAGGTGCTGCCCTCACGCGGCGATGACAGGCAGGCAATGTGAAGGAGGTGACATTGTAAAGTGCTGCCCTCACGCGGCGATGACAATTGACGATGCGATTATGCGATGCGTTGACAGACAGTCGCTTCTCTACAGCGGGAGGGGATAGATGATGTTTGCCAGTGGGAAGGTTGCTTTGTAGGGCAGAGAGAGAAGAGAATGACCTAGGACCAGAAAGGGTACGAGAGAGGGATGCAGGAGGAAGAGAAGTAATAAAGAGAGAAGTGGGAAGAAGAGGAAGTCGGGAGAGGAGCAATGACAGCAAGAAGGGGGGGGGGAGGAATTGGAGTTTATTTTTTTTTTAATTAGGGATGAATTACGGACACATTACAACAGGAGGATTAACCGTGAGTGTGTGTGTGTGTTGATTTGTCCACCTTACTTAGAAGAGTGGACACGGGCAGATTGTGGAAGCCCGTCAGAGATTTATGCATGAAGGGGGAAATCGTGTAGAGATCGTTGTTAGGGAAAGGAATGTGTGAGTGCAGGTGAGGATGATGGAATGAGAGGGTTAATGGATGAGGTGAGGGCAGAGAGGGTGCAGAGATGGGGCGAGTTAGCAGGGGAGTGGAGATTTAGTAAGGGAGGGGGGGTAGGAGGACACAAGTTGGAGGAGAGAAGATGGAAGGAGGCGTATTATTTCTGCGGCAGTGTGGGATCGTGATGTTCTTGGAATGAGGACAAGTGAGAGTGTAGCGCGAAGTGAGGCTGTGGCAGGACAGTCTAGGATATAGTGAATCTCGTCGGAGTGGTGGCAGTGCATACGTGGCTCTGGGTCAAGGCGAGTGACTTGAGAGAAGGTTGGGAAGCCGAGGCGTAGGCGATGAATATGCCTTTCTAGTGAGTTGGGGGTGCGAGGTGGGATGTCCAGAGGCTCGTATGCTGTGGCTCTGGCAAGCTAGGAGGCAGAGAACGATCCATCAGCGGCAAGAGTGATATGATTGTTTATGATGTGATCATTGCTGGCCTTATTGGAGAGAAATTTGATGCGAGACAGACTGGGAAGGAGAGGGAAGGTGGGGTGTGGGAGAGTAGTTGCAGCTCGTGCAGCAGCATCTGCAAGCTCGTTGCCCAATATGCCTACATGTCCAGGCAGCCAGTGCAGGAGAATTTCACCCCCGTATTGGTTGATGGAGTCAGCTACAGCATGAATTGAGGATAGCAGGTTAGCATTGTCACTGAAGTGCCTTGATTGGAGACCGTACAGAGACGAGAGCGAGTCAGTATGGACTACAATGCGGTGTTTATGGAGCTCATAGGCATGACGTAGTACACATAAGATGGCTACGAGCTCTGTCTCGTATGTGGAGGCTCCCGTGGGGAGCCGCCAATTCTCGACTAGGCCTTCAGTGACAAATGCAGAGCCTGCTAGCCCCTCTTGTGTAACTGATCCATCAGTGTAGTATACGGCAGTGTCAGGCGTTTGGAGGGATGAAATTCTCCTGAGGCTGTCTTGGTGGAGGAGAGCGGGGATGGATGCTCTGGGGAAGGATGAAGGTAATGGGTGATGACTGCCATGAAGGGAGAGGGGAGTATTCAGGATGCAGGGAATCAGGACCCTCTCGGAGTGAGGATCAACCATATTTAGCCATAGGATACAAAAACCCACACTGGCAGACGAAAAAAGATGTATTCCAAACAGTTTCGGCGACAGCTGTCGCCCTCTTCAGTGGATCTACAGACCAAGAGTGGTACATACAAATGCCGAGAAGCTGCTTATATGCAGGGTGAGGACACGTTTTTAAGCCATACATCACGGTTCCGTATGTGTCAAATCTTAGCTTGGTGAAGTCTGTGAGTCATGATTTGGATGTAAACATTGCATTTAGATATACTTCCACCTTAAGATCAATGCTGGTAAAGAGTAAACCAATTAGTAACAAAACTGCAGGGGTATACAAAATTCCATGTAGAGACTGTGATTTGGTTTATGTTGGTGAAACGGGAAGGGATTTGGACACTCGCATTAAGGAACACAAGTATGCTTGTAAGATAGGCAACATAAATAACGCAGTGTACGTTCACTCTTCGGAAAACGACCATAGAATCGACTGGAATTCTAGCCAAATATTGTACAAATGTAGTAACTATAAGAAACGTAGGATTGTGGAAGCTGTATGTATAGAGAGATATAATAATTTTAACCATGGTGAAGGAATGTATAAATTAGATCCAGTGATGAGAGGATTAGTGGCAAGGTCCTTGCCGCCCCTTGTAATCCCTCACTCAGGTCGTGGACAGAGTAGAGGGAGAGTCAGGTGAGGTCACATCAGGTGTGGTTGGGAAAACGTGTCCTCACCCTGCATATAAGCAGCTTCTCGGCATTTGTATGTACCACTCTTGGTCTGTAGATCCACTGAAGAGGGCGACAGCTGTCGCCGAAACTGTTTGGAATACATCTTTTTTCGTCTGCCAGTGTGGGTTTTTGTATCCTATTTCATTGTCACGATAGTGTGACTCTTCAGCCATATTTAGCCATGTTTTCCCTAACACACACACACACACACACAACATTCCTTTTACACAACAACCACATCCAAAACCACTTCTACCTTCTTCATTCCCTACGACTGTCATCTACAACTACACACACACACACACACACACACACACACACACACACACACATAATGGCTGAGGCAATAGACAACAACAGGGCAGCGGTAATCTATGGGCGTTCACTTAAAACTGAACGTTGTCCCTCCCACCTCCTTTCTCCTCCTCTTCCTCTTCTTGTTCCTCTTCCCTTTCCTCCTTTTCTTCCTCATCCTTCTCTTCCTCTTTTCCCTCTTCTTCCTCTTCCTCTTCTTCCTCTTCTGCTTCCTCTTTCTCTTCTACCACGCCCACTGTGTTTTGTTTACATCTGACGCAACTCCCCTGGCACAGCTTGGATATTAATTCAAGTGTGCGTGACAGTTGGTGATTCTTACTTATTTATCTGTCTATCTATCAATTGCCAGACGCCTTAATCCTGTAAGGGGTGGCCACAAACAAATCACCTCCATGTCATCCTGTCCCCCGCCATTTCATTGCCCTGCTCCCAGCTCACACCTCCCTCTCTCATATACCCCTCCACTCCATCCCTCCATCTCATCAGTAGCCTCCCCCTCCCTCTGACTGCCCCATCTGCCACCATAGTCACTGCCACAGCTACCTTCATTCTTTACTACCCCTACCAAAACCACCACTACCACCACCTTTCCCTACCACAACTACCAGAAGCACCACAACCACCACCACCACCACCACCACCACCACCACAAGCCTAAACACCCGGGTAATTCAAACGTGTCCCAGCCTCGGTTTCACTTCATTAGCCAACAGCAAAAATCAGAGAGAGAGAGAAAGAGAGGTGGATAAGGGGGATGATGATGATGATGATGATGGTATTGAAAGGTAGGTAGATAGACAGATAGGTACAGTAGAGAGAGAGAGAGAGAGAGAGAGAGAGAGAGAGAGAGAGAGAGAGAGAGAGAGAGGTGGATAAGGGGGATGAGGATGATGATGATAGAAAGATGATGATATAGATAGAAAGATAGGTAGATAGACAGATAGGTACAGTAGAGAGAGAAAGAGAGAGAGAGAGAGAGAGAGAGAGAGAGAGAGAGAGAGAGAGAGAGTTACTGGCCAAACCTATTCCTTGCCGCGTGGTGAAGGAGCGAGGGCCTGACTGTTGTTGTTGTTGTTGTTATTTATTGAATATCTCCGCCAATAGAGGAGACCGAGACTTGATTATGGCCCTGTCGGTGTGTGTGGTTGGACAGGAGGTAGTAAGAAGAAGGAAAATAGAAAGATTAGAATTGCAGTAATAAAGGGGTGAGCGTTATTTGGGTGCAGCATCTAAGACACACTGAGGCGGTTTGGCCATGTGGAGAGGATGGAGAGTGAGAGACTGACGAGGAGAGTGTATGTGAGTAAGGTGGAGGGGGAGAGAGGGAGGGCGAAGCCAAGGATGAGATGAAGGGATGGAGTGGAGAGGTATCTGAGAGAAAGAGGTGTGAGTTGGGAGCAGGACAGTGAAATGGCGGGGAACAGGGCGACGTGGAGGCGATTTGTTTGTGGTCACCCCATATGGGATGAAGGCGTCTGGCAATAGATAGATAGCCGTAAGACATGACGAGGGGGTGGCGGAGGGTTCAGTGGGTGGGATGTCTGGGTTGGGGTAGATTCTGCCGCTCTGAGTAGTTCGATTGCAGGGCATTTTAGTAGATAATGTAGTAGGGGAAAAGGAGAGTTTGCGTCGCAGTGTTTGCAGTTTTGGTATTGTTCGTCGATTATATTGGGAAGGGGGCGATGTTCTAGCCGTAACCTACTGATCAGTGAATGAGTGTAGTTGTTTTCTTGTCTGGGATATGCTTGATTGAAGGCTGACGCTTTGTTAAATATTTTCTTTTTGATTTGTGAGACACACACCCCTGCACATTGCTACACTTCCACACAGCCACACCTCACAAAGTCTCCAAAGTCACTTGCAGTAGAATATGATACAGAAGACCCTGGTTGTGTTACGATTACTAACCCAGTTAATGCTAGATCACATTTTTTTATTTTATTCCTACTATCTCAAGACGATTTTATTTAAGCTACGAAAGATCTGTGGCAGTGAAGGTTAACTAAGATATTATTCCTTTGCAGGGGTGATAAGCGGTCAGTAACAGGAGCAGCCAACAGAGAGCTATGTGGCATTTCTTTACTGCAGTGTGTCACCATATCCCACCCCACACCATCACACATCCCCGCCAGTCCCTCTACTCACCAGTCTTCGAAGCGACATAAATTCATCTTTTACAAAGCCACGAAGTGTAGATGTCGATACATATAAGCGTGATATACAGGAATGTTTGAGTTTCTTTCCTAACCTGATTATGTCTTCAGATAAATAACTGTTATCTTGTGTAATTACTCTCTTTTTATATTAACAGCCTTAAACATTAGCCGTAAATAACAAGTCTACTTATATAAGCATCCTGTGAAAATGCTCTGAGTACATAGTGGGTGAACTGAGGCCACCAGAATTTAAGGACAAACCAATGAAAAGCCAGCGAACTCAGGCATGACCAAAAGCACCCCACATGGCCTCCCTAGCATTGGAGTACTGGATATGTTGGTACTCCTCTATCTGTATTAGTCATAGAGGCTCTAAACACAGTAGTACCCTTAAGACAAACTACTATATGAATATCTGGTCGGAAAACTTTGAAAGCTTTGAAGTGCATTGACGCCGAGAGCTGAAATAATGCTCAAAATGTCGTCTATTGAATTAAAAGGAACCTACCAAGTCAGACACTGCTGATATGTCGTAACTCTACCGGACAGCGCTACCCTGAAGGTTCCATACTATTCGTCAATGAAATCTTGAATGCTGATCTCTCAAACTACTACTACTACTACTACTACTACTACTACTAACAGTAAACTCCCAGCCCAAAAGCAGTCAAGATAAGGAGTTCCCAGTCCATACATCACTTCAAAATCTCTTTACCTAAAATCTCGTGGCCAATGACATGCAAGATTTTCGCATAATAATCTGTACGTAGAGCGAATAACATGCTAGTTTATGGAATACAGGAGTCTGCCACAACTCTCCATTTGGGGAAAAGAATGGTTAAAGGAAAAAACGTAGACAGAGGCGAATGGGTGAAGGCTGTGGTATTAGACTGTTGGGGGATACTGTTGATATTTTCACTGCCTTTTTCCTTCATATAGAAAATGAAACTAAAGCTTTATTAATCACCAAATAATCAGATCATTGTTAACTAACGTAATCTGGTACGAGTAAGGCTAAAAAAAAAAATGGGTAATGAGAAAAGCGACAAAAAAAAAAAAAAATCTCGCTTTTTTTTTTTCTGCTAGAAGGTGTTATTACAACCAAACGATAAAAAGCGATGAAGTTATGTGTTTGGCGGGGTTTATAAATCCATCAGTTGCCTGCCTGCCTGCCTGCCTGCCTGCCTACATGTCTTCCTCCCTTCCTGCCTGCCTGCCTGTCTGTCTGCCTTCCTGTCTGCCTTTGCCTGCCTGTCTGTTAGCAAGATTACAGTAAAAAATCAGCAGGTTATCTTATTTCTTTATTTAGATTTTGAATTTACCATTTTATACAAACCCTTACGAACTCTGGAACGTTGTAGCTGGAAGAGTCAGCGGACAGTGACTAATTTTTCGCAGTTACCCATCCATTTTACTGCTTTCTCTGAATAGGAAGCCCACCTCGACTTAATCTGTGGTGTCAAAAGGTGCGTGGGGAGTCAAGCGAGCAGATCATCTCTGTCATTAGACTCTGAGTTAGGTCAGGATAAAGTAATTTGTTTTTTTTATAGCATTCAGTAAAAGGTCAGGGGTACAAGACAAGGATAAAGGTTCAGTCACCGTCATGTCCGAGCGAGAGGCTCATCAATCTTTGAAGCACTGTGACGAACAAGTAATAAACAGTAGGTCAGAGGTAGACTCCGTGGAGAGAGTGCATCAGTATATCATGTCTACACGATTATTTGATTTTCTGTTATCATACTTCAGAACCACAGGTGTTTATTGATAAAGTGGACGGGCGTTTGAACCGATTGTGAGGCACGAGTGTTGTTGGCGTCACATCATAGCTGGTGGTTAGATTTTGTTGGATTTTCCCTCCATTGTCCTCCTGCCTGTGATCTCGCCTTGTTCCCACTGCACCCTCCAAAGGTATGCTGTTTGGCTTTCCTAATTCTATACCCGTTTTACTCTAACTTGGTCTAAAACTTCCATCTCTCCAACTTGAATACTGAGTTGTAGCAATAGATTAATATTAGAATATGTAAGTCACAAAAAAGTGCTATTGAAGAGGAGCCGTAGCCTTGCCCTTTTCTGCCAATGACCCATGTGAAGTAAGCGGCAAAAGGACGAAAATCTGAGCCAAGTTGAGCTGAAAAAAGAAAATATAGTATACTGCAGGATACTATGATAATCTAGGACGTTGTGGACAGTTGAGAAGTTTGTGGTTTGCAATAGAGGGACAGGAAGACAGAGACAGACAGAGAGAAGGAGAGACACAAGGCAAGGAGACAGAAAGGGGAGACGAAGCGTGGCGTTATTATTAGTGTAGTTGACTTCATAGCACATTATATTTGTGCCCTAACTTTAAAAGCATACCTTCTCATATACAGCCAAGGTACTTTGACGAGTAGTGAACTAACAGACAGACAGAAATACACACACACACACACACACACACACACACACACACACACACACACACACACACACACACACACACACACTGCAACCACATCAAACCATACACCCCCCCACCCCACCTACACACAACACATCCATTCACACACACACACACACACACACACACACACACACACACACACACACACACACACACACACACACACACACACACACACACACACACACACACACACACACACACACACACTGCAACCACATCAAACCATACACCTCCCCCACCCCACCTACACACAACACATCCATTCACACACACACACACACACACACACACACACACACACACACACACACACACACACACACACACACACACACACACACACACACGTATTCTGTTATGGAGCTTAGTGGCAGGGAAATGTGTGTATGTCTGCGGTGGTGTGGTGGGGTGGGGAGGTTGCCATGGTAACACAGACTCCCTGCACCAGCCAAGCTAACACCATGCGTATTGCCCACTGAGTCTCACACTTTATATAAAACATAATTTTACTCATATTCAATGCCAATATTGCCGTTTTCTCATCTCAACACGGTAGAACATACTCGGACCTAATTTGTAAAAACGATCAGTGAATATTAAAGTTTTCTGTGACAAGAAATGAAGTGAAAAAGGTGTTTGGTGGTGGGGTGGAGTGGGTGTCTAGCGATGCATTGTGGTGAGACACAGATCACTCCCAGGCACATATTTACACACACACACACACACACACACACACACACACACACACACACACACACACACACACACAATACTCTCTAATGGAACTTGCTGGTGGGGAAATCTATTTATGTTACTGTGGTGGTGTGGGAGGTTGCCATGGTAACACACAGACTTCCTTTGCAATTTATTTTTGGATAGGACGGGCAAAGAGAGCTGTATGATCATGAGAGTTAATAGAGACAGCATTAACACTCTCATAGTAGTATGACTCACTCTCAGCTGAATGCTATCGCCAAGCAGTACCTGGAATAGAATACTAGAGTTCCCCCTACCATGAAAGGGTCCTGGTACCATCTAGTGGTTGTAAAAGTAGCTGGACAAGTTTCTCGTCTTGGTAGGCGTCGCTACTTGGCTACTTTTGCTAGTGGCCGTATGACAGTGGAAGGACGAGGGTGTGTGTGTGTTGCTGTTGCATCATTCCCCTGAGGTAAGTGTTGGATATTTGCTGTTTTAAGCCATTAAGGTTACTACATTAGGACACAAGGATATCGCACTGACGGCCAGGAAGTATCATGGCCCACAGAAATAATACCTATAAGGCTACTAGACGTAATTCTGATGAAACAAGGGGGATGTTAGTGTGAGGGAGATGAGGAGGCCTTGTAGTCCAGTGTTGCCGTTTTGTGGAAAATCGTCTGCTAATGTGGAAAAACAAATGAACGACGAGCATGGATGTGGGCAGGCAGACGTCATACCACACTAATTGTTCACGTTATTTTGTAGGAGTAAGGGGGATTTTGTCATGATTGGGAGGAACTAACATGTATTTTTATTTAGACCCTTCACAGTTAAACCAACGAATATGTAGCGTTTGTCTATAATACTGTCATTTAAAACAAGGAAGAATACGTCGTGGAACAGTCTACCTCTACCCACCCGGCGATATCATTAAAAAAAAAAAACTAACAATTATTTCCAAGACACGTGCCAACCATTAGCAGTGCACACTTACTTTGTAATATTAAAGAAATACCGAAACAATATTGTAAATCGTGTACAGATGATATACTAGAAAACTTGGATGTGGATAAACTTACTTGTCTCCTGGCCTGTTATTAATCAACATTTGCTGACTTATTAACTCAATCATTTAACGTCCTTACACTTGAATCATAATAGGTCTGACATCATTAATTATACCCTCTCTTCCAGTATTCACAGTATACCAAATTTTATGGCAGTTATACCAACAATACATCCTCTGTCATCCTGGTTACTAAACGAGACTGTGTGCAATAATGACGTCACAACCATTGTGCAATTCACGGCAACTCTGCAGTACAGTTTGGCACCTGAATGTAAACTAATAAGTGCGAATCAGATTTCAGAGGGACAGTGTGATGGAAAAAAAAAAGTAAGTTATTTTGTTCTGAAGCACACACACACACACACACACACACACACACACACACACACACACGGACACACATACATTAACACGTATAATGTGGTGGTGTTTCTTCATTTTATCAAGGCCGAGATAGTCGTCGTTTTTTTACAGCTAATTTCCCGTAGTTCAGTGAAAGAACTATACAAACTTACAGCTCTACATCATTTCCATCCCACTTCTTCGTGACTAGCACCATTCTAGTATTAACCCCTTGTCACAACACAAAATTTAAGACAGAGATTGCAATTTTACGCCAAGTTAGAGTGAACAGGATATAGAAGTGATGCTGCAACACACGTATATTTGTCCTCTTGTTTACAGGTCAGTCCACACGCAGTCCTTAGGTCACGTCTTCCACAGAACAAGTAACGCATGGACAGCCAGCGTAACTAAATGGCAGACCAGAGATGGAGTGAGAGGATGAGGCACATAGGGAACAAGATAGAGATGATACTCGCAGATCCACGGAGCTGGGACGGAACAAGCTAACAACCAAAGGATCGGAGTGGAGACAGGTGAGAGGGGTCCTAATCCTGCAGTGGTGTGTCACAGGCTGATGATGATAATGGTGATGATAATGATGCTGATGATTATAATACAGCTACTACTGGCGATAGCGGTGAGGATTTAACCTCTTTACGAACTAACAGAAATGGGATGAATGTGATGATGATGATGATACTCATGATGATCATAACTGTGATGTTGAAACTCCTGTACCAGTTAACTAAGCTGGGATTATTTTGATGATGATGATTATGATAAAACTATATACTCGATGAAACAGCTGGGATGATGACAGTTATGATGATGATGATGACAATGATGATGATGATGATGATCGTGATGACAATGATGATGATCATGATGACAATGATGATGATGATGATGACAATGATGATGATGATGATGTGACTCCAGTACAAATTCTACAATTTGATTAGAAGGCAGTGATGAATATGATGATAAAGGTGATGACTCTGATATAACATCTGTTCTACATCTTTTACAGTGTTGGAATGACAATAACATGCTGCTGATTATGATGATGATGATTAGGACGACGAGGAAGATAATGATGATGATTACGACAACGAAGATGAAGACGACAACGACGATAATGACGACGACGACGATGATCTTCAAGTCACTGGCTGAGTCACATCCTCCTTTCCTTTTCGTTTTACCTCAAATGTTTTGGTGACTGGGCATGTGTGTGTGTGTGTGTGTGTGTGTGTGTGTGTGTGTGTGTGTGTGTGTGTGTGTGTGCTTGTGTGTGTGTGTGTGTGTGTGTGTGTGTGTGTGTGTGTGTGTGTGTGTGTGTGTGTGTGTGTGTGTATGTGTGTGTGTGTGTGTGTGTGCTTGCGTGCATGCTTGTTTCTGAATGCACGAGTAAATCTTGGTTGATGAATCCATAGTTGGTTACATGGCATAACTATTTCCACACATTCACTCTTTAATTTCAAGGTTAAATTTTAGGTCAAGAACATAGGACCTTTTACCCATAGAGTTACGAGACACTTATGCAATATTCTAAAAAGCTTATTACATCCCATAGATCACATAACAGGGTTTCATAAGTCACTGATCACCGTCTCTTTATGTATCGTTAGGAAGTGGATGAATATGAGTGTCTGAAATAATGCATATATTTTGGCCTTTATTTAAATGGAAGAATTAACCTCACATATTCTTTTTAATTTTAAGGATACAACACATGATTTTCTACATTTTATCACAGTAGCTCTAGGACCGGCCTTGACCGTCTGCTTCTCACTAACCATTTTCATATAGGCTTTAGAGATTATAGTGAAGCCAAGTTACGTTCTACCAGCCCCACACCTTAAGTCACACACCATCACCCTCTCACACCACACCATACCATTCCACCCTCCCACACCGTATCACACCACACCATACCAATCTCTCACACTACACGGCACGAAATCACACTCCCACACCACATAAAATCACCCTCCCACACCACACATAACCACCCTCCTACAGCACACTACACAAAACCACCCTCCCACACCACACATAACCACCCTCCTACACCACACCACACTACACAAAACCACCCTCCCACACCACACCAAACCACAAAAAATCCTCCTCCCACACCACACCACACAAAATCACCCTCCCACATCACACCACACAACAACCCTCCCACACCACACCACACCTCACCACACAACCCTCCCCACACCACACCACAACACCCCCACCACACCACACCACACCACACCAAGGAGATTAACCTAAGGGTCCTGAAGCTCCCGCATCTAGTAATTCTGAGCATGTTTCCAGGTAACTCCACACACACACACACACACACACACACACACACACACACACACACACACACACACACACACACACACACACACACACACACACACACACACACACACCTCAGGTCACGTCTTTCACAGAAGAGATAACAGAAGGAGAGCGAGCGTAACTTAATAGCAAGCCAGATATGGAGTGAGAAGAAGAGGTGCGCAGAGAACAAGATGGAGAGATCATATGATGCAGATCTACCGAGCAAGGACGGAACAAGCTAACAATCAATGGATCAGAGTGGAGAAAGGTGAGAGGGTCCTTATATTGCAGTGGTGTGTCACAGGCTGATGGTGATGATATTGATGGTGATAATGATGTTGATGCTGATGGTGGTGATGCTTTAACATCTCAACGTATGAGGTTACAGAATGCACAGTGAGGCTACATAGCCCGGAAATGGAAGAATATGAGTGCATTTAAGTATTTATGTAATGTGATGAATAAGAATGGAAGATTAGAGGATGAAGTGACTGGAATGATGCGTCAGGGAAGGAGGGTTGCTTATTCTCTAAAAAGCAGTGGTTAGGAAGAGGGAACTGAAGATGAAAGTATGAAAAAAAAGGGCACTGCATGCTGTGATTCCCACTTTAAAGAATGGAAGTGAAGCTTGGATATTGTTGAAAGGACGCAAGTCAAGAGTGAGAGCAGTGGAAATGAGCTACTTGAGAGGAGCATGTGGAGTTTCACAGAGAGACAGACAGACAAATGGGCAGATGAAGGAGCGTTGTGATGCTGATGTGGATGAGATTGAAAGCGTTAAGAGAAATACTTCGAGATGGTTTGGCCATGTGGAGAGGATGGCGAATAAGAAAATGACTAGAAGAGTGCATATGAGTTAGCTGGAAGTGTAGAGGGGGATGGGAAGACCGGCGATGAGATGGAGGGAAAGAGTAGAAACATATGAGTGGGATACTTGAGCTAAATGGTAGAGGACAGTACATCATGAAGGCGATTTGCTTGTGGTCACCCCTTACGGGATTAAGGCGTCTGGCTATAGATAAACAGATATAGATAAATACAGTAGATAGATAGGTAGGTGATGATGATAATATGATAATGATGATGATGATAAGAATTGTAATAATGAGAATGACGGTGTAAATAATGATGATGATGATTATGACGACG